>NC_084973.1:22533388-22864888 GCF_963691925.1 Scomber scombrus
TACCTCAAAGTGGGAACAGGGATGGGCACCACCAACTTCCACACCAGAGGAAGACTTTTCTCCTCAGTACTGCAGAAAAACTGAGCAATAGAAGAGTGGAGAATCAGTCTATAACATCCCTATTTTTCAAGGGAATCTTTATTTTATTGTAGTTAAATGTTTGCAGAAAATGGGCTCTGTGCTGTGCAGTTTATCTACTATTATTAAGGATGCATGTGTGGATCATGATTCATGTCTTGGATTGGCTGCTGATTGTTTCTGTTTCTTTCTTAGTGTGTATGTTTTTATTGTGTAGTAATTTTTGTACAAACCAATTTCCATCTGGAATAATAATGAAGTTCATCTTTAACATTAAATGAGCATTTTTAATCATAAATGAGCTTTGATACGAGACAAATGTAGACTTTCTTCTTCAACATGCTGTGGTTGCAGTGTGCATTCACAAACATGAAGCTACACACACATACTGATGACATGCTGCACTGGACAAGGCACAGTTTTATCGACCCATAAGGAGGAAAATGCACTGAGGTGAAAAGATGCTGCTGTAAAATATCAATCTATGATCAATTAACTCAACAATGTTGAGATGTTCATACATGGCATCCTTACCATCCATCAATAGACCTCATAACGGAGAGGAATGACAGGACAGAATGAGACAAAGTGTGATTGGCTTGGATCTCACTGTGTGTGTGTGTGTGTGTGTGTGTGTGTGTGTGTGTGTGTGTGTGTGTGTGTGTGTGTGTGTGTGTGTGTGTGTGTGTGTGTGTGTGTGTGTGTGTGTGTGTGTGTGTGTGTGTGTGTGTGTGTGTGTGTGTGTGTGTGTGTGTGTGTGTGTGTGTGTGTGAAGAGGAGGAGCTGATCATTTAAACATGGCTCCTTTATTTCTCAGAGTCTCCCCAGAGTATTAATTCTTTCTCCACATGAAAGCTCACACATCAATATAATACTCTTTCACTCGCTCATTTGCACTCACACGCACAAACACATACAGACACATACACATACACAGCAGGCAGTCCATATGGATGTGCCATCCTCCCACAGACACACTGATTCACACTGACAGCCATACTGAGAGGCTCAAACAGTCAGGACACAAATAGTATCAGCTCTCGACCATCAACCCCAGTGCATATTTTCTTCAGGATACAGCTCATTCCATATATAGAGCTGTGACCTTTCCTAAGAACATATAGTGTGGATGTTTTTCAGCGGGCAGTGCTACTGCTTCTTTTATGTAACAGACTGAAAGCAGGGGATGGCTCACTTCCAAAAGTTCATCATCCCGGCTCTCTAAAATTATTATTAAACTAAATTATGCGGTTGTCAACCAAGTTTATTTTATTTATTTATTTATTTTTTTACGTTCTTAATTAAAACATTTATTTTTCGGCTGGAGCTGCACTGCTTGTCCTTTCCAATTTGTCTGCGTTCACTCTTTAAAAAAAAAAAAGTTTATTTATTAGATAAATTACATTACAGTTACAAAAGGTCACAAACATGCATTAACTCAAGATAAAAAGAGACAGCAAATTAAAAGGAAAGAGAATAAACACTTCAGTGAAGAAAAATGTAACCAAAAAGGAAAAAAATGTCAACAAGGCCTTAAAAGCCGAACTGAAAAATATGTATGTGAGCATTTTATGATCTGATATCTTTCACATCGGTTACAAATGTTAAATCATGGTACTATTTTTGGATTTACCACTGTTATGAATTAGGATTAGGCAGAAAATCTACTTGGAGAAGCTTAGTAAAAGATCATGATTTGGATTTGAAAAAAGACGGCTTGGCTACAGTCACTCTTGGTCATAGTTAAAAGAGTGACAGTGACAGAAAACAAATCGTGATCCATCCAATCTGGAGGTCATGTGACCCTAAATCAATGTCAAACTACTTTCGCCTTTGGTCCTGTCAGACAAGAGTCACAATTCACACAACTCCCTGTCAGTTTAATGTAGAGACAAGATATATTAGGAATTTAAACCAACTGAAAAAGCTGTTTTCTGGTTTTCTTGTTTACTACAGTCAAAAAAATTGCTGAAAATAGGGTTGCAACTAATGATTATTTTCATTTTGGACTGATCTGCCGATTATTAATAGTTTAGTCAGTGAAATATTAAAAATATAAACACATTGCAATAACAATTTGTCAGAGGCCACAATGAGGTCTACACTACCAGACTTATCATTGTCCAAAACCTTTAAGATATTGAGTTTACTGTGAAAAATGACAAAGAAATACAGTACATCATAACATTTGAGAAGCTGGAACTAGAGAATATTCGACTTTCTTGCTTGAAAAATGACTGAAATGCTTAATTAGTTATTAAAATAGTTACTGATTAATTTTATTTAGACAAATCAATTAAGTGACTAATTGCTGCAGCTCGACATTATAAACAAAATGAAGTTAGAGTCAGCAATGCATTAAAATCAATCAAGGGATTAAAGCTACTCTTATTAATGTGTGTATTACGGGCCTTGAACACTCTGAAGTTGCCCACGGCACTGTGGAGATTTATAGCATCTTTCAGCTCATTGTTTTAATTTTCTGGCAGCAGAACGTTTTTGGTTCTCTGTCACCGGTTTAATCACTTATTTTCTGTACACTACCTGTGCAGCACCTAAGGGGAGACAGATTTGTCATCATTACTTCCATCAGAGCAGCTTAAGACCCAGATATGTCCCTCGGGAGTTGGTGGAGACCAAAAGAAAGCAAAAAAAGACAGTGAATGTTGGACTTACATTAAAAAGAGGGGTACTTTTGCTCCATAGCTGCTGGATCTGCTAAGTTATGCTAAGTAAAATAATATCAGTACTACAGCAATTTCCTTCCATAAAGATGGAGGACTCGCCGACACAACTTGACGTTAAGTCCCTTTATGGCTCAAAACTCTGGATCCTACATTTCCCATAATACAACTTAATGGTATCTCTTCATTAGACCTTCCCTTTCAGGTAAAAATCTGTGTTTTAAACTCCTCTGTTTTGTACTGTAACGCAGACTTCCTGTGATAAATATGAACTCTCCAAACCCTGAATGCATCAACAGAGTTATTGCCTCATGACTTAACACAGAAGACATTATCTAAGCGTTTTTTGCAGGCTGAGTAGAATTCCTTGTCACTAGTAAATTTATCTTGATGTTTAAAATGTGATGAGTTCCCTTTTTATATCTGCTGTCTCTTAAAGGAGCACACAACCTGCTGCCAGGAGGGTATCACTTTATTCCGACTTACTTTCGAGCAAATCTCCTCGATGCTATTTGTGTCTGTACGTGGTAACAACAAAATAAACTACAGTAATGCTGAGTGAATCTGAGTGTCGTTCTCATGCATGGCAGAGATTTGAGACCATCTCCATCTCGCACACAGCTGGGCTCCTCTGCAGGAAATCCCGGGTGGCAGGATTTATGCTAAGGGTTTTTATCAAGTATTTACTGTATCTCTCCCTTTGTGCTGTCAGTCTTTGTCACCACTGCTCTCCCTCCTCCTGACTGCTTTTCTCATTTCTCTCCATATGCGAGCACACATGGGCTTACACACACACACACACACACACACACACACACACACACACACACACACACACACACACACACACACACACACACACACACACACACACACACACATACAGACACACACACACTCACAGAGTCTGCGTCTGCCTCCCTTATGTTTAGGTCCCTGCTGGTATTTCTGCTTCACCAGGAGTGTAGCCTGGTGACAGGTGACATTACAGAGAGAGAGAGGAGGGTGAATGGTGTGTGTTTGTGTGATGGAGAAGGAGTGATTGACTGTTGAATAAATTGGAGGGAATAAGGAGATGGAGGGATGGAGGGATGGAGGTTGAAAGATGAAGAAAGGTGCAAATAAACAATAAATATTCATATGAAAGGCTAATAAAATGACTCTCGTTGCTTCAGATTCCCTGTGTGTGTGTGTGTGTGTGTGTGTGTGTAATCTTTATTTTCCAATTGAAATTAGATTAGGTCTTTGAAATATAGCCCTGTGGATCAATTAGATTTCCTCAGAGTTTTATGAAGTTGTTTTGAACAATAAATAGATATTGAAAGAAAAGAGGAGCACAGGAAGGATTTAAGGCTTGTGTTTGGGTTTATGAGACGGGAGAGTAAAGAAAAGAAATTGTTTTTTAAATTCAATTTTTCTGCTGTAACTGACAGTTCAGTGAGTCACTGTTTTAAACCTGTAAAGCGTTCTGCTCTCACACAGCAGATATGCAGTTTACAATGACACTGGTGGCAGATTCACCAGTGAAATTCCTAGTAATTTCTGAAACAATAGGTCTTGATTTCAGACAAAAGTAGACAAAAGTAGGCTTTTCATTTCTGGACAGGCAGTGATTTTGATTGCTGAAATGACAAGTGACTGTCACTGGCAGATTATATCATCTGTTTAGCTCAAGCCCCCATGGAGCAGCACCAGGCTTTGGACATGCATGTAATATAACAGCTGGTTATGACTCCACTGCTCAGCCATGCAGTCAATTTTTCCCACTGGCCACTTGTAGTATTACAGGGAAAAATCCTCCTGAGGCCCAAAAGGCATTTTCCCAATTAGACCACAACTGTAAAAGACAAAACTGTGGAGTCCTCCAACTGCAAATAAGGTCAATTATGACATTGTGATAACTTATCACAACTCTTACAATACATCCATGGCTTTGAAGCCAGTGTGACATAATGGCCCAACTGTGTAATTATAATATCACATGATGCTATTGAGTCCTAAAGCACTTTTTCCCCATAGACTTACATTGTGAAAATCTGTAAATCACGGGATCCATTTTTTGAGCACCACAACCCCTACAAAATGACTCATTTGATCAGAATTTGATCCCTTTGGTTTGATCATATTTCAAAGGTCTAGAAGAGGCACACAATTTAATTGCTTTATCCCCATTAAAATTTGTTGGAGGGTAAACTGTTGTCTTGGCCGTTGAAAGTCTCTACTGACAGTTTCTATAAACATTTTCTTCTGGCAAAGCTGAAATGTTTAATATTTCTTCTACTGTCAGAAGAAAATGGCAAACATTTCCACTGCCATTTGTTCTGGCAGCAGAAATGTTTTGGTTCACTGTCACTGGTTTGATTAACCTCTTTTCCAGATACTGCAGGCATGAAAGCTCTTTTAAACTCACTGTACGCTACTTGCACAGCACCTGACAGATAAAGTTGCAGACTACCTGGTAAACATACAGTAGAGGAGCCCTTAGCAGCTAAAAAGTGAGCTATTCCCCTCAGAAGTTGCAAAAGAGAGCAAAAAAGGTTTCCTATCCTTCACACTTTTGCCGTTGTCATGCTGGTTTTGGAAAGGATAAAAAATAACACCCTCCAAACTCTTTACATGCCAAATATTGCTCTCACTACAGCCCCTTTCACACAATTTCAGTATGTGGAGAAATCTGAAGCTTGACAAACTTGCCATGCCTAGTTATGGTTGCTAAGCAGTGATTGGACCATCACTAGTTTGGTGGAGGGGACCCAGGATTGTCGGGTTTGTTGGGTAGCCAGTTCAGAGGGACGTTTGAACTTCTGCACGCAGTATCACTGAGTTGCAGCGTCGGCATGTGGGCGATTGCAGTATGCATGACAGATGTGAGGGATGGTGTGTTTCTGTGTGTGTGTTTGTGTGTGTGTATTTGGGTCTCTGTGTATAGCCTGAGCACGTGTCTGCTTTTATGTCCCTGCTCTGTATACTCGTCTGTAGTCTATATAGTGTTGTGGATGCATCTGTGTGGTCTCACATACATTTGTGTGATTAGTCTTGTATTTCCGCACTTCAAATGTCCTCACAAGAATAGAATATAAAACTCAAGTAGTGCAGCTGCATAGCCAATAGCTAATTTGCAATAAAACTGTAGAAAAGGATGACAAATTATGATGGCATGTATTCAGGAAGTGGCTTTTTTGGCTTCATGCGTCATTGAACAACTTAGGATTAGGAATCAACGGGGGCCCTGCCTCCGACACTATATCGAGTTCTCTTTATACATCCATGATCTAGCCATCCACCCAACCCGCCTCCTCCCCATATGAAGAATTGTCACCTTATATTAACGTCATGTGAGCTGGCCATAATTACTACACCCGCGGGATGGCATTATAGGTCATTTTTGCTAGCTGAATTTTTCACAGATACTGTCATTTTTCTTGTGAGGACATGCTGCACATTTGAGTACATTTTGACCTTGAAGAAGCAGTCAAACAGATAAACTCTGCTGGCTGAGTTTGAGTCATACCGAGGAAACAGTCTGAGTACATGTGAGCCGGGACATTAGCAGAACATGTGAGAGAGGCATGTTGTATCTCCGCTGTGGCCTGGTAGAATGTTAATCACATATAATTTATTAATGGAATCTCCCATTCGCTAATATGACATTACAAGTACTGCTCTCCCTTCCCTCTTTCTCTTTCCCATCCCTTCCGTTAGACGTTAAAGTCTTTTCCTTTTGACTCATTTCCAGGTCTGTTGCTGGAAGGTGGTGGTGGTGGGGCATCGGGGTGCATCTCATGCCCACCCAACCCATACCCACCTATCTATGCCATGATGCACCCTCCATCTGACAAAATTAATTTTCTAATTAAAATAAGAAGGAAAATATGTGTTCAACATTTATGCTTACATTTGAGATTATGCAGATTAGACCTATTTTGGTGTATTTGGGTAATTGTGATTTAGCAGCCTGTCATTGCCATGTCAAATTACAAACAATGGTACATATTACTATACAGCATACTATAGTGGGAGGGGGAAAAATAATATACAAAGCATTAAAATTGCACTAACTTGATGACTGTTGGACAACGAAGCTGACTGAACTGTAGGTCTGTGCTGATCTGGACTTAAGGGTCCCAAAAACAGACCTATTCGTGCAGTTATGGTTTCTGGTTCCAAATCAGTAATCATAGTCTTCATCATCTTATCTTGGAGCCTCTAAAGGATCTGACATTTTTGCATTCTGCATTACTGGGAACTGGGAGGCCCTGCGCAGATGCTCTAGTGGCCCCCCTTGTATGCTGTTCTGGGACAGAATGCTGAAGAGGATGGCTTCTAAAAGACTGAATGTATCTGAAAGTTCGCCTGCAACCATCTTCACAGCACTGAAATATTGTTGACGCATGATTTATGCCATACATTGCCCTCAAGTGAACAAACAGACCCTTCAAATGACAGGTATAAGTTGTTTGCAGTGGAAGCACGTATACGCCATTATTAAAGCTCCTTTGAAGTATGACAGTTCATACAATGCTCCAATCACGTTGAGAGACTTATTAATCCTCCAATGAATGATGGTCAGAGGAATTAAAAAGAGGCTGTAATTGTAGGATCGGGTTGTTAAACGTTACATCCTAACAGGAGTACATCCTGCATCTCCTGTCTTTCTTAGAGCGGATTTCACTTTCTATCTGAGGATGTTTAATTTTAGACTCCTTGTGGGAGAAAACTGTGGGGATGGTATTTGGTTTTTGTCTTCGCTTAACCAGTACAGTCTAGACCTTCTCTGTGTGTAAAGTACCTTTGAGATGACTTTTGTTGTGATTTGGCGCCATATAAATAAAGAATGATTCACTGATTGATTTATAACCAGCAGCGCCCATTAGCTCTTTAACGGCTGTGGTCAACTAAATGCATCAAACACATCAGGACTGAAGAGAACACAACGTCAGGTCTTTAGAGGTTGTATTCCTTCACTTCTTTCTCTTCTTATCGCTGTGAAGACTTACATCACTTCTCTTGTTTTTCTTGTTTCGTTTTGACAGGAAATGACATCCACGTAGTGTAATGGCGGCCTCTGTATATCAAAATATGTATTAAACGTCAAGGGTTTTTAAATAATGAAAATACTGCGTGTTTCTAAAGACGTATAGGTTGGCAATTAGAGCATATTAACCTCCTGAAACCCGATCTTTTGTTTGGTATGCATTTTCAATTTTCTCCTAGATATTTGGGATTAGTAGGACCTGATAAGTACAAAAACTAAGCATTGTCAAAAAATAATGTCCTTATATGGGGACAATGGGTATATTATACTGTATAACACAATTATTTCACCATTGTATAAAACTGTATTTCCTTACATTTACACCTTCCCTTTGCATGAACAATAATAAAGACCCAAAGTCCTCAAATGATTACTAGTGAAATTTGTAAAGCAAATCGTTAAAAAGTTATTAAGTGTAAATATCCAAATTTCAACCATAAAATTTGATAGGTTTTGCACCTGGTCCACTTTTGTCTGGGGAGCGGCTGTTGATTGACTTGGCCAAGATGCCTTCCATCTGGTTTTTACACATATTTATACACTGCATTGTGCTTTTGTTACCACTAGGTGGCACAAAACGTGTGTACGAACGAGGACAACAGGTCAAAGTTAAGCAGAATGAAGTTTAAGGTCCAGAAAACCCAAAATGTAATGTCCCCATATGAGGATGCAGGGTCACAGGAGGTTAATGAACCAACTGCTGGGTCAAAGTAACCCAACTAGTTGTTCAGGTATAAATAAACCTCCTACAACCCCTTTGACCCAGCATAAACAATCCAACGGTGTGTTCACCCCCAAATAACGCAGAAGTTTGACCCAGCGTTATTAACCCAATAACGCTGGGTGTAATTTTTGAGTGTAATATAAAGAATAATAGAATCAATTAAAAGAGTTTTGAAGGCGCTCTGTACAATAGCTTGTTCTTCTGCTGGTTTCCCTCAGGCTCTGACATATTTTGCTGCTTCCTTGGCAATGTCATCTTTTTTCCCCAAAGTAAATATTGAATTTTGATTTGGTCTGAGAATGTGTCGAACGCTTGCTATTTGAGTTTTATGTTTGAAAAGAATTCAGTGCTCAGAGGTTTATCCAGGTAGTCCTTAAGTGCAGGGAGTGTCTCAGCGGCCTGGTTGTGGTCCCTTTTAGGTACCAGACATTACATTGAAGTTTTCTTTGAGTTTTCGTGGTAGGTGTTTGGTGGTTGATGCACTTCTTTTTCCTTTGGTTATAATTCGGCTGGTCCAGGCTCTTTCTCTCTGTCTCTGTCTGTTAACTACAGTAGACTAGCTCATGTAATGAGGCCAGAGTTTACGCTTCACGTAAACTGACATTCATTGAATCAACAACATGGCTTCTGATATTTAATAATTGATGGCGGAGCACAGTGATGTGTACTGTGTAGCTGCTCTGTGTTTGCTTTGAGCGTTATGGGTATATGCTATGCCTTATAGGACATGCGCATGTGAGGATGTTGAAGGATGTTGTGCGGACATTACAAGAGAGAGCTGCTGCCCCAGGGCAAAGCCAGCTGAAGCGTTAAGAAGGAACAGAAGATAGAAAACTAATTGAAACTGTGTTTGTATGCTTGCCTTATGACTGTAAGTATGCCTGCGTATCCAGCGGTCCGTGAATAAACAAGTAATGTGGCGCTGAATTTTCCCATGTTTACACTGCATCTGTCTGCATCTGTTTGTCTTCGAGCCTTCTCTTTCCAATTTGTGACTTCCACTGAAAATCCACTTTGAAAACAATTCTTCCTTCTAATTTTCATTCTCGAAGAAGCGAGCCACTTCTCCGCCTTTTTTTCCTGTTACTCCTCTCTGCTGTGCCACTGTTGATCTGTGAATAAATAGATGTTGGGATGAATGGAATTGTTTCCATTCATCTCTTTCCATTTTAGTTCATTGTCATTATGTTATGAGCCAATTCAGCTCTGTGTGTTCGTGTGTGTGCAGATCTTCTCTCCTCTTTTCCCTCCTTTTTTTTCTCCTATCTTTTTTCTCTTTTTATGTGTTCATGGGAAGATGCACAGAAATAACCCTACAAATGTATTCCCCAGCAAAGTACTTTCATATCTTCATCTCCATCCTCCACCTCTATCCTCCAAGGCTCTGTCCTCTGGCCGTCCTTTGCTCTTCGTCTCAGATAGGCCAGGATTCATTATGCTAATTGACTTCACTTCTTCCAGGAACACGAGGAGACCTTGTTCTCCTCACATCTTTTTTTTCTGCTCTCACTCTATTTTCTCTTTCTCATTCGGTCTCACTACCTGAAAGTTGGAGATTTTTATGGTCAGACTCCCACGGGATCACACAGCCGTTTAAAATCCACAGTGTGCTCCCTCCTTCCTCCCCCATCTCCCTCTTTGTCTCTCCCCTCTGTCATCCTTTGCTTCCTCTCCTCCCCACAGAGTAAACAGAGCTTCTGTTTGTTCTGCATTCACCTCTTTCATCGTCCTCTCCACACTTGCTCCAGTGTACACATGTACAGTATACGTTTGTATGTGTGTGTGTGTGTGTGTGTGTGTGTGTGTATTTTGTATGTGCCCACCAGGAGCAGTTAATAGAGCTTCTTGAGAATTCATGAAAAGAAGTTTTTCGCTAAATTAGACCCTATCAGATCAAATCAGTGTTCACTGTAAGAGAAACTGAAAAGATGCCAAGAAAAGAAATTGAAAATTTATTAGAGTGAAAAACTTCAATGTCAAGTTTATTTCCACTGATGACAGGAGATAAATGAACTAAAGTGGCACAGAATGTGAAAACGAAACAGCCTTTTAATTCATCTGACATTAAAGCTGAAGGGAGAAATATTAAAGTAACCTCATCGCACCCTTATTCCTCAGAAAACAGATGCTTCTTTAAGTTGCCTAATTTAACCAGAAAAGCTCTATAAAATCCATCTTTTATGATTGATAAGTTAAGTGGAAATAAACACTTGTTCCTCTTTCTCAACATTTTTCTGCTAGCCTGAAGAAACACATGAGGTATATAAATGTAAGGCTCTGCAGCTTGCCCGAAACAACAACATTGGAAGCCGGGGTAAAAGAGTTTCTGTCATAGAGAGGGACAAGAAGGGTATAGCAGTGCACATTTTCTGTCAGTCTCTCCTTGAAGGTATTCGTGCTGTTGCCCTCATTTATACCTATACCAAAAGTTAAGAAGTTTTAAGTTTATTTATTTGTCATTCCAACCATATTTATTAGATACATGCAGTGGAATGAAACTGCATTTTTCAGGATGAAAGTGCAAGTGCAAGAATGTAGTTATGTGAAGGGTTTTTTTTTTTAAAAGAGAGCTCGAGAAAGAAGTTCACATCCTGCTCACTTTCTCACCTTAACACACCTGGTCTGATGTGGGCTTGTTGCTTTTGGTCGTCAGCCTTATTTTACTATATCACCTTCAGCTGTTGTATTAAGTTACTGTTGATGCAAACCAAACAATTCCTTACGCTGCTTTAATAGAGATACTCCAATAGGATTTTTTTCCTTCCCAATACCGATTCCAATACCTGAACTTGTGTATTGGCCAATACCGATTACCGATCCGATACTATTGTGTTAAAAAAACAGTTTAACAGTTGTATAATAACCCTGTATAAATGTGATATGGTTGCTATCTTTTGCATTATGCATCTTCAAATGCTTCATACGGTTGCTGCTGCTGAAATTGGTTGTATTTTCTGGTGTAAACTAATGTATTTATAATGCATTTGGCTAATGGCTAGCATTAGCAAAAACACTATATACCAGAGATTGCTGCTCTAAAACAGTAGTTACACAACAATATATAAATTACAGTATATTTTGCTCTATGGGTCAGTTGTATATATTGCAGGGAGGAATAATATAGAAGCAGAAACGACCACAGCTATCGCATAAAAGCGCTGCAGAATACAAGCTTGTACTGTGTTTTGTGGTTTGAATGGTCTCAGGTGCTTGTAGCTCATCTGGACGTGAGTATCGCCATCACTATGGAAATTCAGCATATAGATTTTCCTGAAAGTGTCTCAGAGGGAAAATCTGAGCAGGGGGTACAGTAGTGAAGATTTTTGATTAAACAGTGAGGTACAGTAAAGCTGGTGTGAGGTACCTGGTCTCATAACGACAGACTGCACAAAAGTACAAGTGTAGAATAATAAACACAACAGATATACAGTGCTGAACTCTTTTTGAACCTCTTTCCTGAAACACCTCCAGATCAGAGGTTAATCATATTTTTTTCTGGCATACATATGATCACCTGCTTCATTTAAAAATCGCAGCCTGGCGTATTTGATTTCCATATCGACCTGATCTCTTTCCCCCTCCTTATTTATTCCTTCCAGGCGGATGGCAAGGTGGTCGATGGCAGCCTGCTGGGAGATGCCAATGGCGTAGAGCCTGCGCCAGGTAGAGTGAAGGATTCTGGGAAGTGGCAGAAGCCGCGCTTCTCTCGGAAAGCTCTGATGAAGTGCTGCCTGGTCAAATGGATCATTGCCAGCACGCAGCCACAGGACAAAGGTGAGAGAGGGCAAAACCTGAGACTGATGATGTGGTTAATCTACAACAAGTGTGACTAACAGGGTTTGAATTGATCAGTGAATTGACTTCTGGACCTTTCCCGACCTCATGTGGTCCCTTGTGGGCAGGACTGACTTACTGCGCTCGGCTTTACACTCATTTATCAAATGTCTCAACACCCCCGTCCACCATTAATATGCTCTACATAGATCCAAAATACTCCTTTCTCCTTTTAGTTGCCTCTAATCATTTATTTATCTCTTACAAACACACATGAACTGCACACACACTGTCTTGGTGTTATAAACTACTTTAAAAGCTGATTAGGACTTCCTGAGATTTTTTACTACTTTCCTTGATCCAGTTTGGACTGCAGCTCCAGTCCTGGTTTGTTCATGGACTCAGTCTGAGTGCTCCACCCAGTGGTCCAGCTGTGATCATGCACAATTAATCATTTACCTGACAGAGACAAAGTAAGTGTTATGAATGAAAGTATTAAGTGTCATCAGCATTGTTGCATGCTCATATATAGTTGCAATTTAATCCATTGTAGTTGCAACCTTTTATTAGGCTCTTCTCATGTGTTTATTGATCGATGATCACTCAAAATGAATTGATGGATGCAGGAGTATCTGCGGAAGTGTACAGGGAGCAGAAATTGAGCTTTTAGGTACAGAAATTTAGTGATGCATTGGTACTGTTTGTAAAAAATGAAAAAAAGAATCAGTATAAATTAGGCGATTTTTGAATGTGCTACAACTTTTCAGCTAATTTCATCAGTTCAGCCTGTAAACAAAGCTTTCCTTTCTTTTATTTTCCATTCCTTTCTTATCTCCTTTTCCCTTTGTGATGTCCTCTGAATGTCTCCCTGTCACTTCTGTCTTTTTGCCTCCTATTTCTCCTTGTCTTCGTCCCTACTACTCTGTCCCAAAGGTCTATGTAAAGTCTTCTTTCCTTCTTTACTTATTCCTATATCTGTCTGTCTATTCCTGTTCTTCACTATCTCCTTGTCTCCTTCTCTTCTTGTGCGCTTCTTCTTTGTCTTTTATTATCTACATCTCCCCTTCCTTATATCTTGACTTCTACTCCTTCCTCCTCTTTTCCTTCACTACATACTTGTCTCCTTGCCTTCTTACTATACACTACTTATTCCTTTCCTTCTCCAGTCTCCTTTTTTTTTACTACTTCTTTTTCCCATCTTCTTTGTCTTTTCCTGCTTCTCTTTTCCTTCATCATCTCTTCCTGTTCCCCCCCGTCTCCTCTATTATTTTACTAACTCCTTGTCTCTGTCCCATTTTCTTCCTGTCTTTCCTTGCCTTCTCCTTTTCCCTCACTAGCCTCTTGGCTCCTTCCCAACTTTGGATCCTTGCCTCCTGTTTTACATCACTGCATCCTCTTTTCCTGTGTGACCTTCTCTGTCCCTCTCTTCCTCTTAAAGCTGCTCTTGTGCTAATAAAACAGGAAAACAGGCTGCTGGTTTGGGATGTAAAACACTTTTATAAGCAGATGTATGTGTGATTGTTGCCCGTCTTTAAGGTCCGAGGTCAGTTCAGCATCATGTACCATGTAATGGTACCCTAGCAGGTCAGTGAAATGTGAGAGCTGGACTCAGTCGTATAAGACCTGTCCTTGTGGCTTATCACGCAATCCTGTTTATCACACACACACACACACACACACACACACACACACACACACACACACACACACACACACACACACACACACACACACACACACACACACATACACTTTGTATCAGGTGGGTGTCACCTCCTCTCCTCCTCCTCCCTTGGCTCCAGCGGCGGCACCTCACTAAGTGCTGTTTTTCCCCCTCACAGCTTCTCCAAACATCTTTGCATTGTGGCGGGCCCAAGTGGCAACGAGAGACAGACCTTTTTTTTTCGAAAGTTTGAAGGACGTCACCATCCAGAAGCGATGTGAGGGACACACTGACATTAGTGATTTTGAGAAACGCTTTTGTAGGATTGTTCAGGAGAAAACTTGTTGAATCCCACTAGCATCCTCATACACCTGAATTACATATCTTTTTCATAATAGGTGGCTGGTCTTTGCTGCAACATACAATATATAATTTCACTTTCCCTTTTTCCTTGTCTGACACACACTGAATCACACAATCAGTCATCAACAAAATCATATGATCCTGTTGGTCTATTTTTCGCTGCCTGGGTGCAAAAGCACTGAAAGAGCTCTTTGTGCAGGTGTCACAGGAGCACAGTGAGTAAAAAATAAACAGCACACGAGTCACACAGAGGGAGAAAGAAAAGCTTGCTGTGATGCAATCTATTTCATCTGAGCGGTACCAAGGGAAGAGAAATTCAGCATTGTTGGTGGGTAAGCCCTCACCTCAGTAATGGCCAGCAGCTAAAATAGCAGCATTGAGATGGAGATGTGTATCAGAGAGAGGTGGGGCGGTGGTGTCTGAGCGGTTGCTGTGGTTTAGTTTAGACTCCAGAGGTTGAGACAGCAAGCAGGGTTTGAGCTAGAAAGGAGTGGAGCGTGCAGGATCACTGAACAGTTTAATAAACTGCCGGACATGAAGAAGTACAGCTGAGGGTTTGTGGGAAATAAAATAGGCAGAGGCAGCGAGGATACTGGTATTGATAACTGTGTGTTTACAGGTTAGGACACGAATGTACGTTATTCTGACCTGCAGTGTTCTGTTTAATATGTGAAGTGTTGGATTAGGTAAAAAATATTTACATTAGAGTTGTAACTGATGAATCTTTCTGTTGTTCAATAAACTGCTGAATATTTTTCTAATCTATTGGTTAATTGCAAGGAAAGCTAGTTTCTGTCTTTGCTGCTGTTTTGGAGAATCTGGAATGTTAATTACCAGAACTGTTTATTTTCTGCAATTATACAAATCCCCTTAAGGTTTTTAGTAGTTGGTACACCACTTTGGTCTAGAGAGAAATGGTTTTGTCAACTAACTGATGGATTGTCATGCCAGAGGATGAACTATACTGATACCCTCCCACCATCTACTGCTAGTGTGACAAAACATCTGTCATTCACCCAGACAGTGGATCAGGGTACAAGTCATTTATAGGACTATCAGTCTCCTTTGTGGCTTTACATGGACAATAAATGATGTCCTGGTGTGAAATAATAAAACAATAAAACAATCCTTTCAGACCAATTTTAATAAATTCGTAACCTTGTTAGGCTTCCACACAGAGTGCCAAAAGTCTACGGACATCTGATGATAGCATCCATTACAGCAGTAACATAACTGAACAGTTAAACAAATTGATAACATTTGAAAATATAATATAAACCTATTAATGAATTAGTTTACTAACAGAAAATAAATCTGAAAATATATTATCAATCCATTAATTGGTTGAGCAAAACATTTGCTGTTTCCAGCTTCACAAATGTGAAGATTTGCTCCTTTTCTTTGTTTTTTATGGTGAACTGAAGATTTTTAGGTTGCAGAGAGTTGGACAAAGGAGGCAGAAGATGTGAACTGAAGATGTAACCATGGTCTCCTCTGACATTTTAAAGACAAAACTATTAATCGATCAATTGAAAAACATAATCACCAGGTAATGAAAATAGTCATTGGTTGCACCCTGACCTCAAACCCAGAGGAGTACATGCCGAGTCCTGCTCTTGCACTGTACATGTTTCAGGAGAGCACAGTGAATTTTTGAGAGATTATAGTTAACAAATTTGCACGGAGAGCACAAAGTTTAAGCCCTAAATTAAAAGGAACTCCCACACAAAGAAGAGTCTGATAATGAGGCCTTGTGGGGGAAACTGAGAGAGATATGAACGACTGTAATATGAAAACTGTAATGTGAGTCGGATTAGATATGGAAGACTGACAAAGAAGGGAGGAGGGAGAGTAGAGTATAGAAAGGGTCGGTTTCTTCACTGAGCTGTCAAGTATTTCTACACCAGCTCGTTTCTGTGTGACTTTTTTGTGGCAGAGATGAACTTCAGACTTCAGGCGAGTGACTCCCGGTGACCATGAGGCTCTGTGGCCTAATGAAGGCTGAAACAGGAGGAGTGTTAACGGGTGTCAGTGTTGTGTGTTGTGGTTTGTCAGTGTCAGTCATATGAAACGACAGCGGCCGGAGCTTCAGGACAGACCCGACATTATGCGATTCAGTTCACCTCCTGCGTGGACACAAGTGTAGAGGAGAGAGAAGAGGAGTAGGCGGAGGAGGAGAAGGAGGAGGAGGAGGAGGGAGTGAACATCACCTGTAAGAAA
This sequence comes from Scomber scombrus, assembly GCF_963691925.1. Lineage (NCBI taxonomy): Eukaryota > Metazoa > Chordata > Actinopteri > Scombriformes > Scombridae > Scomber > Scomber scombrus. The sequence goes on from NC_084973.1 coordinate 22,549,930, forward strand.
ACTGGGACACACGTTCAAAAAGGAGCATTGGCGTCCAAACTAAAGAGAAACGGGCAATATCGCACACAGGAAACATCATCCGGACAACAAAAAGGTTACCTTTTTTTTTTAGGGTGACATTTATACATTTGTCAAACTTTTTTTACTCAACATCAAGTATCTCTTCTTCTTTTGTGCATTTTTCGGCGTAAAGGTTTTTAATCCTATCTTCATTTTTTTATCTTGTTGAATACCCAGTTTTTGGGGGTGTTTCGATAGTTAAAACTTCGCATTTTCGTGTTTTTAGAGCATTTTTATGCTTCTGTCAAAAGTTTTGACGATGAATTCATGCAAGGCAGAGTGTGAAAAGGAGATCACAAAACTGCTGCGCTGCTTCTTTGGCTTCATCACTGGGACACTAGTTCAAGGTACCGCTGTGTTGTCCTTTCTGCTCTTTAAAACAAAAATTAAACAGCTGACATTGATTTAAATAGTTTATCTTTTCATTCATTCAATGTAACACAAAGTACACTTTTCGGAGTGATTGTGTGATTTCGGAGTTGAAGTAAACTTTTATTGGATTTTGTCCAAGCAGTGGCATCTTCCCTATATTAAGATGGTGATTTATTTTTATATATTACTGTTCTGCTCATCTTTTTCCCAGTCTGTCCTTCTTGAGTTAGTCTGCGTGTCCTTCCGTTCATCATTGATTAGATGTAAGTCTATCCTCTGTCCTCCTCCTGTGTCCTTCCATTCCATGAACACATTGCTTCATCAAACCAGAGGCTGAATCAGCACTCAGTATCCCTCTCCTCTGCATTTTCCCCCTTATTTCCCCGCTCATTTGTCTGTTTTCATTCTCGTTGTGTTGATCATCAGTACCTCTCTGTGTGTTAGTTCCTGCTGTTTGAACTGTCCCAGATTCTCCTAAAGTTGGTGCAGACAGGCAGGGACACCTCAGGGTGCAGTATTTACACGTCCTCTTTAGAGAAGTGACAGGACGTGATGATGAATGTTCTCTGCAGAGGAAAAATGGCCCTCTTTTTCTCTCCTGCTTTGTTTAGCCTCTCTTCAATTTGAATCATCATAATGTAGTCGTGCTTAGGTGGGGGTTCAAGTCTCTACTGATGCATTACCTCAACCTAATTCTGCCTCCGGGAGGGAAACGGAGATATTCGGGTGTTAGATAAAGAGAAATGAGAGGAATAAAGAAACAACGTGAGCAGAGGGAAAGGAGAAAAACTTCAGCTTTGATTAAGAAGTCCCTGTTTTAATTACATAGCTCAGGCTGCCTTTGATCCTCTCTGGCTGAGGTGGTTTTATGAAAAAGGGGATTATCTCACATGGAAGTGAGGAGACTGGGTTTGGTCTTAATTGGAACAAGTAGTTGAAGAGGCAAGGCAGAGATAGCAGAAAAGGGGCTGCCATCGTTCCCCTGATGACCAGTGTTATATTTCTGCGGTGCTCGTAGAAGGAGCCATAAAGAAAGTTTAAATGTCTTGGGAGTTATTTACTGAGTTTGGCGAAGTCAGTTCATGTCAATATGTGGTGCAACGTGAATAAAAGTTCTTATCTTCAGTCCTTGGAGCTGGTTGTTAGGGAAGATGTGAGCATAAAAAAAGACACAGATGGTATAATGAGCTCTCCTCTGGTGCCATGTTCAGACTCCTGGAGGCTCGCTGTTTGATCAGCTTTCTCCGTATATGCACACATTGTGAAAGATATCATGCTGTTTTTCACTTGTGTGCATGATTACACAGCATTGTTTTCAGAGAGAATAACAGGCAGGCTTCTTCTCATATGGAATTTCTTTGTGGCTTGTTTTATCCATGTATCGGTTGTTTCTAATCAATCATTTCCCTGTAAAACACAGGAACTCACTGGTTTGCAGCTGAGTAAGCTTGTATGTGATCTTGGAATAGTCAAAAAAATTTGATCCATTCTCTCATGTTTCATTTCCTCGTCTCTCCTCTGTGTTTGTGTTACGTGATGAGTATGAGCTGCTGATCTGCTCTGCGGTGCATTGATCAGTGTCCAGTGTCCTCTAGTGGACATAAAAGATATTACATGAGTATATTGTGTTCAAGAGTTCAGTGTATTGGCATATCTGCAACAGTCAGGGATGTAATATCCAACGTTTTTTTTTTTTAGCTTTTACAGTTTAATTCATCCCCAAGACAATTATTGTATTGTAAAACAAATAAAAGATCAAACATCTAATACTGATCTGGTTAATAGAGGTCTTACAGACTACATAGGTTTATTTTGTGTGCATTTAGCATGTTTTTGTAAATAAAATGGCAAGGTTTAGCTGGCTTCGATATGATTGCTTTTGCAGTGATATGCACTAAATCTGAAAGGATTAAATGATTATTTGATCAATAAAAAGTTAATCTGAAACTATAATGGTTACATAATCGTTTGAGTTATTCTCCATGAAAAATGTCAAACATTTGCTTGTTCCGGCTTCTCAAATTGAAGTATTTTCTTGGGCATTTTTCCTTTTTCCAACATTTTCTAGAAAGAAAAACCCAATTAAACAACAGATTAATTTATATAAAACCATTTAAATGTATTAGTTGCTGCCCTGGTAAGTAGCTATTCTAGGTAAAAAACAAACAAACAAGACAATAACAACAACAACAACAAAAAACAATTAAAGCAGTGTTTAATTGTCTCTTTAGCTCTGCTTGTTTGCAGTGTTTCCTGCAGCACTGTACTGCACTGGGAGCCCATAACAATGCTAAACCTTATCAGATTGAACTTTCACTGTTATAATCAATTAGATACTGGAAGATCTCATCTGAGGGTTTGTGTTCAGCAGGCAGTTACACAGACATGGCTTTTGTCTCCAACTGGACAAGAAATCTCCAATTGATTGGTCTGAAGTCTGAAATTTGTCACAAAAAGTAGCCCACGACATACACACACAAACTACAGAAAGAATCATGAAAACACGTGCAAAAATATTTTTTTAAGTTTCTCAAAGACATTAAATCTCAAAGATGTTATGAAAGAGCGTGACAAACCTGTGCCCAGTAAAGAAAGAATCTAAATTTGTATTTGGCTTCACTCTGACATTAAGTAATATGGCGACTTACTTTTGTGTTTGTGAGAATTGGTTGTTGCTTTACGATCTGTGTTTAATGTCTTCATTTAAACCAAGTTTCCTAAAGCTAATTCAATCCCAGTTTGTCATGTCATTTGTTGTATCACTGGTAGCACTGGGAAACACTCAGACACTTCTCCAGAGTCTCATTAACAAGTCCCATCCAGGAATAAATGTTCCATTTACATCATGAGGATTAACTGTAAATGCATGTTGTGGGCTGGCAAAAACAGAGCAACTACTCACAGGTGGTCATTTCAAACAGGATATGTGGGCAGCCAAAGCCAGGATCCATTATCTTCCATGCATCATGAACTGTAGCAGTGTTTACATGAGCAGTAAACACAGCAGGGAACCAGTGGTGACAATCAAAGATATATTTTAAATTAAGCCAAGCAATTTTATTTACTGCAGTTTCATCAAAGTGGCTAGAATTTGTTTTTGTTTTTATAATAATGTATCAATCGGCAATGTACTAGCCATTAGCAAAGGCGTCGCTCGTAGTGATGAACCTAGAGAGTTATGAGCTTCCTTTGGTTTTATAGTGAGTTTCAGCTCATTGTTTATTTGTCCGCCTGCAACTTTACTGTTTTGGTTTTAAAACTCATTAATTAAAACATATCTAATTTTTAAAATCTGTACAGAAACTGAGCTTTAGGGGTGCTAGTCAGTGGGTTTTGTTACCTTCAGACTGAACCTGGATAGCTGTTTCCTCTTTTTTCAGTCTTTATGCTAAGCTAGGTTAACAGGATGCTGGGGGTAGCTTAAAATGTAACTGACACAAGAAAGTGGTATTGATCTTCTCATCCAAAGTCCTGCGAGTTAGACGTTTTCCATGCTCCCCAGAACAACTGGTGCCCTTATTGGCAATGCTTGGCAGGGCAACATCGTTTGTCTGTGTCTTCCAAAACCACTAACTGTAAACACAGTGGTTAAAAGGACCACTTTGTTAAGCTCGGAGAAGCATGTGGTGTGGGTTAAAATTACTAAATCCTCAAAGTTTGGCAACCTTCATCATCATGGCTACAATATTAGCCACAGGATTAAGGTTCAGGGACAACTGTAGTTAGTCTTTGACAAATCAGTTCTTTCTGCAGCTGAAAACGGGACACAAACAGTGATCTCCTGTGGCAAAATGTGTTGGCTTAATGCCTCCCACCACCCCACCTCCTCCGAATGATGAACTTTTTTCAACATGTATCGTCTAAAATGCACCACTGCATCTGTCACTCAAATATTAACTATATGTCCTATATGGGTGACTGACATTTTTCTTGGATGACAGCCTCTCTCATCAATATTGATATGAGTTTTGCATCAGTGTGCATCTCTGTTGCATCAGCTCTTTTAAGTGTGTCTCTGTTTTGTTTGCATCACGTCGACGCACGAGGACGCACGCGCTCCCACACTGACGATGTGATTTCCTGCCAACAGTTGCTTTTGTTTTCATAAGCGCACAGGAGGAATTTGTAAGAGTAAGAGTGAGTCTATCCAAGAGAGACAGTACAGGAGTTGCAGTCATGTTTCTATGAGGAGAGGGATCAGACGAGAGGAAGAGAGTGAGACAGACAAAAAAAATGAAAAAGGAGAAATATGGAGGTGTGCGATGTGTGTGATGTGAAAGGTCAGAAGCTCTGCGGTGCTTTTTCATCCCCTGCCCATTTTTTTTATCTCTCTCACTGTGACGTGGTGTCACAAAACTCAAACAGATTTTCAAATGTGGCCTCTGAAAAAAGCATGTGCGCACACACACACACACACACACACACACACACACACACAAACACTGCAAAACTCTCAGCTGTCGTCTTTTCCACATTGCCAGGCAGTTGATTTTTGTCAGTAGGTGAGGTTCAGACTTTCAAGCTTTGCTCATTTGCCTTCTTTCCAATTGAGCGGAGATTTCTAGATACACTCATCAAACTTTGCAACTCAGCAATTTTAAGTCTTTTAAGATCAATCCTGAGTGTTCACATTTACTATTTTAAAGTTTGGGGCTTCTTCTCCATTGTGTTTGACTGTCTGCGTATCTTCAGCTGTAACCAAAAGCAGCTTCTTAGGAGGTTTTGTTGTTGTAGTTCAGCTGCATTATGGGAGCTGTGATGGCCGCTCTCTCTGTAGAGGCCAGGAGGCGTCTATCTCGACCCAGCTGCCTCTCTCACTGCGGCCACAGTGCAGCCAGGTACCACCGCTCAGGTAGGCACTCGAATGGTTTCACATCTGACCTCATTTCTGTCCTTTATCCACTCTGTCTGCTCATTCACTCTCTCTTTGTCACCGTCGTCACTCTTTCTTTCTGTAATTGAAGTAGTAAGGATTCTTTTTCTTTTTGTGGTAGTTTGGTGAAAAGAGGACAGGGCTGCGGTGCGTTTGTATTTTATATCTCAGTCAAAGAGTCAAAAAGTGTGTTTATTTCTGTAAAGTATTTTCCTCGTAGTTGATTTGAGTCATTGATGCTCCTTCCTGTGTCAGCTCAAGGGTGATAATTACGGTTTCTTCCACTTACTGCTTCTATTAAACACAGAATTTCGTTAAATAAGAAATGCTTTTGAAAACCATAACACTTTTTTCCCCTGAAAATACCAGTGATATAACAATTACTACTATACTGAAGTACGGTTCTCATGTAGTTGTACTATTCAGCTTTATGTTACTTTATACTTCTACTCCACTACATTTAAATGATTGTACTTTTTGACAGCTTTTTTTTGACAGCTACAATCATTAGTTACTTTTCAAATTCAGATTGAACATTCAAAACCCATAAATTTATAATTATATTGATATATTTTGATAGATTAAACTTCCCAGTAAAAATAGCTACACCTTAGCCAGCTGCAACATTTAAAAGCTGCTTACATGCATTTCACTTGCTACTACTAGAATATTTTTACTTTGTTGTATAACCTACATTTATTTAAGTATTGGTGTTCAAACTCAGTAGCACATTTTGACTTGTATTCAAATATTCAGTAATACTACTAGTAATAACTGTTCTTCAGGTAACTCACAAATCCAGTGAAGGGCAGAGATCCGATCCTATTTTGACAGTTTGTTGACATCCATTAAGTCAGGTATTCAATTTCCTTCTGCATCCTGAATCCCACTCAGCTTCTCTCAGAGAGGAAACATTTAGAAATGTCCACCCTGTTCTCACTCTTTTAATTATCTGCGTTACATGTAATTTAAAACAACAAAAACATTTAAAAAAATAAAATAAAATAAAAATAATGACCTTTTCTGTTCCAGTTTCAAGATATCATTTCACATGTTCATGCACTGTGGGTTATCTCACTAACTGCACAGGCATCAAATACATTATTCCACTAACAATATACAGATATGATATGCTCATAATAATAGACTAAACATCTGAATCTCTTTATATATTACTTTCACCGCAATATTATGAGATATAAGGTATTTTTTTATCAGCTACAGTAAAGTATATATGGCACTGGTTGTATGTTGGAATTGCTTATAAAAAAAGCTAAATTTAAATATGTGGAGATAACAGTAAGTTTTAGAAAGTTATGGCTGGATTTAAAAAGATGATTTTACAAATGCCTCAGATGTTAAAGTGTAATTTCTCTGTGACTGCAGTGCAGACTGAGGAGATCTCTGCTGATGTGTCTGACTGAGGGGAACCATCCCTGTCTTCTCTCCCTGTTTACTGACTGTGTGTCAGCAGGCAGAGCCAAGCCTACCTTTTAAAAACCTGTTAGTGTCCTAATGGCCTGCCAAGAGGAATCAACACACAATAGACCACAGAAACTCACTACACTGGCATCCACAAATGCATATAAGTAAATGTAAACACACATTCCACTCTAAAACATCACAAAACACTCAGACACTTACTGTACATACATGACGTACAGTGTTACTCTGCTTCAAAAAGTGATGACTGAAATTTAAATTTGACCTTCAGGGTAATTTATCTGCTGTAAACACTGCAGACTTAGTAGCAGTGAAAATAGATATTGTGATTTCATGATTGTAGATTTTTTTTTGGTTAAGTGCGAGAGGAAGAGAGAGAAAAAAAAAGAAAGAGGGGGAAGCTCACCAACACCACCTCACCACAAAGATATTGATCTCTCTCACTCTGGCCTCCCATCTGTGTCTCCTATATCCAACCCAGTCAATGCATTAACACACACACACACACACACACACACAGACACACACACACACACACACACACACACACACACACACACACACACACACACACACACACACACACACACACTTATCTTGATGCATTAAGTGCAGAGTCATCAGTTATCCTCTCCTGACCTGCTAAACACACACACACACACACACACACACAACCACATTTATACACACTCGTCCTCTCACACACACACACACACACACACTCACACACACACACACACACACCAATAATACTTTTTTTATGCTGTCTAAGAAAAACTGTTGCACATATTTCAGCAATCATTAAGATTGTGAGACATTAACGATATCATGATACAATTATTTTCGGTTCTTCGTCGCTGTACTTAATTCAGTGAAGAAAAGGGAGAATAGATGAAATAAGGAGGTTTGAGGAGGGGGCTCGGGTGTTTCTGCTATTTGATCTCTGTGTGCCAGGCTGGTTTGCACACAGGGATCACAGCCCCCTCCTCTTTGGGTAATTTGACTTCACCCCTTAACCGCAAACTGTAGCGACTAAGGAAGATGAAGAAGATCAAGGAGAAGAGGAGGAAGAAAAGAGGGACAGTTTGGAGAAGGAAAGAGGGATCCGAGCGGAGGAGAAGTGGAGGGCGGGGGGAGTCTGCGGTTGGCCAAAGTTATGGAATGACAGAAGAGATGGAGGGAGGAGGCGGCGGGCTCAGGGGGCAAAAGCGAATCAGATGTTCAGGCGGAGAAAAAGGAGGAGTGCAGCGGAGGAAGGAGAGACCACAGGAAAGACAGGTTGGGGCGAAGGTTTAAGGTGAACGGGGCACTTTGGTTTTAAACCTCAGCCGGAGTGAGTGCTCCCTAAGTGAGTCGGCAGGACAGGAAAAGTTGCAAGCAAAGGCAGCAACAGATACATACAGGGGAGGTGCAGATAGAGGGAATAGATGGAAAAGTATGTGCGGAGGAGGTAGTCACCAGAGGAGGAGGTTTCAGCTCCTCTCAGTTTCTCAGGATTTCCCTCCCTGGACGCTGCTGTTGCTGCTGCTGCAGCTGCTGCTCTAAGTGTCTTCTCTCCAGGGCCATACTCTTCCATATCTGGACCTGGATTTGGACAAACAAAAAAAGTGGACTGAATCAGAAAGGACTGCAGCGCGGAGACAAAAAATGAGTCGCCACTGAGAGATGTTTGGCCAATCTAAGGATTACTATTGATTATTACGAGAGAAATACAGCAGGAGAAAGCAAAAAGTGCCCCACAAGTAAATGCCTGATCAGTTATTTTGATTATCTTGAGAGCACAGTCTTGTTCCTCAGTTTTTATATTGCATATGAAATTCTGCTTATTGTATCTTGTTGTGTCTATTTTAAAAGATTTCATCATCTTGAGTATTGTGAGCTGATGCCGCAGATACTAGAAGGTCATATTGTTCTCAGCACTCAGATAAAAAGTATTTACAGTATGTTTTTGTTCCAGAGCTGAGGTCTCAGAAATTACTCAAGTGTTTGGCGCATATAATGGGGTAATTTATTTATAATTGCTAATGTTGTTTTGCCGTTTTTAATGGCATGGAACATGAGAGCACTTGGATATTTCAATTTCTGTTCTCTGATGTTCTGTATTTCAATAAGTCGGTTGTACTTACCCGGACTTTCTCCCACTTAATGAAAAGATCTGGGACCCAAGACATGAAAATGGATGCCGTGGCTGCACCGAATGTTTGGCTTTTTCCTTAAGACTTTCTTATCTAAACTCAAAATGTGATTTATTAGTGTGTACTATGACGTGAGGACTGATAATAGCTGTTTGGATTAAGAGGGTGAGCAGTAATCCGTCCGAGCTCCTTAGAGTGCGTGCGGGACGAAAGTCTGGAAAGTGACTCTAAACGTCTCCTTTAATGCACTGTAATAAATGGCTCATGACACAACCCCCATTTTCCCTCATGGGTCTAGAGAGGGAGGCTTTCCATATATGTCGGCTTCCACATATTTTCCACTTCAGCATCAGTGTTGACATTAAAGCGGCCTTCACCCAGCTGGCAGGCCTGGTTCTCATGCTGTCTCAGTGGCCTGGGACTGGATACAAACCCATGCAGTCTCCCACCAACCAGCCTGATTCCTGTCACCTCCTGACTTACCCCTGTTGAGAACACTTGTTGTTGACATAACTCGGGCCGGCCTAGGCTTCCTTTCGTCTCTACCCAGGGCCAGGCCTTGGCGTGCAGGCTGGGCCCTGAGTGGGCCCCCCCCCCCCCACATCCAGAACCATGGGGATCCAAGGCATGGAGCTGTTTGCCATCGGCGTGGTTATCATTCTTTTCATGGCAGTTCTCAAGCAGTTTGGCATCCTGGAGCCGATGTCCTCTTTTGAAGGTAAGGGCCAACCTGGACCCCTTCTCTTGATTAACAGGTACCTGCAGTTTGGATGCTGCACTCCTGATGACTCAGCGCTTCATGTTTATCTTTTAAATTGTAGTGTTATTAGTTACAAAAACACAAGTTTCAAGTTATTAGAAAAAAGTTCACATATCGTAGTGGTATCTCCAAATTAGGCACATTTTTCAGATAAAGTGAAATATTAAATTACCCTTTATGGGTTGTTTCTTTAACTAAATAAACCTTTTAGAAATCCACTGGATTATCTAAGGAATACATGGTCACAAAGCTGAGTTTTCAGACTTTTAAAAGCGTGCCAGGTCCAGTCCAAATTTGTTTTTGCACGTACCCTGCTGGTAAGAGGGATGAGTCTCTTAATAAACACAGCTGGAGAGATTCTGCCAGAGGTTTATGCAACTGTTCACTAGTACTTGTTTCCACAACAGAGAACCAAAGGAGCATTGCCACATTAAATGAGGAAAAGGACCTGCTTCAGTTTTACACTTCCAATAATAATTTTCATCCATGAGTTGAAGTTTGACTCGTGTTTAATATACAGAACGTGTGTCTAATTTTGTTATGAACTGTTCACATGGCATTCATCACCCAGTTTTACCACATCTCCTATATTTGAATTCAAATATGATAGAATTAACTACCAAACTGTTTATAATTTACCTAAAACTGGATCCAACTCCACTATATGCAACTTTAAGTATTGCTGTGTTGCCTTCATGTTTATGCATTATTCAGTTAACTCCTCAGGGACAGTGCATATTAATAATCATTACTGTAACAATGCCAGAATTAGGCAGGAGGTGAATTTTCATCTATAATCCCTGGTCAGATGTGAAGTTGGTTGCCTAAAGTCAGCCTAAAATCAAGAACTAGTTTAAAACGATAATTATGATGTAAGGAAAATTAATTATGACATGGGCAGCAATAAAAGTAGAGCAAGTTACAGTTCAAGAGAACAAAAACAAACAATAATAGAACACATCACATTTTAAAGTAAACTTAAGTCATGACTTCTTCTAGATTCAGCATCACAAAAAGTTTCACAATGAAATACAATTAAAGATATAAAAAATAGACACTATAAAAGAATAAAAAAGTCCTGGTGGCCAAAGTGTTGACAACATAAAATCACAAAGTCCCTGATTTGAGTCTGGCCACAGGCCTTTTTCTCTGTCTCCTCATTAACGGTAAGCTTGTGCAGCAAAATATACAATGACGTATGTATATCTGACTGTACGACATTAGAGTGAAAAAAGGTTAATGGGATGTTTATTTTGCCTACTCATGGATATACCATAAAACCTTGATGGGTCAATAGACTATGTACATTTGGGACTGTAAAAGAGACATCAGATACTGCTCTTTGAATGATGCAGTTCCCTTTGATTAGCGTTTTGGGCTGAAGGCCAGCCAGTTAGAGTGCCCTGCAGTCAGTGTGCCAAGACAATTACAGCAGGAAGGCTCCAGCAGGCACATTAGTGCTTCTCATATGCGTCGGCGTTATAAGTAATAAATTCAACAAAAACAGCAGTAATTTCCTTTCATTATTCATCACTCCTCTCAATCCTTCAATCTTCAGTTCCACAAGTATCGCCCCCCTCCTCCTCCTCCCACTGTGTGATCCAGAGGCCGGGCCCACACCCTGGTTTAGCATTACTTCGCATCAATTATACATGCAGTATCGAACAGGCTTTCTTTGAGGCCGCCTAAATATGGAGACTGGAGTACTCCTCCAGGACCCTGAAGGACACGGGCTATCTCTTAGTAGCCTCCAAAATTCTCATCATGTGTCTCCATCCTTTTTTCTGCCACTTCATTATTTCATCACCACCCAGTGGGACTAATTGACTAACAGTGGTGTAATTTTCTTGACTACTTTTGCATCTCATCACACTCACTGAGTTTAATTAATGGGCAGCAGATATGAGTTGGAGGTATCTTTCGCCTCAAATGTCTACGTGCAAGGAAATATGACTTTTCGGAAAAGATGAGATGTTGTGCTCTTGGATATAAATAGTTCCCAAATAGCAGCCCAGCTAGAAATACTCTTATTCTGATCATCACCATTGTTATTGATACTCCCTCAGTTGTGCTGATGCAGCTTCGTGGTCACTTAGGAGTAATTTTGTGGTGTTTCCTGTCCGTCTGGTGCTCATTTACAGTTTGCTAGTCTGTAAACTTTTACTTGTGATCACAAACACCTTACACACCTTGGCTTTCAAACAACATTTTAGATTATAATGTACAGGTATAGCTGACACAAATGTAGTTAAACTGTTAAACTACACTTTTTCACAATTGTTAAGACTCATTTTTTGAAATTATGCTCCATTTTACAAAACTCTAAATACAAATGCATAACTGCTCACTCATCTTCAACGTCCATGTCAAAACCAAACACTCAGCTCAAAACAATGTAAGTTTACATCTAAACCAATAAAAAACACTTTGTCTTTCAGACATCCCAAATACACAAACACTAAAAAGGGACTATTACACACCGGTGAGATCAATTCAAAACCTAAAAAAAAAAATACTGCAATGAATTATGGTGCTTATATGATGAAAACAATATAAAAAAGTTTAAATTCCTCAATATACTGTAGTAAAATAAACTGAGTAAAAAAGTAAATGTGCTGTGAAAATATGCAACTAATAAAGAACCTAGAATACAATATAATAATTTCCATGCAATTACCAATAAAATCAATGAAAAAAAAACAGTTTGTACAAGAAATCACAGAATAATTTACTGTGCTGCAGATCTTTATGGATCTATTGCTTCAAACAAGTAAACTGACCCACAGTCCTGTTATCTACCTATTCTGATGTTCTGATCGGTGTGTGAACAATTTTGACTCGTAGTGTTTCTACCTGGGGAATTGTGTGTTAACTGGGATCCAGCTGTGATGACTTAAGTTAATGATATTAAATGCCAGTGCTTTCTAAAAGAGCACATAAAAGTTTATAATTTTGGGAAGTGGCTCTTTCTTTTGGTAGATGGTGTTATGTTTTGGGATGTTTAGTTAAAACCCCAAGTTATAGTGTGTAAGAGATGAGGAAACACTGAAATATTAAAAATGTGACATTTTGTTATGTGACTTTTTTAAAATGTGATTACTAGAGTGAAAATAAATCTTCAATAGATGAGATTCTCCTCAGGAAAATGACACTCTAAATCTTGGTTAAGGCCCAGAGTGCTGTTAAGTACACTTTAGAGTTAAATTGGCATTCTCATATTGCTTTAAAATGCCACAAGTCAGAGAGGTGATCAGTGGTCTGTTTGTAAATGCAACATCTCAGGTTTAAATCCAGCTCAAGACCTCTGTTGCATGTCACCACCCTCTTTCTCTCCTCCTTTTTACATCATACTATTTTTTTTAAATGCCAGAAAAAAATGTCTTTAGCATCCTTTTTGAGAAGCGGTATGAGACCAGCTCCCCCATGACCCTCTAGACTAGCTGTCTAGAGGGCAAGAGGGGAAGAAAATGGATGGATGCTTTCTGATATGACTTTTGACACCAGTTTCCTGCAGTAGATTATGTCTTTTATTAATCAACAAACCAATAAGGTTTGTTTGTTGCATTATTTATATCATCAGCATTCAAGAAAAGTTTGATTAATGTTGCTTCTCAAAAAAATGCAGTCTGTAATGCTCCTTGTGTTAGTTTTGTGTTGGTCTGCAGGTCTCTGAGGCTGACCAACCACATATAAAACAAATCCACTGGCCTTTGATTGTTGTTTCAGACTGGTCCTCTACTCTGATGTCGATTTTGGGTTGAGTCCAGCTCGTTCCTATTTTGGGAGGACATCGATGCCAAAGAGGCAGCCTTGTCTTTGGAGCAATTTGAGCCCTATTCTGAGGCTCTCTGATACCAGTATCTGGTATTTTTACTCCACATTTGAGTCTCATGCCGGATATTTTAGTGGCAGGTAACATCAATATACTGTAGAGAAATGGGAAGGAAATTAGTAGTTTTGCGTGTTTATTTCTTTATTTGTGTGCCCTTTTCACAGTTTTGTAGGCATGATTAGTGGTGCTTCCATACAATATTTACACAATGAGATTTCTGATAAATAGTTATCAGTAATGTGAATATAATGACTAAATTGGTAAAGACAAATAATAGCTACAATAGCAGTCTGGTTAGTTCAGAAAATGACATCATTTTACTGTAATGCAGCCTTTAAAACCAGGAAAAGACAACACTTATATCACAATATTCCGATATCCAAAATCTAGAATGATATCTAGAACAGCTGCTGATTAATTTTCATTTGATCAGTTCATGCAGTTCTGCACAGATTACTTATATTGTGTACTTATGAAAAAATACAAAATAATAGAAAAATTCATCCATCTGTTCATTTTCTAAACTAGAAAAGTTAAATACTCAAGATCTGAAAACCTAAGAACTTAAAATCATCAGATTGATTCACCTCTTCCTTGATTTTTTTGTCATTTTAAGTTTTTTAAATATTTATAAAAAGTTTGTAAAAAAGTATCAATTGATAATTAGATTTATGTAGCACTTTTATCCAAAGTGCATTACAATGTTTTTGCTTCTCACTCACACATTCACACATACTCGCACACAGATGGCAGCAAACTACCACTTAGTATCTGTTGGCTAGCGTAATCATCAGGAGCAATGTGGGGTTCAGTATCATTACCAAGAAGCAAAGTCGACATGCAGACAGGAGGAATCAGGGATCGAACCACTGACCTTCTGATTGATGGACAACCTGCTCTATCTGCTTATCTTCTTGATATATTTGATTTATTGGATAAGTTGCTAATTAATCTGCAATTGAACACCATGTCCATGGAGCCAAAACCTTCAATGGTAGTTTCACACTTCTCAAATCATAAAATCTTCTCTTTATGCATCATCTTGCTTTTTTCAGGGTGGTGTCACTTCAGTTTCCCTTATACATTTCACTAATTCATTATATGTGAACAAAAAATAGAAATACAATATACACAAAAGCCCTATACATAGTACATAATTACCGCAAGATGAGTTGTTTGATGTGTGATGTTTTGATTTTGAGGTTCACACCGTTCTGCAACTCGCTTCAACAATACTCACACACAAACATGTACATTCAAAGAGTTTCTGGAGACTGTAATTATTTCTTCTGTCCATACGGGCCATCATGATCCCTTCCTAAAGCAACTGATAAGTGATGAGGGACAACATCCACAGTCCTCATTCTGTGGTGTTTCAGCTGTCTGAGTTAGTTGTATGAAGTAGAGATCTTCTAAAGTTTTTATTGCAATATTCCCTGTTTTTGTTTCCTTGCTTATAGTGGAGGGATAGTAACACAAAGTGGGAAAACTGCACTAAAAGCACAGAAACTTTAAAAGAAACTCACTAAATTTGAATAAGTTTGATTGATAAAGCCTCATATTTTCTGAAATTTGAAAATGCGTTTTTTACACAAGACTGTGATTCTCAGTTTCGTCTCCATCACCTACATCTGAAGGGAATCTGAAAGGAAGGGATCTCATCATGCTCAAAATAGACAGCTAAAAAATCACAATGATGAATAACTATATACGGAGACCTGAGTATTTTATTAAGACTGACTAGAAAAACTGTGAACATCTGTCTTAAATCAATATTCAGGTGCCCCAATTAATATTTAAATTGCCTTTTCATGCTGTAATCATTCCTCCTGCTCATACCTCACAACACCTACAATGTAAGTGATGGAGGCCAAAATCCACAACCCTGTACAAAATTGCATTTAAAAGTTTATCTGAAGCTAATATGAAGCTTCTATTGTCCAGAATAGTCAAATCAAGTAGATATATTTAAACTTAACAGTCTTTTTAGTGCCAAAGTTCCTCTTTTTGTTAGTATTCTTCCATAACAGCTCAACAGGGAAACACTGAGGAAATACAAAGATTTGATGCTAAAAGACTGTAAATCTGGCAGATATCCACTTGAGATGATTAACTCGGACTGCTGGAGCCTTATATAACCTTCAGATTAACTTATAAATGCATCTTTGCACAAAATTATGTTGGGACACACTGTGGATTTTGACCCCCATCACTTACATTAAAAGCAAATCTGAAGTCAATCTTTTAACATTCAGTATGGACAAGAGAAATGATTACAGTGAGGAAAACCTCATTCAATTTTCTTATGCGCACCTGACTGTTGTTTTAGGACAGACTTGAGAAACTGTGCACGTCCTTTAAGTGACCTCCCTGCATTATCTTGATTTTCACATGTTGAGGAAAATGTCTCCTCTCCTGTCATCTCATTAATCTCCACTAGAGGGAAGCAGCGATCACTTCAAAATGTTTCTGAGACAATGAGATGAGTTTTGAACAAGTGTCACAGGGCCTGAGGGAGTACATATTCACTGAGTGTGTGACAGGACTCCACTGAGTTAATGTGGGTTTTAAATCTGTGTTACGTACCCCAGGAGAGACGGGGGAACAATTAGAAACTGGATCACAGAGCTGACTGGTAAAATAGGATTCAGGACACCTGTTGACCTTTGTGTCACCACCCTCTCTGCTTCCTTAAAGGCAAATTAGTTTTATATATGTCACATTTAACAAAAAAGAGTTTAAATGTTTGTAAGTATTTTCCATTTAAAGCTTTGATATGCAGTGTCTTCATGTACTTACCGATGTTTTGTGTAGTTGTTTGATGAAATTGATAAAAATGCAGCATTTCTGTGGTTCTTCAGGAGTTCACGGGTTAATTAGCAGAAACTAAGATATGAGGTGCAGGAGGGATATAGAGGAGAATGCAGAGCATCAGCCATTAAGTCAGTGGAGGATTTTGTGATATATTTCACGTCTGGATAAATGACTTTTTTTTTTACATTTTTGCCTCCAATTAGAGGAAAAATATCCATTGAAGGAATCCCAAACCAACTGCATGCTTGTGCTAAAAAAAAAACAACCTCCACATATGTGATGATGTGAGAGTATCCAAGCTTACTTTTCCTCTGATTGGATTTGTCATGGATTAACATGGTGGTCCAGATTTTTTAGGGGATCTTTTTCTTTTCTTTTGCTCTTTCTCTTTTTGGAAGTATTTTTACATTAATAATCTGGCCTTAATAAAAAGGGTCGGACCATCAGATCCTGCTCCTGATAGTGAAGAATATCCTGAAAGAGGTCCTGACGAGATGCATTAGTGCAGGGAAGAGCAAGGGGGGGAAAAAGACAGTCAATTAAAACGGCAGAAGGAGAGAGAGCAAAATAGAGTAACAGAAACTGCAGGGAAGGAAAAAAATGTGACAGAAAGAGAGTGATGTGTGACTGACACTGTTTCAGAGGTAGGAAGAGAAACAGAAGAAGAAGAAGAAAAGAAGAAGAAGAAGAAGAAGAAGAAGAAGAAGAAGAAGAAGAAGAGAATTACAGAGATGGATTGATAGAAAAGTGCAGAGAAAGTGAAACAGTTAGGGAAATATGAAAATGTAGCAGTCAACTAAAGGGAAGACAAAAAGAAGGGACCCTGGAGGAAACAATAGGAGAAGAGGAAAAGATGGTTGTGAGGTGGGAGACGGAGGGACTGCAGACGGTTGGCATCGTCTGCCTGGTGATCATGTTCCTCAAACTGATGCACCTGCTGGGCCTGATCGACATCACAGAGACCGGTGAGACAACCTGGGAGAGGGGCGAGGAGGAGGAGGAGGAGACATGGGGAGGGGGATGACATGTCATGGAGAGAGGAGGCCAGAGTCAACGTTTGTGGAATCTTTCGAATCAATTTAAAGGCTGTTATGATAAAAACAAATGTATTTAACTTCTGTTAATGACAGAAAATGTGTCGGGTTGTTTCAATATACTTAAGCAAATGATACTTTTGGTCCCCAGAATACTTCACACTCTCTGAAGGATAAATCAGCTAAATTTTTCTCTTTCTTATTGTCGAAAATCTTTCATAAAAGACCAAAACCAACAAGGAATTGACTCTACTAACAAGGATTATCAGTGTATCCAAAACCAGATATTTCTCTGCACCATAGACCTTCATTGCTGTCCCAAAAAAATTCAAACACATCCATGAGTTGGGTGTCATGCAACATATTTCTTCATCACATTAAGTACTGTATTTTTAGTTGATACTATATATACACACCTTCCTACTTCCATGAATATCCAATTGCAATAACACTGAAATAATAATCCCCAACAAAATGCAATACTTACTCTTTTTTGAGTAGCTTTTGCTACAGATGCTCTGTTGCTTTAGAAAATTACTGAGGCTTTTTCTAAGAATGATCTTTGTAATAATAGATTTCTGTCTTCGGTAGAAATGAATGGGCTGAAAGTATTGAGAGATGGACTTACACAGTGCTGGTTTTAATGAGATTATTTGTTATCTTTATCTTTTAATGAGATTTATTGACAGTAACAGAAAGTAAGACGACAATCAATCAGTCTTTTAATTCACATATGAGCCAAATGTGTCTTCCATGTCTGTTCAAAACATCTCTAATGTCTCTTCTTTCAGGCCCAGATTCACTTTTTAAAAGTAAAAATAGAAAAACAAACTGGCACTAGATCAAGTTTTTTGGAGCAGCTCTGCTGCAGCTTTGGATCTAATGTATCTATATATCTTTTTATATGTCTAAAACCATGTAGTCCTGGAGTAAGTAGCAATATGAAACTGTAGGAAACTGTAATTTTAATAAGAAATGTAATATAAGTTAAGACACTAGCAGGAGAGTCCAAGATAAAATTATGCTATTTATATTATTATGACATGATGATTGCATTTTTAACCCTTGACAAATCATTAGAGAGACACGCTCCAAATGTTTTCACTATTAAGCAAGCAAAAGAACAGTAGATTTTAAGCCCACATACAAGCTTTTTTTCTGAATGTTTTAACCACATCATAGTCCTCATTGGCACGAGGGAGCAATCTGCACACTTTGAACTGGACCTTGAGTTAAGAGTTTAGGTAACAATTTGTAATACAGGCTGCAATTTATATTATGATTTTATTGCATTAATCAGGTACCAATAAAACGCTTAACCGGTTGCTACTTTTACTTACATGTAGGTACAGTGGATGACAAAGGAGAATGAGATAGAAACAATTTATCTTAGAGAAAAGGAGAAATAAATGATGATCTAAGTATATATTGTAAAGACTGGGAATGGGTACAGCACTGGGAAACAAACCTTGACTGTGGGAAAAATGAGAAACGTTTTTTTTTTTTCAAGGTCAAGACTGAACTTTAATGCTCAAGCTCAAGTGTAAAATACTGTTGAGATCAAATGTTTGTTTGGATTTGAGCCACAAGGACGACTTACAGTTATATAGATTTTTGGTCCTGTTTTCTCTCCGGGAGTGTTCATCTGTGGCTCTTGTGAGAGGTCAGAGGTCGCTTCCTGCTGAACTACAGTATGTACAGGTCTCATTGTTTGAAGTGAACCATAAAGGAACGATTCATCCCACTTTGAGTTCCCTTCACAGTGGTTCTGGTTTATGTTTCACAGCATATTATATTTCACTGCTCTGCTGGATGTTTAATCAGAATATAACTTGAGTCTTTTCCTCCAGACCGCTCGGCGCTCTTCATATAAATCTCTCAGTGTCTGATCTGACTTGTTTTTTTTGTTTTGTTTTTCTTCCTCTTACTATCGCTCTCTCACTGTTCTCCATTTACTCCTTTTTCACTCCCATCTTGGTGTCAACACCCCTCCTCTTCCTCCTCCTCTGTTTTCTCTGTCTAAAGATGGTGAGTATGGTAATGGTAGAAACCCAACTGAATTCTGATTTTCCAGAAAACTCCCTTTTTTCTTTTTTGAAAGTTTTCCTTTTTCCCAGTCTTACAGTGCTTTCTCTTAGTGTGTGTGAACTGGTAACCAACAGTGCAGCGATACTTATGTAAATGTGCATTGTGACTTACTCCGATGAAAAAACTGCTTTCAACTGAATTTCTCAAATTCAGATTTTCTGCTGTGGATTTTTTGAAAGCAAACACAAAAAGATAGTAGTTTGGTGACATTTCTGCCATAAAGAAAGTACCTCCACTTTCTTTTTAACTCCCTCTTTGGCCTGCCTTCACAGTTTTTAGCTAATTCTCTCTCTTAAACTCGCACGTTCTCCCTACCAATGCCTTCCCTCTTGAATGTGTGATCCCACCCCTCCTTGAATGTCGGCCTGCATCCACACACTCAATGTCTGCCCCCATCCTCCCTGTTTTTCTCCTCATCTATCCCTCTCTGCATCCTTTCTCTCTCTTTTTCTCTCTTCCTGTCTGTCTATCCATCCCTTTCTCTTTCTGTCTCTCTCTCTCTTTCTCCCACAGACAGCAGCGACAGTGATTTGGAGCTGTCGACAGTGCGTCACCAGCCGGAGGGGCTGGACCAGCTGCAGGCTCAGACCAAGTTCACCAGGAAGGAGCTTCAGTCCCTCTACAGAGGCTTTAAGAACGTACGTCTGTCTAGCTGCTACTGCTGCATCTCAAGGAGAACTGAGAGTCTTTGCCGCCATCAGTATGCTTTATATAGACTCAAGTTATTTCAGTATACACCCCTCTTTTTTTCTCTTCTCTTCGGCAGGAGTGTCCCAGTGGGTTGGTTGATGAGGAGACATTCAAGACCATCTATTCTCAGTTCTTTCCCCAAGGAGGTTAGACATTAAAACAATCTCTCCTCTTCTCTTTTCTTATGTCTCCCTTTTCTTTTTCTGGATGCTTTAACAAAATACATGAAATCTATGAACCTGACTACTTTTGTCCTCCTCGTCACACAGATGCAACCACCTATGCTCACTTCCTGTTCAACGCATTTGACATCGACAGAAATGGCTCGATCCGCTTTGAGGACTTTGTCATCGGCCTGTCTGTGTTGCTCAGAGGCTCGGTCACTGAGAAGCTCAACTGGGCCTTTAACCTCTATGACATTAATAAAGATGGCTATATCACCAAAGAGGTATATTTCAGACAAAAAAGTACATGCACACTGCTAAAATGTTCCCAAATCTTTAATTCCACATGGACATGACAACGTTTCGACCACCGTGCATCTTCCTCAGTGTGTTCATA
Organism: Scomber scombrus; assembly: GCF_963691925.1. NCBI lineage: Eukaryota > Metazoa > Chordata > Actinopteri > Scombriformes > Scombridae > Scomber > Scomber scombrus. The sequence continues at coordinate 22,570,592 of NC_084973.1, forward strand.
TCCTCATCTTTACCTGAAGAAGACCGACTGTGGTGTATAAGTTGTCATTTTTATGGTACATGTGGAATTAAAGATTTGTTGTAAACAATTTGTTCTTGGATATATAATTCAGACATAATTTTTACACTGAAACACAGGCTGTGTATTTCTGTCACATTTCAGATGATTAATCCACTGGTGTGATTATCTTGATTAAAAGAGCGCAGATGTAACATTGCACTCCTATAACATTGTTACACTCATGTGAACAGTTATATATACATGTATATATATGTATTTATTTTAGCAAGAGATGATATCTGTTTTAATCAGTGTGTTTTTCTCCCTTCATTACTCGCAATGCAAGCTGGGTCAGAGATTCAGTTATGATAGTAGCCTCTGCAATACAGAGGTCTGGTAACATCACTTCTTTAAAACCCCGATTTCGACACCCAACTTTTTTATATTTTTAGTTTTATGGTTTTCAGTCCAAACTGATGCTGCCTCAAGTGACATCACTTTATCAGACCTCTGCAGCTACCTCTGCAGCCACTGTAGGCTTTAAACAACTTTTTTCAACAACAACAACAACAAAAAAGTTGCTTAAAGAATAGTTTGCAAAACAGAAATAGTATCAACAAAAAGAACAAAATCAATCTAACAAAACAGCATCTTTGCAGAAAAGTGTCCACCTTCATACTTGTTTTAGTCTTTGAGTCCGTTGAGTAATATTTGGTGTCAGTTTATTGTTATACTTTTCAGCTATATCTTTGTTCGTTACCTCTTCAGGAGGCTTGGGGCTTTTTAAAGGGAAAATTCATTCGCACTTGTGGAAAAATGGTTAATGGTGGGATTAACTCTTTCATGTGCCGTATATTCTCTTCTATTCAGGAGATGCTCGCGATTATGAAGTCAATCTATGACATGATGGGGAGGTACACCTATCCATGTGTGAGAGATGAGGCTCCCTCTGAACACGTGGACAAGTTCTTCCAGGTTGTGAATCCATGAAAATAAGAAATATACAAACACACTGTGCTACAAGCCCACAATTATTCCTCTTCAAATCAACCTGCTCTCACTTATGAGTCCTCTCTCTCTCTCTCTTTTTCCTGTCTTCTATCTTTTTCCTACAGAAAATGGACAAAAACCGAGATGGTGTAGTGACCATTGAGGAGTTCATCGAGACCTGTCAGAAGGTGACTCATGCTTTTCACAAACTGATAAGTGTCACACGTACAAACGTTAATTCACAGTTACTCATCAACACAAACAGTGGACAGCAGGTCAGGGTCCTGACTTCAGTGTAAATGACAACATGATGTGATGTCAATGTTTAATCAGGCACTGACGGATTATTCACATTCACACGTACAGTAAAGCATCACTCACTTTTTCCAGAAATACTTCCCTCACTTTCCCATCGTCTTCTTCAATCATATCCACACCCCTCCTCTCATTCTAGTATTTATAACTCGACTTAACCATTAATCCTGTTATCATCTTTTCTGTTTCCCATCAACACTTCTAAGTCACATGATCATTTTGAAACAAGATCAATTTCCTGTCTGTGCACTTCAAGCTTGTACAATCGTTCTTGATTTGCATGAGCTCAAATTCATTTTAGGCTCTGGTGACATGACAAGGCTCCGATTCTACGCCTTATTATCAGTTCCCTATGTAGTAATATTTCTTAGTAGTAGTTGTACTTTTTATTCAGTCATCATACATTATACAATAAGTATAAAAAGTGTGTACAATATACAATCTAATATACAATTAGTAGAGACAGTCTAGACAGTACAGACAAAGTCAACAGTCTATGTATTAAGGAGTGACTGAAAAGGCACAGTCAGAAGCATAATATATATATATATATAAATGTATATTCAAAAAAGACAATAATGTTTATTGTCTTTTTAAATCTCTCTTTTGAGAATTATGTTATACAAACAAACACAGAATGGACAGGAGGACATAGAGTAAAAGTCAAATGATGTTAATCCCATTCTGAAATTTTTCTTGAGGTAAATGAGGAAAAAACCTAAATTACAATTGTTAATTGTCTTCCGACAAAGCAGCCTGAAGAGAAAGAGAGGTGCTCTGTTTCTAGATCTTATACCCGGTTTGTCTAGTCTGTAGCGTCAGACAGACATGGATTTGTCTCCATTTTGGAGGCAGTAGTAAAACCCAACCTCTAATTCTCAGCGTTTATCACTTTCACCGCAAAGTCACGTAATTAGAGCTTAAATGCACATGAACCAAACCACCAGACATGAAGGTGAATGACAGTACAAATCTAATTTGGCTGCAACATGAAAAAAAACATCTCAAACTTTAATTCTGCACATAATAATAATAATTTGAAGGTGAAATCTATAACTACTGCATCATTACTTTAAAACCTTTTTTTTCCAATCACAGACATGTAATATTTTATCATTGATACAGTCATGTTCAGTGTTTGATCCATATTATATAGCAATTTGAGCTCTTTGATTTATGTTATTTAAATTGACACCATCATTTCTGTGAGATATTTAACAGAGAAGCTCACCCCCAAATATGGAGCTATTTACTCAAAAGAGGTGCAGATTAGATATCTAAATTGCAAAACTTAGATTTTTTACACTTACTACAAAATAAACCATGAATTATGTGTGAATTGAAATAAATGAATTATACATATAATATGAATTAAATATGAAAAATTACATTTCAAATTAGGGATACATGAATTAGCTTTCTTGGGATTTTAGCCATACACCTTTACACCTAACCATCATATATTCTCACCTCTGTTGTTCAATCTGATGTTTATGTAGCTTCAGCCTCAACTTTCTCCTGCACTGTAGGTGAGGAAAAAACATGTTTTTATAGCTCCAAAAGCTGTAAAATGTTATTTATTTATTTATTTGATATTTATGAGCTCTGGTGGAAGGTTTTATGTCTCCATGTTGGGTGTAGCCAAAATTTCAGATGGGGAAAAAAACATTGTCAATTAGGAAAATGAGAAAAGTGTTGGATATAATGAAGCAAAATTTTTTGGCTTTTTGGCACTTAATTGTAATTGTAAAAATCATAATTTACAAGAAACTTGTGATTAAAAGGGTTTTTCCCTGATTTCACCCGCTGGTTGAAATTAAACTGTGTGAGTTCACTCATGTTGTGTTCGGTTGCCCTGTAAACACCAGTGGAGTTCTGACTCACAGTAAATATTCAGTCTGATCCATCCATGATCTTATTTATAATCTCAATCTTCTTACCCAAACTCACTCATTTTTTGGAAGTTGGAAGAACAATGAAACAAATAAAGTTGTCCATTTTGGCTATAGTGATCCTAGTTTGATCATTGATCGATTATGAAGACTTTTTAAAAAATCTTTAAACCTAACAATAAAAAAATGCTCAGAGGGGATTCTTTCAGACAAAATCCTCTCAAATAGGTGTTATTGTGCATCTGTTGTGGGGTTCCTTGACATGAAAAGGTTTGGAAACCCTTTGTGTAAAGTTACCAGCAGTTAAATTACATCAATCAGCCAAATAAGCATCAGTAAAAGAACATAATCTACAAAAAAAAATTAAAATTAAAAAATCTCATTTTACACTACATTGTCACTGTGGTGAATTGATTAAATCAAATGAACTTTGTAAAAAAAAAAAAAATAAATAAATAAAGGGCAGACCTTTTATAGACTTCTCTCTCTTCTTTTTTTCAGGACGAGAACATCATGAACTCCATGCAGCTGTTTGAGAATGTGATTTAAGGAATCAGGATATTTTCTGTTGTTATTTTTCTCAGCACACGTCACACACACCAACACAGCACACTCATGCACCACACTAACACATCAAACTCCATACTAAAACATGACATACTGGCACATTATGTTGGTACTGTAAAGCTACAGGAACTAGACTTTTTTTTTGCTATTTCTCGCTGCGCTCCTTTAGCCGCGTCCTGCAACTGCTTCTGGATTCAAAGGACTACTACAGGCAGAAGATGAGCTTCCCGGGGTAAAATTCCCGTCTTTCCAGTGTGTTTTTATGTCGTCAGTGGAGCAACAGAAGAGCTCCTTGTGCTTCAAAATGGATCAATGAACAACATGGGACGTGAGGAGTGAAGATGGTCATAATCCACTAACATGAGCACACAAGGATACTAGCTTTAACTCCTAATACACACACTGTTTCACTTCCATACACATTGACACTTATGCACACACTACAAAAACACAGACCTGCTGTTTCTTCAAGAGTTTTTAGAGCACTGGATGAACTAAGAGCACCACACAAAAAGAAAATGCATTGACACACAAAAAAAAAAGAGAAATGAACTAAAGCATGTTTGTCATCAAATATGTGATGTGGAATTAGCTTGCACTACGATTTTATGACTATGTATTATATGCGCCTGAAATAAAGGCACTGTAGATACCTACACCTGATACACCACTGATGGAAAGCAGTGTGTATGTATATATGTATAGTTAATAGTTACATATCCTACGTTGTATTGGTCTCATCTGTGCTGCACTGGGTGACAGAGTAGGACAAGAAATATCCATCTGAATATTTGTTTAAGAAATCTCTGTGTTACAGTAATTGATTAAACATCATGTTTAGTAACAATTCTTCACAGAATTTAAGTGGATTGTTCAAATATTGCTTTATTTTGTATTGAAGGAGGATGGCAGATTATCCCTAACAGGTCAGATTAACAATGTGTATCTGTACAGTACTGTGAAGAAATAAAGGGACTGTTTAAAGTGCTGAATTAAGACTTTATCTAGGTTCTTCTGTATCTACGAGCATGCTGACTCTGTGCCACAGTATTATGTACAGTACAGTAGGACCTTTGTGATGTCGGTTAATTAAAAGATGCTGTCGACAGCTGCGACTTCTCTTTTAATGTGTCCTTTTACAACGTTGCCCTCATGCATTCAGGCATTCACATGATTAAAAAAAGAGTGAACACACAGAGAACTGAGAAGTTTGACATTCATCAGCAGATAAACAGGGATACAAAAACCAAAATTAAGCATTTTTTTTGTCAGCAAATGTGAGTTGTGTAAAGAGTTAAGACAGCACACATCTTCAGTTGTTACTCACTCATTTGATCTTTGCTGTGTTTTCTGTCTGAGACTAAAACAGAGGATTTTTTACTTCTAAAGTTTTGCCACTATTATAATTATAACCTGACTAGTTTTCTTAACACAATAACATAAACTTTTTTGATAAGGTTCCCTTAAATTAGTTTCTTTAAACAATTGTGACCCAGAAATGTACTTGGCAAGCCATTTAACAGTTGAACGCTAAACTTCTTTTGGTATTTCAGTACTTAAATTTCATGTAATTTATCAGCTATGCCAATATCAATATAGTTTAGTTTAGTTAAACTGGAACTGGAACTAAATTTCTATATAATACAGACTCGATAATACAGATTGATATATCTGCAATAAGATTATATGAGCAGCCTAGCCGATTTATAGCTTGGGCTATAAATAATACGATAATAATTCAACCTTTTAGTGTTTAAATTGAGCATTGGGTTAGGTCTGGAGGGGAACTGAAGTCACACTTGAATTACTGCTTCATTCATCAGTGGCTCATTCATCAGCCTAATAATCATTCTGCTGGTACCCTCATTACAACCATTACTGCTGCAGCTCACGCCACAACCCCAACCTCCTTACATATGTGTTGAGACACTTCAGTGTTTCATGTTTGACTCTTGTAAGATCTAACACTCTTTTTTTATTTTTTTATTTTTCTGAGGGAGCGCCCTCAAAGAGCAGACACTTCCCCAACAAATTAAAGTGTAAACATTCACTGTAAATAGTCTTTCCCTTGACATACAGTAAGTGTCTTTGAGTGAACTTCCATAGTTTATTGTTAACCTCTTTTCTGGCTGAGGAACATCATAAAATCCATGCAGCTTACAGCGTGATCTGTCATTATTAATCACATCGCACACACACATAGACTTAAATGCTATCTATAATCTGCTCGTACCTTAACAATACACATTGGGTTAACCAAGCCATACCACCTCACACATACTCACACTTACAGCATAATAATATGTATTTCACACAAAAGTGCACAAATACCTAAAGCTCCACATGCTTCAGTCAGATAAATGGTGCAAAGACCCTCCCTATCCCTTTATAATGAGTGTTGACCTGCAGCCCCTGAGACATCAGCATCTGTCATCTGGTAAATAAAATAATAAAATAAAACCTTTGTCAAAACTTAAAATCAACACATAAAAGTATTTATGTTTTAATGAATAGGATTACAGTATGTACATGTACAATAGTTACAGATACATTCATAGAGAAAGACCTGGACACAAAGACAAAGCAAAGATCTGCTGTAGCAGCAGGTGGGTGAGGCTATTCACCAATAAAAGGAATGAATGCACTGCCATGCCTTATAATTGGACTAAATGTGTATCAGTCACACCCAGAAGATGGACTGGACATCTTGTTTAGTGGCACTGTAATTATCTGCTCTCTTCCAATAACCACTGTTGGAGCGTATTTCAGCTGTAGTCGATTGGCTGAGATTAATGCCAGCCAGTGACAGCATACGTGCAGTGCAGCAAGAGGTTAACTGAACCTGGTGAGACAAAGGAAAGAGAAGCAACAGAGAAACAGTTTTTCTTCTTTTTATTACCGTTTATTGTTTTGATACTGTGAATTCATATGAATAACTTTGTTTGGCCTACGTTAAGCTACTTTGATTGGACCTTTATGCAAGGCCGCTCTAGATACATACATTTACATAACATACTCAAACATTCATTCACCTCGTCTGTACAACGAGAGCCCTACAAGCAAAATCATCTCATGGTAAGAAGATAAATGTGTGTGTTTGAAGTCTTTTATGGTGTCTTACTGGCATATTTAAAGGTAACATAGAAAGCCAGAACTACCACATCGATCAAAACCTACAAAATGTTGAATAAAATGATTCCACTTTATCTCTAGTATTTCTGGTGTTTCCCTGTGTGTGTGTGTGTGTGTGTGTGTGTGTGTGTGTGTGTGTGTGTGTGTGTGTGTGTGTGTGTGTGTGTGTGTGTGTGTGTGTGTGTGTGTGTGTGTGTGTGTGTGTGTGTGTGTGTGTGTTTGTGTGCATGGTTTTGTTACCTATTGTGGTTCCCTTACTACTGGAGACCAGTAGTAATCATGGGATAAATGGTAATCATGGGATAAAAAGCCTGGTCCTATATGAGGCATAACATCATTTCTGAGGTCCTGGTTGAATATAAAGGTAAAGTGTGAATTGAAGTTAGGTTAAGATTGGGGTTAAGGTTTGGGTTAGGCTGTCCACAATGAATGGAAGTCAATGCAATGTCCTAGCAAGGATAGCTGTGCAAACTTTAGTTGAAAAACAGTTTTCTGAGGACATTTCTGTGCTGTGAGGATGATTCGGTTTAGGGGTCAGTTTAGGGCAAGGATTGAGTTTAGGCATTTAGTTGTGATGGTTAATATTAGGGTAAGGGGCTAGAGAATGCAATATGTGAACGAGGGCCTCACAAAGATATAAAAACAACCATGTGTCCTCTCACTGTCCTAGCTCCCTGCTCACCTGCCATCCATCAGATCATTTCCTCCTTGGTGTATCAACCCCAACTTCTGTTCACATCATTGTATCAGCTACAGAGGTAGTAAACTTAGTGATTGTCTCTCATGTTGAATTCCTTGCAAATCATTCTCTCTGTTACCTGTGCTCCAGAATCACTACTTGCTTGCCTGCCTGCTTGCCCATTCCCCAACCCACTAACCACCTGCTACCACCTGCTCCCTCCTGCCAGCCCACACCATTTTCCCATATATCCAGCCAGTCCTGCTATACCTAAGCCCTATGCCTCAGCCAGCTTCCATCCCGCTCAATTCACTGCCATTCCCTGCAACCCTTTCATTCATCTTAGTCTCCTCTCTCCTAGTCTGTGTCTGTGTTTAGGTCTGCATTGCAAAACTGCAACATATCCAGATAAAGAGATAAAACCGATATGATATAATAGATACAAAGCCTATTTTTCCTTGAAATATCATAAGGTAAGATAAGCTATTCCTTTATTAGTCCCACAGAAGGGAAATTTACATTATTGCAGCAGCAAGTGGATAAAACAAATAGAAGAGCATCAATAGAAAGAATAAAGAACAATAAATAATTAAAGCCGCAAGCAGCGATGGCGGGCCCTCGCTCACCCATGCCACCGCGGGGCCTGAGGCATGGCGGGGCTGTGGCATGAAGCAGAAAGTGAGAAAAAACCTGGAAGGAGGCCAAAAATGCAATGTTTCGTTCATCCAGTAGGGGGCAGTCACAGGTAGTTACACATATGGTCTGGTGTGGTCTGGTGTGTTCAGGGAAGCCACTCATCAGTCATGTGAAGTTTGGAGTGAATTGGACAAAGCATGAAGGAGTTATGAGAGGTTGATGGTTCATCCACCAGGGGGCAGTAGAGTGTAACAAAACACAAGCGGTTGCGTTCAGGGTGGGACAGTGATTACACATGTGAAGTTTTGTGGAAATCGCACAATGATGATGTAAAATATGGCACTTCCTGTTTCCACTAGGGGGCGACACGAGTGAGATCGCCTATGAGCGAATGGAGACGTTGAGGTCGGCACCCTGGACCTGTGTACCAATTTTCATGATGATACGAGTTCAATAAAGCCATCAAAAAGCCAAACGTATTTTCAGGGCGAGGAATTGATGGTCGCCGCGTCGCCACATGGACGCCATTACTCGTAGCTTCACAGTCTTCATAATGTAGCTTCACCAACTGGTTCTGAATGAAGTTGATGGGGCAAAGTATGTAATTTTCATGAATTTAAGTTCACTTCCTGTTACCACCGGGGGGCGCTATGGGTTACGTGGGAAGTTAATATATCGGGACGTTCAGGGCGGAGCCATCATCATGTCCAGCAAGTTTGAAGCTGATTGGATGAAGTATGTGGGCGTGAGAGACACTCGTATGTACATGGCGAGCACGCCAAAGTTAGTTGAGCCCTGGCAGACACGCCCTTTGACCTACGGATGCGCAGAGCACAACTTAAGCTCAGCTAGGTCTGGAGATGTTGCGTACCTAATTTGAACTTGATCGGGCGAACGCTGTGGGAGGAATTAATTTTAGGCGGGAAAAATCAAAACCAAAATGGCCGACTTCCTGTTGGGTTGAGGTCATGAGGTCAAGAGGCTTTTTTGCATATGTGGGTATAATACATATGTGTACCGAATTTTGTGAGCATAGGACAAAGTTAGCAAAATTCCCTATGGGCATTTTTGGATTTTGTAGGGGGCGCTATTCTGCGTCGACCATGTGCGACCACCCAAAAATATCGAATTTCGGATGAGGCCGGACGTCTGTGCAAAAGTATAAGCATTTTCGCATTTGGGAAAGGGGCGAAATTGGGGCATGAAATGTCGGAATAATAATAATAATAATAATAATAATAATAATAATAATAATAATAATAATAATAATAATAATAATAATAATAATAAACATTACAATTTCAATAGGGCTTTCGCCAGGCGACTTGCAGTCGCTGCTCGGGCCCTAATAATAAACATTACAATTTCAATAGGGCTTTCGCCAGGCGACTTGCAGTCGCCGCTCGGGCCCTAATAATAAACATTACAATTTCAATAGGGCTTTCGCCAGGCGACTTGCAGTCGCCACTCGGGCCCTAATTACAATTTCAATATAGCATTTTTCCCCGGGGGTCTTCCATACCACATGATTACTTGATTACTTGATTACTTTGGGGTCACTTGCACTTTGGGGTCACTTGCATGTTGGGGCATGAACGAATTTCAATAGGGCTTTCGCCAGGCGACTTGCAGTCGCCGCTCGGGCCCTAATAATAATAAACATTACAATTTCAATATAGCATTTTTCCCCGGGGGTCTTCCATACCACATGATTACTTGATTACTTGATTACTTTGGGGTCACTTGCACTTTGGGGTCACTTGCATGTTGGGGCATGAACGAATTTCAATAGAGCTTTCGCCAGGCGACTTGCAGTTGCCGCTCGGGCCCTAATAATAATAAACATTACAATTTCAATATAGCATTTTCCCCCGGGGGTCTTCCATACCACATGATTACTTGATTACTTGATTACTTTGGGGTCACTTGCACTTTGGGGTCACTTGCACGTTGGGGCATGAACGAATTTCAATAGGGCTTTCGCCAGGCGACTTGCAGTCGCCGCTCGGGCCCTAACAAGTAAGTACACAAACAATAAACCAAACAAACAATCATAGTAAAAGATATAGTAAAGAAATAGTAACATTATGTACAAGTAATATTGGTGTCGAATGATTATATACCTAAGTTTGATATTGTTATTGCATGGATTCTAAAGTGGAAAATATATATATATATATATATATATATATATATATATATATATATATATATATATATATGGGTCATTGACAAATAGCCTGAGTTGGCAAGATGAGCAATTCAAAAATATCTTTAAAAATTGTCTTAAAAGTAGCATCAGGTTTGTTAAAATGTACATTTTGTATTTTTGTTGGTTTTATGTCAGTTGAAATGACATTTGCATTACATTTCTTTAACCAAAAGTAAGACTGAATGCTCCTGAAAATGTCAAATGGTGTAACCACAAAAGAATGATACATATTAAATATTTCATCCACCTACAGTGTATTTAAGTGTACTTATACAAATAATAAAAATAATATAAAAATATAAAAAATAAAAATTGAAGTGGTTCCTGTTTTACATGATTCCCCAGATTAAACTGTAAAAAAAAAAGAAAAAAAAAAGTGTGCTAGTTAGTCATACGTTTATTTTCAAATTGTAACCCTTTTAAATTTGATTAAACCACATGGACAAAAAACACGTAATTTCCCCATATATATTTATATTGCACATTTGAACTGAAGTAGTAGTATATCCAAAATGTCCAATATATATATATATATATATATATATATATATATATATGTATGTATATATAGAATGACTTTACTCTCAAAATCTCTGTTTTTTGTGTGTGCTCTTATATATTTCGCATGTCCTGTTACCCAACATTGCCCACTAGGTTATACAAAGATATCTCTACTGTCCAAAGATATGTGAATTTAGGCCAATCAGGGCAGTGCAAATAAGCAGCCATCAGATGGCAGTGTGGTGGAATACATCAGCCTAAAGGGACCTCAAAAGATGAGCAGAAAGACCCCCAAATTACATATTTTATAAGACAGAAAATGTGCTTGTTAGGCAACTGAGCACTTGCAGCTTATGCAAGAAAAGACTGTCAATACAAAAAAAAAGCAGCGTTGCAGGCAGGAGATCTGAGAGGAGGAGAGGAGAGGGGTGCGTCACTACTCCTCCGCCTCTGATTGGCTGACACGACGTTCTAAGGCGGGGCGGAGGTAGGCACTTTTACGTCACAGCTGGATGTACGCATGCGTGGTGGCGACCAACGTCAACCCCGTGGCTTTATGAAAGGCGAGATCCTCTCCACTGGTCTGGCAGATCTTTAAAACACCAGTTTTGTCGCTGAGACAGAGCTTGAGGACGCTCTCATCTCTCTCTCTCTCATCTGTCTTGTTGTGTCTCGGTGAGTGTTGGGGCTTTTACCTCCGGCTGTCTTCGCCCTCCCGCTCCGCTCCGACAACACAAACTACGGGGACGAGCCAAAAGGACTCGACGCTAGCCTACAAGGGAAGTGGGGCTCCGTCTTCTCTTTCATCAGGCAGGTGAGTACAAAACGTGCCATTTTTAATCCCCATGACACAGCCTGTAGCATACATGTGGCTCCTGAGGGAGCCATGAGGTTACATTTGAGAGAATCGTGCCTGCAAATTACCTCGATATGTCGTAGCAACCGAGGCTCAAACTGGATACAATAGAAAAGAGGGAAGATGTCAATGTTTTCTCTGAAGTGTGACCGCGATAAGAATCTCCTCCATCCTTTTACCTTTACCCTCATTTTTACATTCTCATTAGTTATCTCTCATGTTGTGTAGACTATGTGCTTCAAGGTTTAGATATGAGGGGCCTTATTGTGACTCTAAGACACAAAAACCACAGTGTAGGAAGGCCAAGCATGCATCACCCTGAGGCACTGTCCTGTAACATCATGTAACATTTGAATTAATAAGGCCGTAAAAGATACAGCTGGTGAGAGGCTGCAGCTACCAGGCAGCACTATCTGGGACAGTAGAGCTTATTCGGCCATTAGGATTTATTGGCTCCTGATGATGGGGTTGTCCTGGAAACGTGTGTGTGTGTGTGTGTGTGTGTGTGTGTGTGTGTGTGTGTGTGTGTGTGTGTGTGTGTGTGTGTGTGTGTGTGTGTGTGTGTGTGTGTGTGTGTGTGTGTGTGTGTGTGTGTGTGTGTGTGTGTGTGTGTGTGTGTGTGTGTGTGTGTGTGTGTGAATATGTGACACATGACTAAAAAGGTACGTTTAGATGTACACAGTATTTAAGCGACCATGTAATGTTGATGGAGAGTGTGGAGTTGAGCCTGCTATAGTAAGACTTTAAATGACTCAGTATTAAACAGGGCTGTGGTGATGACTACATTACTACCATTCAGTGGTCATGTGATGCAGGGTTGAGATCATGACCAAAAAAAGACCAACCACAATTGTCATATACAGTAGTTAAAAGTCAAATGTTCTTGCGCATATACTGTGTAGTATATGGTAATACAATGATGTAAGAGGCTACATTATGTTGGAGAATCTGCGACCTCGGAATTGCCCATGAGAACGACCCCCTAGGGTGATAATGACAGAGGAGTGATCCATCTCCCAGGATGGACAGATATGTAATAAACGTGTGTGAAAGAAAAAGAAAGAGACAAATGACAGAAATGCATTAAAAGATCATGTACAGTTGTGTCCTGTTGTGCTGGATATTGTGTTTTCTGTCTTAGCTGCTGCATTTTCTGTAAATCGCACCCCCCCCCCCCCCCCCCCCCCCAAAAAAAAAAAAATCCTCACATTTAAAAAGTGAACTCAACATATCACCTTCAGACTACTAAAACAAATCAGATGTAAATAATTCCTCAAGTCACTGTACAAAGGGTGACGTAGTACAAAATAAAATTCACCCTGAAACATGAAGATAAGAAAAAATACAGACGTTGCTCTTTAGGAATACCTTTTGATACCTGGACTTACTGGATTTTGAATTTTGACCTCTTTACTCTGTTTACTCAGCAGCAGTTCTGGCAAGTTGTGCACATCACGTACCGTTATTGACTTTAGAGAATCAGAGTTTTAGGTATCTGCAGGAACATTATACTCATGCTTTTCTAGAGCTTCCACAGAGTCCTTCCTGCGTTTTAGTATCATAAGCTGGTTTGTGAGTCAAGTTCAAGGCCCTCAGTTGTTTATCTTAACAGGAAACTCTGGAGGACAGAGAAAACTGAAAAATGGTGGTCAGATCACTGTAGGATGGTTCTGACTATTTAAGTGCTTGGTGTTTGTTATTTTGGCAGTGTGAACAGTAGGATTATTATTATTGCTGTTATTATTTGAGGTTAGGGCTGATCACTATGGTCAAAATCAAAATAATCTTTTTATTTTTTTAACAAATACATCTATTGATATTGTGAGAGTATTGTAGGTATTACTGTTGGTGTTTACACAGAATATTTAGACAATTAGTTTTTTGGTTTTCTTAAATAAATAATAATCAGTCATGTGGTCAAAATGACTAAGTGGGTAAAGGCAAATGATAGAACAGCTAGATCAGTTTTGTAAGTTCACAAAATTAGATAATTCTACTGTAATGCAGCCTTCAAAACCAATAAATGACAATAATTATTACATATTGCTCAGCTTTGTTTCATGTTTGGTTTTCTATGCAGAATTTTCTTTTTTTAATGCATAATTTTCTCTTTTGGCAGGCAATAAAAGCAGTTTTTCAGTGGAGGTACTTTTGTGTCACTTTTGTGCTTCCATTTCAATTGTTTAATGAAATGTGTGCTGCGCTTTGTGTGGTTGTGTTTGAGCATCTGTATACTATGAATTGTCATGACAGTACAATCTGTGTTCACACAACCACAATATTACAAGCCAGTAATTCACATTGCACCTGTGCAGTTTGGATAGGAATCAGACTTGTAAATTGTATCATGTCGTGTGGCTGGAGTGCAAGACTGAGGTTTGGTGCCAGCCCCTCTCCACCAGCGGTAATTTTTAATACTCAGCTTGAGTGAATTGTACTTCACGCTCTACACTTTATTCACAAAGTCAATAAGCGATATTTAATGGTAAGTGCATAGATAGTGTAGGCCAGTCACTGCAGTCAACAATGAGTCTTAAATGTTACCCACTGTGGGAGAGCTAGGTGGTGGGGCAACCATTCACATTTCTTTTCGTCTTTTTGGACTGTTGATTCATTGTCAGATCCAAGCTGTCGAGCCAGCTGTGGAAAGGAAGCCGAACATTCGAACAATGGAAGAGTGAAGTATGCTCAACGTTCAGATAACGCTGTAATCCTGTTTCTTGGCATCTGGTCACATGCCAGTACGCAGACACGTTTCATCTCTGGGTAAACATTGTGTCTCTGTCACCTGTAAAGTACATGGGTTTAATTAATTAATGGAGTTGCAGTTGCGCTATAGATGCTATAGCTCTGTAGATGTGAGAAAGTTGAGCTGGGTGGAGACAAGGATTTCTAGGGTGATTGTTAAATGTGGAGAACCTTGTCTAGCATGCGTTAGTGTTGGCTTTTCAGGTGGGTCAACACCAGTCTTCTACAGTGTTTTGACTGATCTTTTTTAATTAACTTTTTTTTTTTTTACTGGGGGAGGAGGGTGGCTCATTTGAAACAGAAAGAAATCTCACAGGCTGTCTGGGTTTAAATAAAATATAATAATAAAATATAATATTTTAATACTCTATTATTAAATTAAAGTGCAATATTAGGCATGATACCATAATCCTTTAAATATGATAGTGAATGAAAAAATAGTCTATGCCCACAGCATCAAAACTTGCTTACTTATAAACATGAGTGCACTTCCTGTCCTCTACCTCAGCTTGTTAACGAGCCACTAAACAAACGATCACCGGGGGAAAATGAACCGCTAACGTCAGTTAGCAGCTAGATAGTTAATCAGGTGCTCAGCTGCAGCACATTAAACAGCATATAAACATGTCTTATAATAACACTTTGGCCCTGTCAGATTCTGGTTATCAAAATCACGGTTAGCAACACGATACCTGTCCGTGACGCTACAGCAGTTTGTTTTCTTTGACGATTCGGACAAATCAACTCTCTCTGTCCACCATTATCAACAAATGAGATGAAAAATTTGCCAGCCAGTTGAAGATTTCCCATAATGGAGGACAAATTTTAATTAAAATAATTAGTGTTGAAAAAGCAATTAATCATGCTTAAAGACCAATAATTTAGTCACACAGATTCAGTGCATGAGACATTTATTTTGACAAATATATCCTCTATTTTATATATTTATTTCATTCATTCACATCCAAGACCTTGTAGTTCTGTGTGTTCCTTCTGTTAGGCTTTCCCTTTATACTGTAATTGTTGGAAGTACATGGTGTCTTTTTTGAAAATCATTAACAGCTCAATTTAAATGGTTGACTTGATTTAAAAGTTGTCCTTCCCCATTTTTCTGAGAGGAGGAAATAAGTATGTTACGTTTTAAGAAGCTTATCTTAAATGAAGTTCATTGTGCAGTCATCACATGCATTGTTTTCTCTTCAGCCTACGTCTCTTTACATGACACGGAAACACTTGGGCAACTGCAGAAGCTCACTTATGCATACAGTGCCTATAAAAAGTATTCACCCCCTTGGATGTTTTCCCCTTTTATTGCTTTTATAAATGTAATCATGGTTGTGTTTGTGGTGACGTGCAGCGTCTAGTCTGATCCCTAAAAGCTCCATTTTGGTCTCATCAGACCCAAGAACCTTCTTCCAGTTGTCCTCGGAGTCTCCCACATGCCTTTGGGTGAACTCTAGTCAAGATTTAATCTGAGTTATCTTCAACAGTGGCTTTCTCTTTGCCACTCTGCCATGAAGCAACAGTTATTGTATGCAGAGTCTCTCCGACTTCAGCTGCTGAAGCTTTTAACTCCTTCAGAGTAGTCATACTGTAGGTGTCTTGGTGGCCTTCCTCACCAGTCTCCTTCATGCACAGTCACTCAGTGTGTGAGGACGGCTTGCTCTAGTGCCATATTCTTTCCATTTCTTAATGATGGATTTAACTGAACTCCAGGGGATGTTCAGTGACTTGGAAATGCTTTTGTATCCATCCCCTCACTTCTACTTTTCAATAACCTTTTCTTGGAGTTTCTTGGAATATTCTTTTGTCTTCATGGTGTAATTGTAGCAGGAATAGTGATTAGGGATGTCCCGATCCGATATTTGGATCGGATCGGCCGCCGATATTAGCAAAAAAATGCATATCAATATCGGATCGGCCTGCACGGGAAAATCCCGATCCGGACTTCCGATCCAGTTTGTTTTCAAAACTCCGGTCCAGCGCACCGATGTAGGTAATCCATTCCAGTTTTTTTCAGCTTTTCCCCCCAAATCCGGTCCGCGTTTTCAGCACACCTAGCGACCTGTCCAGCATCCCACTATTTATTTTCTACTCAGCTTTTTTGTGTGTTTTGCTTTTTTCATACAGTTTACAATATTGTTTGCACTGATGGCTTTTTAAGCCTTGGTTTACACTCTTGTTGTTCAAGAGCAGAGCACTGATGCCAATTCAGTTTGTGTGGTTAATTGACTATTTATTATTTTGTCTATTTTGTGTTTATTTAACCCTGTTAAGAATAAACAGGTCAGCTTCTCATTACCAACCATTGTGGATTATTCAAACTAACCTAATTAAGTTGGCTAGTTGTTCTTAAGAGTAAAACCCTTTTCAACATGAGTATAACAACAAAATAAGTAAATATCTTTAATCTTTAATACATGCTTGGATCGGCCGGTATCGGTATCGACCTATGCTAAAAGCTACAATATCGGTATCGGATCGGAAGTGCAAAAAGCTGGATCGGGACATCCCTAATAGTGATTAACCAGTGACTGGACCTTCAGACACAGTTGTCTTCATCACTTGAGATTCATTGCACTCAGGTGATCTCCATTTCACTATTTGTGAGACTACTAGCAATAATTGGCTGGACCTTTTTATTGAATTAGGTCAGTCACTTTAAAGGGGGTGAATATTTATGCAATCACTTATTTTACATTATATATTTTTAATTAACTGACATTACTTTGTAGAAATCTATTTTTACTTTGACATTAAAGAGGTTTTTTTTTTTGTAAATTCTTCTTTAAAAAAGACTGAATACTTTTTATAGGCACTGTATATAAATGCACTGACTGCCACAGGCTCTTGGAGAACATGATTTTCAGCCTTTCAGAGTAGCTCCTCTCAGCTTCACTTTCTTACAGTAAATGGATATAGAGCAAAGGATCACCTGGCAGCCAGTCGGGCCAGGCTGGGCCAGACAGGCCAAAGGCACAGGGAACTGGGTCGCAGAAATGGATTCCTGGCCCTGTTTGCTGTACACAGCATGTGACTAAGATTACACAGTAGTGCTGGGTCATGCTGTGCCTTCCCACTGTACTGTGTAAAGGTATGTGTGTGGTTGTGCGGTGGGTGGTAAAGGGTCAATTTTTAGCATGTGGCTCTGAATAGTATTCCCTAAAATAAATTTCTTTTTTTTCCTTTGTTTTTTTTTTTACACTTTTGCAGTTTTTGTATGTGTGATTGTTTAATAAATGGAGAAAAGTAAGAATGGGATTAAATATCCAAAGGTGACATAGCACACACCATCCGATTCTTGCATAACCAGCACTGAACAGCATACCCAGCAGTATTAACCTGCATTCATCACTGTAACACTTTCAGAGGCAGATTTCTTCATCTCTGTGCCAGTAAAGCGATGTTTGTAAGCCAGCAGGTCACGTTTACATGAGGATTTGGGCATTTTTGTTGAGGCTGCATCCTGTGTTAAAAGTACAAAAGACCTAACCCTTTTTTTCTGGTTTAAACGTTACACAAAAGTGGCACTGTTTTTTTTAGCTGGGTCACATCTGGCTTAGTGTGATGAGTCTGAAAACAAATGAGCATTCAATAGATTTGCATTTTAAAGATTTTTTTGTGTGTCTTTGTGTGTTGAAAGAGACCTGCAGGGTCACTTATTGATTTACTGGCAATCCAAACTAATTATATTTTGTTTTGGATGTTATTGTCGGAGAAGCAAAGACATTTTTGTTTCTAGATTTAATGTTTTTAATCATCTGTATCTTATAATACAAATAGTGTGTCACTGTTTGCTTGTGCGTGTTTTTGTAAATGTCTTTAATATACAACACTGCAAAACATTAAGGCATTAAACATGAAGTGAGGATGCGTTTAAAAAATAATGCCACCAACACTTTTCATTTATCAATATTATTGTTCATAAACTCTCAGTGGAATTATATCATGATATGAATAAATATATATATATATATATATACACATACACATACATACATACATACATGCATACATTCATAATGAGTATTTTTAAAGAATGCTGTTCATTGTCCAAAGCAAACAAACAGTTTAAGCTATTAAATTTATTTTATTTTATAACCATTTTGAACATCCATTTAATTATTTTGATATTGTATACATTTGCTGAGAGATGCAACGACTAATTGATACTAAACTTTCCTGGTTCTAGCTCCTTTTAAATGTGAATATTTTCTAGTTTCTTAACTTAAATCTAAATTTTATCTTTGGAAAATGGTAATTGACACATTTCAACATTTTAAAAAAACCACAGCTACTAATCAATGAACCAGTTTAATTTAACGTTATTTGGGAACTCCTACTGTGGATTACGTCGTTGCAGCTGAGGCTCAAACTGGATAATAAAAGAGGGAAGATGTAAAGGTTTCTTCTGGTCTCTAGAAGACAAACACGTAGCTAAATATAAATTTTATTCTGTTTTTATATGAAAAAAATCCCATCTGCAAAAAATTTTTGCGTGACTCCTAGACATTTAAATATCGTAATATTCAATCATTGAAGTGCAAAGACTGGAACAGACCAACATTATAATTCAGAGTTTCATAAAACTTTAATCAGTAGCATGACAGATGATGGATGGAGCGGTAGCAGCAGACAAAGGAGCATTACTAATTGACTCACGTGTGGTTTTCCATCCTACTGGAAGTGGTCCATTCGAGGTTTGTCAATTTCATTTTTAAAACGCATGCAACCATACGGGTTCTTCCAAGATGTGTTTGTAAAGCTCTGCATCCGCACTGAAAACTTTATGTTGCTACTGGTTCATTTCCTTCCTGTCCTTTTATTCCATGTTAAAATTGTTAACGTGGCTACAGTTAACGAGCACTAATAAAGCTTTCATTAAAGTAAAAAGCTGGTATTGAATGATATAATTTAAATAAAAGTTGTAGTGAAGTGGGAAAGCTTCAGAGTCTGCAAATAACTTATTAAATCATGAATAGAGCTGCAACGATTAGTCCATTTATTTGTTTATCGACTGATTAATCTGCAGCTATTTTACTAGATTAATTATAAAAAAAGCCAAATATTTGCTGGTTGTATACATTTTTTGGTTTGGTTCGGTTGAAGAAAATGAGCAATTTGAATTAGAGCTGCAAAGATCAGTCGATTTTTTTCAATCATTAATCATTTTAATTAAAAAAAAAAAATCTGTTTTAAAGCGTGCTCATTGTGAATATTTTCTGGTTTCTTTGGTTTTCTATGATAGTAAACTGAACATCTTTGGGTTGAGGATGTCATCTTGGGCTGTGGGAAATGGTGATCAATATTTTTGCCGTTTTACACACCAAACAACAGATTAATTGATAGAGAAAAAAACAGATTCAATTATAATAAAAATAATCATTAGTTGAACCCTATTTTTAACAAGTTACCTTGGGCTCTTTGAAATTATAACAGGCATTTTTCACTATTTTCTGACATTTCACAGAAAAAATATTAGTCGAATAATTGATAAAAAGTATTGGCTGATTAATGAAAATAATTGTATGTTGCAGCCTTAATCAAAACCACAACTACAAAGTGTGTCAGCTTTTTCCGGTCGGCACGTACGCCCACTGTCTGCACACATAAATCACGTTTCACAGGCTGCTGAGGAAATCCTGTTAATGGCTGCCTGTCTGCTGAAGCTCAGCCTACGTTCAGTCTTCATTGGTCACCTTTTAAATGTTTATGCTTCATTCATTGATCTCATTTACCTCTGCTATCAATTCTGTCTGTGGCGCCTCGCCCAGTTACGCAGTCTCTATATCGCTCCTCGGCAGATACTCTCCTTATCTACTGATGCTTCTCATTTTGTTTTGTCTGTTCTGTCCCCTGATACGCCACCACACCTCAGTGGAACCACACAACTTTCTCTAGATAGTGTGTTCTTGGGTGGATGGGGTTTTTGTTTTTTGGGTGTGAGAGTCTGATGAAATATTGCAAGTGACTCTTTTAAAGCTGAAAAGATTAAAGGACCAGTGTGAAAGATTTTAAAATTACTGCAAACGGACTTGGCAGAGATGAAATGTAATTTCATAAGTATTTTTAAATTGGTGTATAATCACCTGAAAATAAGAATCATTGTCTTTTAACTTTCAGAATGAGCCCTTTCGGGTCCCTTTCCAAATTATAACTGGCATTTTTCAAAATTTTCTTGTGGTTTTATAAGTCTTCCATGATATTAAGTCAAGTATCTTTAGGTTTTGATCAGACAAAACAATAAAACAGAGTAGTTGTGTTCACATCTACAAAACCTCGGTTGGAAAAGTGTTAGATACAAGGAGTGCCTGTAATTTGAGTAATTTTCAACTAATTACAGGTGTTCTCCGTGAGCCGCAAATCTTCAACTGTGCAAAAAATATATTGCGAATATGAGTACTTAAGTGGACGTGTAACGCAAAAATTCACAGATAAGACCATTTAACACTGTCTTACTGCTGAATAAATATCAGCTACAAACGTACTGTAGCCCAGCCGATGAGAAAGAGGTCAAACAAAGAAAAGTCGAATGATTTTTATTCACCACAAACCTAAAAAGGCACAAATGTCTCATGTGGGCTAAAGTTTACAGCAAAGTTAATCTTTGAATTGCTGTTTCTGCTGTCTTCATTTCCCACGGAGTCAACAAACGTGAATGTGGACAGCACAGCTCTGTGGTCATCGCAGCCCACATTGTGGTCTGAGGTGATGATTACAAGCTTCCTTCAGGCGTCTGTATTTCATCTCTGTAGAACATCTTCTCTGATAATGACTGCTGATGCACTTTAATGCAACAACAAAGAAAAAACATTCATGTGTGCTTTCACATCTCAAGTTTGACATTTTCAGCGTTGTCATCATGACATTACTGTGAGGCTGAGTGAAAGTTATCTGTCACAGTACAAGTAAATAAAAAAACTGGTTGTCTCTCTGTGAGAAATAGCATGAGTCTGGCTCAGGTAGGCTTAAAGGATTTTATCAGCTTCAAGCAACAATGGATGCCTTTGGTCTTAAATGTGCCTGCTGGGTATGATGGGGGAAAATGCCTGAGTCGGTGGGTGGTGGAACAGCCCCAGCAACCTGTAAGAAAAGTGCAAAGTTACAGTGCAGGCCTACTTCATCTGAGAACAAATGTGAAAAAGAGTTGGAGTTTTTTTTTTTTTTTTTTTTGGTATCTAACCTTTAACGCCCATTCATGTGCTGCTGATAGCACGCTGTGTGGGTGTAGGCATTGCTTTGAGAAAGGGATGGAGGTACAGTTGAAGGCTGAAGATCTCTGCTCCCTCGATCTAAATGTGACTGACTTTCCTGCTGCTTCGGTTTCTTTAACTGAGAAATATGTTTGTGCTGCACAGCTTGAGAGTCCACCTGCTGTTAAACTGTGAAGTGCCAAAGAAAGCAGGAGTCTGGTCTAGAGGAATAGCTTTAGACCAGACAAATGAGTTAGAAAAAACGTTACTGCACAATAAATTAATTCTTGTCTGAAAGTCGAGTAATTTTCCTGTATAATAATGAAACTCGTTAGTTATGTGTAAGCTCTTCATTGTCTTTTGTTTGTTTTACGTTGCTGCTACCTTTTTAAGCCTTAAGCAAACACGACAAACAAAATGTGATGGTTTGGGTTCTTTTATGTGAACATTTGCTGCTTTTGTTAGTCTTAAATTACAGTAAACTGAATATTTTTGGACTGTTGGACAAAATATTTGTTGATACCACCTTGTTCACTGGGATGTTGGGATTTTTCATGATTTTCTGATGATTTATAGACCAAAGAAGAAAGTAGAGATTTACAGAAGATCCCAAAGGCAACAAGAATAGAAAAAAATACTCATTTTGTCTGTTACTATGTATGGCTTACCTGTTTATAATTGTACACATTTTTTCGCATTTATTGTATTACTTTGGTGTGTGGACGCTCTGCTTTTTTATTTATTTAGTAAATAGGTCAAAAACATAAATACGAAGATCAATTCTGCTACCAAGCAGATAAATGAGGGAGATCAGTAACTAAAACTGATGTATAAAATTTGTTATAAAGGCATCATTCTGAAGTTTATTGGTCTGTTCGGTTGTTTGTTTTTAAAGATGGAGACAGTGTTCCTCTTTCTGATCAAGACAAGTAAAGACAAGTAGTCATGGTGCGTGTGTTGTAACGAACAAAAAAGAAGAAATCCAGTTTAAGTGGCTCTTTCACACCAGTGAACATCTCAGTTGACACAATAAACTCGCAAAACCAGAACAGCTCACATGTGCTCTTAAGTCTACTGTTACATGAATTAACAAGCAAATTATATGTTGATATCTTATAATATTGAAAGTTGTGTAAAGGCAGTTTTTCTAAGAGCTTTGGTTTTGTCTCTGTGTGCAAGATGA
Source organism: Scomber scombrus (assembly GCF_963691925.1). Lineage (NCBI taxonomy): Eukaryota > Metazoa > Chordata > Actinopteri > Scombriformes > Scombridae > Scomber > Scomber scombrus. Next base: position 22,593,496 of record NC_084973.1, read on the forward strand.
GTATTGATTGATGTTGCCACTGACGGCTGTCACAATAATTTGATGTTTACAAGAGATGATAACGTGAACGTGCAAGTCCACACATCTCTTTAAAGTCGGTATCGGTTTGGCTTGTGTATTGTCTGAGCGTGGGGGAGAAAATGGAAAAAAGAAACGGGTTTTTACTTTGAACCAGAATAGATGATCATGTGACGCTGTAATTTCACACCCTGACCTCAGACCTCACCAGGCGATTTCAGCTTCTATTTCCTCTTTTTTGTTTGAAGAGGTGATAATGATGAGTTAAACCCAAATGCTGTGCTTTTTAAAATTACTTCACAGAGGGTGACCTTAATTTCCTTCTGGATTAATAAAGTATCTACCTACATACATACATACACACATATACATATACATATACATATACATATACATACACATACATACATACATACGGCAGCGTCCATGGCATTGTGCCCATAACCGTGCATAGTTTAAACTGGGAGGCTGCACCTAAAACCAGTAGCTTCTGACCTTGTTTGAACCCTTTAGCCCTTTATGTGTCTAAAGAGCTTAATAATTGACAGCCTACAATGAAAATGTACAAACTCCTAAAGTAAAATTTAAAAGGCAAAGGGGGAAAAAAAGAATAAAAATGAATAAGTAACAAAAGTGATGAACTAAAATTAGCAGTAACTGAATAGTGAAACTGTTTGTACAGCATCTTTTGACACAGCTTAATGTGCACGACATGGAACAATAAGAAAATAAACAAACAGTTAAAATGTCACAAGTACATAAAAAAAAACGAGCAATACAGTAAGTGTAACAATTCAAGAAAAGACAGCTTAAACTGACTGAAAACCAAACTGTCTCTGTTAAATACTTTAAAATGTATTCACATTCTTCAAGTGCTGTAACGTCTGACATATAGATGTACTGTATGAAAGTGGTAAATAAGAGTTCAATCGTCCTATGTTTTAGTGAGAATGTGAGCTTGAACATTTATCAATAATTATGAGAAATCACTTCTCACAGCTTCTGAAATATAAAGATTTATCACTTCTGTTTTCTATCAGCTAATTTGTTTGAGTTTCAGTTGTTTGATCAGCTGCTTTTCTACCAGCTGATCAAACAAATAACGCAATTTGAAGAGGTTATCTTTGGCTCTAGGAAATTATGATGGTCAATTGATACTTTCATCTCAATCTCAAAGAGTTAAATTGATAGATCATCTTTATTTGCAGCATTAGGTAGAACATCGCTTTAAAGATAAATTCATCACACATTAGTTTGTAGTATTCAGTTGATTTATTCCACCCTAACGTCAGTTTGTGATTTCTTCTGACCCTCGGTGAAACCTGCTGCATTTATTTAGTTGATATAAAAACCAGCAGACATTTGTCCACTGTCTGGTGTTCCTGAGGTGAAACATTTGCAGGTGCGTACATAAACTTTGATCACTATTCACATTCGCTGCCTGCTGTCCTTGTAGCTGTGCTGTTGAGTCAAACTGTTATCTCCGTTCACCTCTGCTCCAGTACCAGGAAGTTGACCAATGTAAACATGACCTTGCAGCCAGTTTTACAATTTCCACCTCGCTCCCCCTTCACGGTGAAATACGAACTCCTCACGTGTAGCCTGTCATGTAAAAGCGTTGCCTACTGTCACACACAAACACACGTGTCTGTGGTCAGGTGCCCATATAAACACTAAAAGAGGTTTTCCTCGCTGTCAACATTCCTCCTGTTCATACTGGCTTTAAAATTGACTTTCAATGGAAGCGATGAGGGCCAAAATCAATGTGTCCAAACAGTCATTCTGTGCAAAAATGCATTTAAAGGTTCAGCAGAAATGGATATCTGCCACATTTACAGTCTTTTCATCATCAAATTCCCTGTTTAGCTGTGGTGGAAGTATAGAAACATAAAGGGGAACTTTGGCACTAAAAAGACTAATATTTAACGATATCTACTTGATTTGACTCATTTGGATGGCTGAAGCTTCATATTAGCTTCAGGTTAAGTTTAAATACATATTTGCACAGGAGGAGGCTTGTGGATTTTGACCCCCACTATGAACAGGAGGAATAATTACAGCAATAAAAATGAATCTGTGTTCATTTGGGTGCCTGACTGTTGTTTTAACACAGACTTGAAACAATGTGAAGCTGTCCTTTTTAATATATTTCAGTTTCATTTGTATCGTTATTTTCCAGTTCTAATTATTTCACAGTTGCAAATTATATAACGGTTATAAAACATCTTTGTCGTGTGGTTGACAAGTTAATTAATTTGCTTGTCAAACTTAAGAAGACGGCAACTGGCCAAGCTCTCAAGGAATATTACGGCACATTTTGTACCTGTCACCAGCTGTATTTATCACTGTTACAAATTCAGGCATTTTATTTCGAGTGACCATAACAAAGGATGTGCATGAGCGTCACCCCTGACAGCCGGGAGTGATAACAAAACAAACTGAACATGAACATTTAGTCCAGGATGTGATGGTTCCATTTTCAGCATTTTGTGGAGCTCAACGGCAGTTTTTAAAATATTTAATTGACAGTGTTTACGCTACATTAATTAAACAACCGGATCACTAATGCGTTACTGTTATAGTTTTAACCTTTGGTGGACTTTAAATGTTTATCAGCTTGTTGGCATTGCTAAATTAATGTGCATCTCCTGGCTGCTGTATACATTTTAACATAAAATCAAAGGCAAACAGAAAAATTAATGGCTTAATAAACTGTTTATTTGGTTGAATCAGAAGTCAAAGGTGACACGTTAAACTTTTTATTTGTTCAGCTTGGTTTTGTCAGTGTCCAGGAATTCAACATCCCCAAATTTATGAGGTTTCATGATTCCAGATATTTATTCTTGAATGACACAAGATGCTAAAACTCTCTCTCTGTTGAAGCCAATACTTATGAATCACTCGCGTAACACCACTGCCTTCTTAATATAGTCCAGATTTCATGACTGAATGACAGACTACAACATCTGGAGAGCATGACGTTCATATGCACATGTGTACTCGCTATGCTTGCACACATGTGTACTCGCTATGCTTGCACACAAATCTAGCGCGAGAGGTGAAACACAAATCTGTTGTGAAGTTGTCCTCTTGTGAAATCCCACACAACACAGCACAAGTTTACATATGATCCACAGATCAGGTTACCATGGTTATAGATCCAGGCTGTAATGCCATCCGCCTGCCTGGGAGGTAAAATTACCAACACGTTTGTCTTTGTTCATCTTCGTCTCTCTCTGCTTTTCTTCTCTGCTTTTTTCCTATTTCATGAGCTTCTTTTGCTTTCTCCGATGCTGCCTCTCGTGCTCCAAAACATTTTATACGTTAACTTTTTAACATTATATAAAAGTTACGTTTATGAAACTGCAGACTTTCCTCAGTTACATAAGCACCTTCAGTTCTGCCTTCTCTCGCTCCAGTTCCCTCTCTGTTGTTTCCTCCTGGTTGTCTAACGTTTTGTTGTGTGTCTGTGTGGATGGATTCCCAGCCAGCCAGCCAGCCACAACACCAACAGACAGATACGACGGGGGATGAGGAGAGGGCTTCTGTCTCTTGGGTGACAGTGAAAAAGGTCATTTGAGGCCGTCATGCTACAGCAGCACGACTCTTCTGGTGGTTGCACACGCTTCATCAGAGAGTCAGTCACCCAGAGGCTGCTGGGATAGTCTGTCAAACTCAGCATCTCACATCTGACTCCCACTGCCGAGTTGGAGCTGCAGGCAGTGCAGTGATTTCATTGGTCAGAGAATTACTTGTTGGGCAACAGACTGACAAATTATTTTTGTCATCCGCCCTCATGGCATTATTAAACGATTTTTTTGTTCCACTTAGGTTTCGTTTTTACTATTACATCCATTGTAGGGGATAGCATTACACCAAAGTGATTGTTGCTGTGTTGACAGATCGTCACTATAACAAAGTCTGACAAGCAACAAACATGAACCATAAAACAATGAGACAGGTTGTTAACAAGCTAACTGTCTGCCCAGTTTATCTAAAACACTTTATTTGGTGGTAAAACAGAACCCAACACACCTGAAGTGACAGTGATAATCTGTCATTGAGCAGGAAAGTGGCTTGTGTGCACAAAGCCAGTAAGTACACAATGTTAAAGTTAAAACAAAGTAGAAAAGGCTGGATCTAAACCCTGTCAAAGACTGGACCGTGTATAGTCAGTGTGCGAAGTTGAGGCAAATTTGTTACAGGGATCATACATTGTAGTGTCTATAATGTGAATTAGTGGATATTAAATGTCTGTCTTTAATTTTCTGTAGTGGTAACAGTAAAATTTGTACTGAAGCAGCATATCACAGGACTACATGGTTAATCTACAACCACATCTACGACGTTCCCATGCGTTGGGCTGACTCAGCTGTTGCTGACCAGCCAAAATTTTAGCTACTTCATTTGCTAACGTTAGCTGATGTATGCATCGTTCTTTGTTCTCAGTAAGTTAGCGTTCGCTTTGGTCCAAGGTAGCGGGGCGTGTTTCCAGAGCGCACACCCGGCATTTTTCAATTTAGAAAGTCCTGACTTCTAGAAAAATCCTCCAAGCTGAAAAAAAATTGCTGCAAATCTGTGGTTCAAACCAGTCATCTGTTTTTATATAGAGTCTTTGTTTTAAATGTTTAATTGTTCAGTCCTGTCTGAGGATTAATTTTTTGAAAAGTTTTCATCATTTATTTTTCTTTGTTTTTAATTTCAGGGTAGTCATTTAAATTCCTGATATCCAAGCAAGGCTGCAAAATCCGACCATAACAGTTTTTGTTTTTTTTAATTATCAGATTTGACAAGTGACTCCAAATTGGACTTTGTTCGCAGAAACAATCTGTAGTTATTATTCAGTTAAGTTATTCATCTGATAATATGACAGACGACCAACCGCCTTTATCACCTGAATTGTAATAAACCAAAATTATAATCATAATGCATCATGCATGCATTAAAGGGTTTTTCCTTCTCCAAATAAGATGTTCAGATACAAACATCATCATCATTTTACAAACACCAATGAAATGCTCATCTATAACTCAACTTTTTTCTTCATGAGGTTTTCTTTGGCTTCTTTTACTCTGACTTTGGCAAGCATGACCTACTTCAGTCCATTCTCGCTGCCTTCCTAATGCAATATTTCATCTGAGAGTCATGATCAGAATGAGCATCAGTCACACTAATAACTTTTGCTTGTGATTTAAATGCTGTGTGTCAAATTAACTTATGTCTCACCTCCCTCCTCCTCCTCCTCTTCCTCCTCTACCTCCTCCTCCTTATCTTTTGACCCGTCCCTTCTGCCTCTCTCCTTTTCTGCCTCTCCCCCTTCTCTCCTTTTCTTCCTCTCCTCTTCGACCTCCTCCTCTCCCTCTCTGTTGCCCCTTCCACACAGATGCTCCCAGCCGCCCAGCTTGACAGGAGCGATGGGATGTGTCAACTAGGTATTTCACCTATCCCAACATCTTACACTGCAAGCAGGGAGACTGGCAGGGTGGGAAAGGTCATTTGGAGGGGGACGGGGGGTGTTGGGGTCTAAAAATATAAAGATTTATAAAGGATAAGAAGAAAGGAGGTGATAGGGCAAGACACAAGTTACACTGGATGCAAAGGCATCTGTTAACATCTTCAGTTAACAGTTGTTGATTTGTTCCTCATATACAGCATTATGCATGACTATACAAGTCATGGAGTGGCACTAAATAGTTGCAGCTGTTCATGTAAACTCATTCACCTTTTTAATTTAATTTATATATTTTTTAAATTTTTTAATAAGAGACCAGATAGAATTTGAAAATCTTGTTTGGTTTGTTTAACAACCTGGATCTTGTTGCCATAGTCTTGACAAATACACCTATAGCTCAGCGCACACTGGTTTCAGTACATTTTCTGTCATATCCACCTTTTTGGAAGCCCATAATTTTTGTTCTCGTTCTTCATCAGCTTTTGCACTGCTCCATGGCTTTGCTCCTGGTCATATAAACATTAATATGCGATAGTTACAGCAGTTGTTGCACTGCTGCAATACAAAAAACAGTGTTTATCCAAAAAGTACAGATTTGGTTCGGTAACCCCATTTTCTAACTAATAAATGAACTGACCTTTAAGAACGTTGCTTTGCATCGGAGTCCAACAATCACAACAGGAGCTGTAAAGGTTTTTCTACAAGTATATTATGTCTTCACCCATTGATCAAACTATTTAGTGGCTTACGTCAACATTTAAGTCTTTTGTGTTGTAATGCTACATCTCGACCCTGAAAATCCACACTAGTACTCATGTATAGTACTCGTGTGTTATATATTTGTTTACAGTGGGATATGGGTCAGTAGATAAATGAGCCTCAAGAATATATTTATTTGTATTGTTAAAAAAAATCTGTTTTATGAGATGTAGTTTTTGGATTTGTGTGAACATCATTCCAGTTTAGTTTATCTCAGACCAGTGATTGAAATGTCACCAGATATCATGTTTCACTGACACTCAAAGCTTATTTCTTCACCTGTCTGACTGACTTTTGTACAGAATATTTATTCTTTTTACAAACCAGACCATCTTGCCTTTTTCTATCAGTCCTCTATTAGTGTAGCTTTTTAAAAATAGTTTAATGCCCTTTTCATAGTGTATGAAAGTCTAGGTGCAGGAACATTATTTTTACTCATTTTACAGTTGACATGTTGCATCTTTTTGTTGGGTTTGGCAGGTAGCTGAGTGACTGCTCTCAGTGCAGAGATGTCGGCAACTTTTCACTTTCTCGTACTTTTGATTCCAGGACATTACAGATACAATTAATGATAAACTGAATAAAAGGCCAGTGGGATGGAACTGATTGAAAAACTCTTTGTTTTACACAAACAGGAGTTGAAGTTGAGAAATAAGACAAACCTTCCTCTTTATCTTTTTTTCTCATCAGCACTCCTCTGATCATCCTTCGCCTCCTTCCTATCGAACACGAGTCCATTTTTCTCTCTTTCACGAAACTATTTGCATAATATCGCCTCTCTACTTGTTCTCCCTCCCCTCTCTCCTCTCTCCTCGTATCTACCAGACAATGACCTGTTGGCAACATGGATTATTACTGAAAAGTAGAAATTGCTCTCCCTTCGGCAACTTATTTCTGTTCTGTATTCATTTAGTTTATTATTGGTTTATTGGAGCCCAAACTGATGTCTTAGATTTGCTTATTTTGTCTCTTCTTTTGTCTTTTGTAACTAAAAAAGCTGCAGCAGCCACAACAAACCTGGAATATATTGATATGAATCAGACAAAAGGAAGCAAATTGTATTTGTTGCAACCACCACAATGATTTCCCTTTTTATTTGATGAATGATAATTGGTCGCACTTTACCTTCTTGTATGTTCCAGAATAGACAGGACCAATAAAACAAACCTGAGATGAAGTTTTTAATCAACATGAAATGCTCTCAAGCTGCCTGATGTGAGCAGACTTTCACTGTGAAGTTAGGATATTAGACCCCTTTGCGTTATAGATCAAAATATTTATCTCTCTGTTTATCTGTTGCTCTTTTTTTCCCCCAAGCAGATAAGGCAGCTCTGGACGATGTAATCGGACTGACGGACTCATCTGCAGTGTTGATACAAGAGCGAGACAAAGGAGGGACAGAGAGAGAGCAAGAGGAGGAGGAAGACATTGAAGGCAATAGGATGGGCGTGGGGAAGAACACCACCTCCAAGACGATGGACAGCAGCAGTGAGGGAGGAAAATATGAAGAGGAGAGCAAACATGGAGCAGATTTCTACCCGATTCCGGTACGTGAATGTATTTTTATTAGTTTGCCTTTTTATTGCTATAAAATGTGGCTATAGCAACAACAAAACCACCGACTAACACATCATCTGAGCTTGTCTAAACTTGAGTCCAGACAGAAAGCGTGTCGGAGGCGCTTTTCATGCCCATGTCACATGCAACAGATCTGCTCTCATTTGAATCCATGCAGCTGTCTGCGCGGGATCCGTGAAGGCTCACATCTCAGCCGTGCCTCACGCAGCCTGAAGCGTTCATTTGCGCTTCAAGTCTATTTTGTTCTATTTGATTCGCATCACTATGGTCATGTTTATTGAGCTCTGAGCGCTTCCAACACGGGGGAGACCTGTGCTCAACATGTACATGAAAGCCTCCAGTGTAGGAACACAGACAGAGAAGTCAATGCTGCTGCTGCTCTGCTGATGTGCTGCTAATGCTAAGCTTGCTGTCTAGAATCTGTGTACAGCTAGCACACATAATAATGAAATTATCAATTCAATTCAAAACACTTTATTTGTCCCCTAGGGGCAATTTAAAAGGCATGAGGAGCAGCATCATTAAAAAAGGACAAACAGAACATCAACAACATAAAATCATATAAAGTGCTATAGTCAGTATTTTCAGTGACCGTCAAAGTGCTCTTTGCTTCATGGTAAAGTGCTGTGTGCTATGTGCATTCAGTCAGTTGAGGGGCAATGGTGTTTGGACAGGGAGGGGTCAGTGTTCAGGAGCTGGACTGCTGTGGGGACAAAGGTGGCCCTCCTCCTTTGTGTTCTGCAACGTGGACAGCGCAGCCTGCAGCCTGATGGGAGCCACTCAAAAACTGAGTGTAGAGTGTGTGAGGGGTCGTGTAGGATCCTGTGAGCAGTGTGGATTGTTTATTGGTCACAGAAAGCAGACAGAGTTCTAACAGGGTGTCCAATGATCTTGCAGGCTGATGAAATAAAACCAGGAGATGAATGAAAATGTTAGGACGCTCTCGATGAAGGAGTGGTGAAAGGTCAGGAGAATGACTTCATTCACTCCAAACGATCTCAGCTTCCTGAGCAGATATTGTCTCTGATGGCACTTTTTCAGGATTTCCTCACTGTTCGCTGAAAACCTCAGAAGGCCGTCAAAAATTGTGCCAAAGTACCTGTACTCCTCCACCACCTCCACAGGTTCCCCCCGGATGGTAGTAGTGATGGCATCTGCCAGTTGTCTCTTCTTGCTGGAGAATGTCACAATCACCTCTTTAGTCTTGCTGTCCACTCACAGTTTTTGTGTTTCATGGTCATTTGGTTCACACTACCGCTGCATCCATTTCCTTTGTTTGGCCATTTCCTTCTGGCACCATCCCAGTGCTTCATTTAGGTGAAATGGAAAAGTGACAATAATATCAATTTATCTACGATCCATTCATAAATCACAGAGACACACAGCTTGTTTCAATGAGAGGAAATCACATGAGGTGGTTCTATTGAGGTACTTTTACAACTGATCTTACTGGAGTATTTCCATTTTGGGCTGCTTTATACTTTATACACTCCACATTTCACAAAGGAATATTGTACTTTTTATACTGCTTTGCTGATTAAAAATTTTACATAAAAATACTTCAATGCTACAGCGATAAATCAATTTCATCAATTAGGCGATTCACAGAAAATGAATCGACAACTATTTTGATAATAAAATAATTGGTTTAGTCATTCTATTTAAAGCAAAGACGCCAAACAATTTGCTAGTCTCAGCCTCTCAAATGTGACGATTTAAAGCTTTCCTTTGTCATACATGATAACTAACTGAATATATTTTTGTTTTTGTGACTGATTAGACAAAACAAGACTTTTGAAGATCTCATAATGGGCTCTAAAAAAATTACAACAGGCATATTTCACTCATTTCAGACTAAACGTTTAAGCATGCAATCTATAAACTAATTGTCAGATTAATCTAATGATAATATGTTGTAGCCATACAAAACATATAATCAGTTAATTGAAAATGATGATTGGTTTTTAGATTTAACTACCCAACATAATACAGTATGAAACAATTAAAATTGGCTCCATATTGACCAGATGCAACATTGAAATGCATCAATTATTAATGTAACTATCAGACAGGGTTCATTCCGTATGAGTAATTCAACTTTTGATACTTTGAAGTCAGTTTTTAATAATAAAACTTTAACTGCACTTTTAGTTTAGTGTGATTTTCAATGCAGGGCTTTTACTGGTAATGAAGTATTTTTGTTTTTCTGACACTGCACACAAAAAAAGTCCAAAGAAATATTAACTTTGTGAGCATAAAACTTCCCACAGGCCTGTGAGAGTGACCATGAAGCCTGCTTCCTTTAGACTCCAGAATAAGCTTGATGTGTTTGTCAGAACTAACACAAAGCTTATCTTGTGTCATTATCTGGAGCCGTTCAAGAGAATACAAAGGGAAGGAAATATGATACAAGCTTAAAGTTTCCTTTTGTAGTTATTCTGCCCCAGTGAGATATTGTGAAGGGATGTTTGTCTCCCTGACTAAAACCTGAGGTTATAGACATTATTTCTAAAATTTAACAAATTCTTTTTACATTTAAAGAGATGAGGCTGCAAATTTGAGTGTCTTGGCCTGATGATACAGCAAAGTTTGTTTACATGTGGAACACACAAGTGCATCAAAAGAAGAACTTTACTTTCTCTCTCTGAAGTTTTTTCAGAAGGGATCACAGGATTTTACAGTGAAAACTAAGCAGAAAAAACACCCACTGGTAAGGCATACTGGTGGCACATGATGTATGATCACACAAACATTCAAAAACATGTCATCTGTTTTAATGTTTCTCATAGTGTTCCTCCTTACAACGACATCCTTTTTTGTCGATTAACGTGATACAATGAGGACATAAACAGGAAATGCACACACTCACACACTTGCACGCACACTCTCCGCTAGCAGAAATTCACAGGGATAAACATTTGCATAGGAAACATTTTTTATCTCTGGGATGCCAAAACTGTGAGATCAGTTTGTGTAGCCTTCAGCCTCCACATCAAATTTAATACTCTGTTCTTACACACGTCATCGCACCAAAACAGGCAGTTAAACAAACTTTGACACTTACTTCGTCTGTCTTTTAATGTTGTTTTGCCAGCCAGCCAACAGTGTGTCAGAGCTGTGAGTGTTGTTTTAAATCTGCTGTTTGAGAACACACAATTTACCGGCATACCTTTAGCTTAGTTAAAGATTTCCCTATGAATTAACGTTGTGTGTTTTGTGTGTGTTTGTGTAGGTGGTGGTGAATGGAGTGAGCGGGGCCAGTGGAGACCAGGACACTGAGAACACGGAGCTGATGGCAATCTACACTAAAGATACTCAAGGAGCCGAAAAGGTAACTCAAGAGGAAAAAGCGCGGCAGTAAAACACAATCTCAACGTTCTTTACTCGTCATTCAAAGCGTTTACAGTCAGCTGGATTCATGAGAGAATCCATCTTGTCAGGCTTCAAGTTATGCACTCGTGGACGAACCACCGGTAGTCTGGATAAATAAGAATCCAGCTGCCTCACAAGCTAAGACCGTGATAGAAAGATGTTCGTCTGATCACCTATCAAAGATTTTTTGAAAGTGGATGCCCTTTTCCAAACAGTTTCCATGGATGATGTTTCTGTATAACAAACAATCTGTTGCTTCATATTTTCAAAGTGCTACTTAACTCCCAGATAAACCTTTTATTAAGCTGACTGATGCACAGTCACATGATACAAAAAGCTGACTCATACAGTTACAGGTTCCTGCTTGTGCTGCACATTGTGATTTTATTTAATCACATATTCAGTTCCTTTTCCTCGCTTTCCTTCCTCACCTCATTCAATCTTTTTTCAAACACTTATTTAGTATTTAGTATAAAGTAATGTAAACAATGACTTTCATAGTGACCACCATTAAACAAACATTTATAAATAATGGTTGATTTATTTTAAGAAAAGTATCAATTCATCTGTTTTCACTTTAGGAGGCCCTAAAATTATTTTTTTGAAACTTACCATTTACTATGCATCTATTGCATTCATTTCATCTATAAAGTGTTTGTTAGCCATTAGAGAAACCTGCTCTTTAAATAAAAGAGAAAAAGTTTGTCAGTTAAATTTAAAAAAAAATAAAAGGTTATCTTTTATTAAAAACCTCACTCTTTGTATTTTAAACAGTAAAACTTATTTTCAGCTATTGCAAAAGAAGTATGTGAATACATAATAGCTGCCTTGTAACCGCAAACATTCTGACTCACTACACAAGTCATCGAAGTCATCTACACTGTGCTGTTTTTTCCTCATCACTGTGACTCTGCATACTTCATTTCTCAGAGTGAAGTCATGTGTTTAGCACTCTCACAAAGTTTCCCCCTCTCTTTCTCGCTCCTTTTTTTTAATCTCCTCTTGTTTTCATTCATAAGTTTCATAAGTACTTTGCTCAGACATGATGACCTCATTTTATAGTTGACCATTTAACGTCCGGTGAAGGAAAGATAAAACATTGTGACATTAAGAACTAATGGTTAGGTGTGATTATATTACTGTACATGTCAGTAAGTTCTGAAGATTTTAAGCATGTTGGTTTTTCTTTGTGTGTGTAGAGCTCAATGTCAGAGACGCTGGACAGCACTGACAGTGTGGATGCAAGGAGGATGGACATGATCTACACCATTGAGGACACCCCACCATGGTATCTGTGTGTGTTTTTAGGCTTACAGGTAAATCTACAGACTTGTGACTTGCATACAGTGTGTATTATCAATTGTCAATATACTGTATTTGCTTTACCTGACTGACAGATGTGTTTAAACTGTAAATCCACCAATTTCACCAATGAAAAACATTCACCTATAGATGTCAAGTATAATCTGAGTGTGTCATGTCCTTCACTGTGGTGGCACAGTGAAGGACATGACACACACTGTCATCTCAGTGCAGTATTTTTCATCAGACCATCCCCTGTACGTGTTATGTAACTGGACTCGAGGCACAGAAATAGGATTTTGCTCACAGCAGTCATTAGCAGATGTTGGTGCTTCACTGGGTCAATGTGTTTACTGTGTGACCACAGTGTGCTAATATACGACACTGGACTTTGGTCAGACAGTATGTTATGTTTCTCCCTCTCTCTCTCATAGTCATTAGTGAGAGGCTCTACTACATCAGTGAAATGTATATGAAAGAAGACCATTAGAAATTTCAATCAGCATCTGGACACAGATTTGCATCAAAACTCAGTGATAGATAAACATGCTCACTATACCTAAATTCTTTCAAGGAATATAAGGGTTTTGTATAGTGAAAATGTGCATGTTAAAATGACGTTTTCACCTCTGAGTTTTGGCCATTTAAAGTAGTCAAGTTGTTGTTGGTAATTTAATTTGAAAATGCCAACAGATTTTCCATGAGCACCCAGAGTCAAAGAGTAAGTTTGGCTGTAGCTGCACAACTTTTTCCAGAGTTACAATGCAGGGTTGTCTGTTAATGAACCACATTTAGTCGAGATGAGAATTTTTCTGCAAAAAGAGCAACCAATATAATGAAGGATTAAACTTATACTTGGATTAAAATTGCTTCTATCCTTCTGGTTTCAGGAATAATGATTCAAAGTGTTCAGTTTGGTTTAAATATGGCAGCACTCTAAAACAAATCTCTTCTTCCTCCGCTGTAACTTTCCACCAAATTTCATTGAAATGTCTGGGGTTTTAGAGGCTATTTTGTGGGGATAACCACCGCCAAGGAAGGTTGTTATGTTGAAGAAAAAGTTTGAAATTATAATAAGATACATTTTGGGACCATCCTTAACGTATTTAGCTGTGGTGTGTTTGTACTGTACTTCTAATAAATCAGTTTAGAATAATTGAAAAGTTAAGTCTAACAGTAGACACACACACGCATATATACACACCGACTATGTGGCGTCTTGTCTTTCCAGCACTACTTGACATGTTTCAGTGGAACGATAGCGGTGCCGTTCCTCCTCGCTGAGGCGATGTGCGTCGGTTTTGACCAGTGGGCCACCAGCCAGCTGATAGGGACAATCTTCTTTTGTGTGGGGATCACCACCCTGCTACAGACCACACTGGGCTGCAGGTACGCACACATCTCTCTCTCTCTCTCATACTACATCTACAAATGCTCACTTGTACATACAGTGCATACAAACTTTCATCCACACACACAAACTAAACTTCAGCCTCTATACATGTATCACATTGTTTTCTCTCCTTCACTTCTCACCTCCTCCCCCATTGTCTCACTTTCTCTCTCATATCTCTAAGTGCCTCTTAACAGCGATGTTGACATTGAGTTCCTCTCTCTCTGTCCTTCCTCTTTATGTCATGCTGAAGTGTGTTTAAGTGTGTGTGTATGCGTTTAAGTACGGGCTTACACATCCCTTTCGCTCCTTTTTTTGTCACTGTGGGTTCCTGGAGCTTTAGCAATCTTTTTCACTGATTTGTGATGAAAATATCTCATTGATAAATGAAGTGGGTATATTTTATGGGTCTTTTAACAAGCACTATTCCTATTCTATTGAAGCTTTTTTATATGGGAATTTTCAACCAAAAATATAAATTAAGAACATTTTTAAGTTCCTTGTTTAGTTCATGTGACTGCAGTCGTCATGTTCGAGTTTCTTCTGTGTAAGAGGAAGAAGTTCCTAGATCTGGCTTACATTTTCTGAACTGAGATGACACAACTGATGCTGGAGAAATGTCAGGATCTAAAGACGTGTGGGATTTGACTCCAGGCCAGTGGAGGGGGTTACATGCGGTTCAACTATTACGTCAACTCTGGGCAAGCGGTCTGAATTATGCCGATACTATAATTGATTAAACACACAGCCTTATCTTTGTTGTCTGCTTGCTAACTAAGAGGGAAGTCACTTCTTTCATTCATGCAGCATGCACATGTCACGAATAGCCCATTTGACCCAGTTTTTCCAGGTTGATTGACTGGATTGATTGTCAACTCTGTTATATCAGTCGTATCACTCACCAATAATGGATAATAAATCATATATAATATGTTATGTCAGATTTATCTATATCATAATAGGAAAATCTGACATGAGACATTACGTGTTGCCATGGATATAATCACATCTTTTAGATAAGTATTTTAGTGAAAGCAGGGACAGATGGCATGAGGTGCTACTTCTCTTTTATTAAACAGGAACCTGGTATTGAGGTAAACACCTATAATCTTTCTATCATGGTGTGGCAGATTCTCAGTGTCTCATTGTCACCAGTGTGCAGCAGCCGTTCCGACAGAATCACCTCATTCAGACAAAACCCAGACAGATGCAGACACACTTTGTTCTTTTTGACACAAACATGATGACATTGACTGATACCTCCATTAAAATAGTGTGCCAACAGTGTTCTGCTACACACTTCCTGCACTTAAGCAAACATTCATTTGGAGGATAATAGGAGAAAACCACAAAAAGCTGGATGTGTCCACTTTTAAGGATTGATCTCTCTCTCTTACTCAGTGCTTCCCCGCTCTTGGACACAATGAAAGACGCAGTCAAGTCTGGTCTTGGCTCCAACATGAGTGGCATTCCTATCACACCAACAGCCCACACGCTCACAAAAGCAGTTCTGAGTTGAGGTGACAAGACAGTGCTTATCTTTCAAGTTCCAGTGAAGGGAAAGAAAGTGAGGAGAGGCAGAAACTGGGGTAAAGATATTATACTCATGTTACCTAGACCACCAGCAAAAGAACATGAAAAAGACGTGTGAAAGGCATGTTAAGCATCAAAATACTTGTATAATGTAGTATTTTAATAACATTAATGTGATCACAGGTGGTCAAATTCAGGTGCATCCAAAATGCATCAGTAAAAAATTGAACTCACTTCACACACTGAATACCTGTCATTTAAACATCATTATCTACATAAGCACATTCCCATGTTCACAAGTGACGTGTGAAGTTTTTATTTTAAGTGTTTGCCACATCTTGAGCAAGTTTGTTCACTTGCTGTATGACAAAAAAACTCAATCTCTTATTTTCAACACGGAAATGTTTCATTAACTGATATAATGTAAGCAGATGTGCATATTTAGTGCAGAGTCATTGTCTTATCACAACATATCTAGATGCATTTTGGAGTTATCTAAATCCCTGGCACTTGTTTTGAACAGGCAATATAAAGAGATAAGGAACAGCAGGTAAAATAAGGACAAGCAGCAGAATGAAAAAAAGAAAAACCTGAAGAAATATAGTGAGCAAGAGAGAGACAGAGAGGTTTGTGAACAGCTGGAGGGAAGTGGAAAAATGCCCTAGGTGTAGTTTGATGAGTCATGATGCATTTTGAGGTATAGGGGGTAAAAAAAGAAAGACGCTTTTCCAGGAAAAGTGAGGTGTGCATATATAGACTACATGTGATTATGTGAAGTAAATAGGTTGAATATCATTCAAATAAACACTGGTTTGAAACACTGGAGTTTGGTTTGGAGCTAGACTGCAGGTTTCACTCTATAATTTCAACAAACTAGACGGTTTCTTTTCAAATGATTTTTCACTTCCTTTTTCTTCAGATAAAAATGTCACTCCACATCCTATTTTTTCCCCAGCTTCAGCTTTTTCTATCCCGTGACATTTTCACTGATGTGACGTCATTATGGTTCATTCACCCATCTCATCTCTGATTGGATCTGCTGATATCTCCTTGCTCGTCATTCCAGCTGGGAAAAGAAATGAGAAAGGGCAACCGTATTGTAATGCATGGTTGACTTTTGCTTATGTCCAAGCACAAGTGTATTTGAGTGGAAGTACAAGAAAAGTGAGCGAGCATGAGAAAGGAGGAGGGAAATCTGTGGTGGTAATAACTGGTCTGACTAACCCATCCTGTTTTTACATGACTTATTCAACAAATGGCTCGGGGGGGATTCTCACACTCCACACTGTTAATGATATTTAGATAATTAATAATAATAATAATTATGAGGAAGTATAGCCAACACTGTGTATTTCATAGTGATTTGTTCTCACTGAAGTGCTGGCACCTAGTGGTTCCAGAGAGAAAATAGGCTTTTTTCCTTGATAGTACATTTTTTTAAAAACCTTTTTTATTTGACCATTTGTGCTCTTTGCTTGTATGCAGGTTGCCTTTGTTCCAGGCCAGCGCTTTCGCCTTCCTCGCACCAGCCAGGGCCATTCTGTCGCTGGACAAATGGAAGTGTAACAGTACAGGTAACCTCTCTCCCGAGATTCATATCAGTGCAAAAACACCCATCTGATATATATTCAGTCCTGGTTACCTCGATCCCAAATCCAAACACTGTCAGCATCGAAGCCTACAGAAAATTAAATTGCTCTCAACGTGATTAACTGGTTTATCTCACTCTGCGCTCCAAACATAATTAATAATTAGAGTGGCTTCATATTGTTGTCCATACTGTGATCAAATTAACTTCATATTGTGATCAAATTTCAAATGAATGTCTCTTTTCTTTTTTCTGATTTCTGATCTATGTCTGTTTCGATGAGCAGTGGTTCCAGAAATGAATAGCACAGAGCTCTTCCACACTGAGCACATCTGGCACCCCAGGATACGAGAGGTGAGACACAGGAAGAGAAATTAGAGAGACACAAACACACTCTTGAAAGGTGGGTAGGAAAGCAATAAAATGAAAAGAAAGTAAAACAGGGAAAATGATAACTGGATACACAGCTGAAACAGTTAAAAGATATTCCTCCAAAACAAAGACAGGATGTTTGCTCTGGTCGGTGAAAGATGAATCCATAATTAACATTATCACACGATGTTATCCAACTGTACTAGATTAACACCTTGTGCAATGTTTTACACAACAGTATTGAATAACTGATGTTTCTTAAGCTCATGTTTAAACTTGCCTTCAAAGGGAGTTGGGAATGGCGGGAATGCCAGATGAGAACATTGTGACTGTATATGGCTGCAGGGCTTGGTTTTCTGTGACAGGAGCTGCTAATTTGCATTAACCTTTTCTGTTTGCGTAAGGCAGTTGAGTAATGGTTTCTTTTTCTGACGCATAAATGAGACTAAACTCAATCAGACTGAATCCAATTGTTGAATGGACCATCGATGGGCTGAGAGCAAGAGCACAGTGCCGGTGATGAAAGGCAAAGAAGAGAACATAAAGACAGATGCAGATAGGAGCACAAACACGATTTTCAGTCTAAATTGTCAGATTAAAAATAAACACTTTAACTAACTCTTTAAGCTCATCTCCAATAAAAAAGACTATATTATGATTTTCTATTACTATTATTTAGCTATGGATTAGAAGTTTTTCATGTAATTTTGCAACTATAGAAAATATACTTTTTAAATTAAAATTTGCTTTTGTCTGCATTTTTTTTGTATCCTTCGCAGTCTGCCCCTTTACAATGGGCTTTGTATATTTAAACTGTTGATATAACAGTTGAGGTTTTAAGTGAAAATAACTTAAAACCTGCAGCAATGTCTAAAGGTCCTCTTCACTGTGCAATTTTTGGGCTGTCTGAGACAAAAGTTGACCATCATGATAGAAATGTGGTCAAATCTAACCAGGCATTCAGCGTGCAATCTGTCTCAAATTGATATCATGCAGTCTGACAGAGATTGTGACCAAGATTTTATTATAGCTGTCTCGCACAATTAGAAATGAGATAAATTTACACGATTGTTGTCGCACTGTTTTAAAGGTGGATTAAGTGGGTAGAGCCACCTTTTGATTTGTATCTAAAACTTTTTGTGTCATGGTCCCTTTTTTCCATCTCTAAATTTGTTTCTTCTTCCGTCAGATCCAAGGAGCTATCATCGTGTCGTCTCTGGTCGAGGTGTGTATCGGGGCACTGGGTCTACCCGGGATTCTGCTAAAGTACATCGGACCTCTAACCATCACCCCCACTGTAGCCCTCATCGGCCTGTCTGGTTTCCAGGCTGCAGGGGAGAGGGCTGGAAAACACTGGGGCATCGCTATGCTGTAAGTCCAGACTCACATGCAGACGTCAACTAAAACATCCTAAAAGTGTTGCTCTCGCTGAAATAAATGTCTCCGTTCTACCTCTGTTTGCTTCGTACTGTATGTTAAAGATTGTCAATGTGCAACAGGGTAGCTGGTTCATTTAGCCATAGTTTGGGGAAAAAAACATACTGAGCATACAGATGGACAACTGTAATGTATAAAGCTGCAGGAAATGAGTTTCTATTAACATTGTAATTATTTTCTTTCTGCTATGAAGCCACTAATGGAAATCACTCAAACTGTACATAAGAAACAGCCAAGTGTTTTTTACTTTAAAATTCATATTCAGGTTTTTTTGTTTTGTTTATGAGGACATAGTCGCTTGTAGTGGATTCTCTTCACACTACTGATTTACTTTGATTGCACCAAACAAAATAAACTTTGAAGATGCCCTCCTTTTAACAGAGGGAACAATAAGTTGTCTGAGTGTGCAAAAAATAGATGTCTCAGAATATTCTTGGCTTTATTGAATGAGCAGAAAAGAGGTCTGAGAAAGAATTTGGGACAGAAACAAAGTGCATATTGGATCACATAGACTATAAAGACACAGCAGATGATTCATGGGGATGATCAACTTCAAAGCTGTGATTCAGGTGGCGTGACATCAGTTCCTGCTGTGTCATGGCTGTTTACACTGTAGCTCGAAGGCTTCCTTTCCCCCCTGGCTCCACAGGGACAGAGGATATGTGCTTGTAATTGCCACTGATTTGCTCTTTCGGATGCAGTTAAGATAATTGATTGGCTCTGAAGCCTCCAGGGTCTTAGTCAGATGCAGGCAGGAGGAAATGCAACAATGTTCATATGGGATAAGTTGTTGCTGAAAATCACATAGCCTTTCAGAAGAAGAAGATTTAATAACACTTTACTCTGAAAATTATACTAAGAATTGTTTCTGTCTCCAGGACTATCTTCTTGGTGCTGCTCTTCTCCCAGTACGC
The DNA here is from genome assembly GCF_963691925.1 of Scomber scombrus. Lineage (NCBI taxonomy): Eukaryota > Metazoa > Chordata > Actinopteri > Scombriformes > Scombridae > Scomber > Scomber scombrus. The sequence goes on from NC_084973.1 coordinate 22,613,214, forward strand.
AAGAAATGTTCACTTCCCTCTGCCAATCTACAAAGCAAAGAAAGGATGGACCTCCTATAGGCTGCAGGTCTTCAAAATGTTCCCTGTAAGTACACATCTTCTCATAAACACACACACATATCTTTAGCTTTTTCTCTTTTAAGCAGCTGCAAGCTTTCTCTTTTGTAAATGTTGCCCTCTCTTTTAATGAAGTGACCTCAAGTTTCTTTACAAGTGCCCCCGTGGCTCCAATACAAGCTGAGTTCCCATCAAAGTCACAAATTATTCAAGACAGCTAATCTAATTCTCCCTGGGAGGTTAAGATGTTTTCCCTTTCCATGCCATTGTGCAGACTGTAAATCAGTCTCTTTCTGCCCTCTGGTGGTGATTACATTGAAGCATGAAATCTTTGGGCAGACAAAGAGTATCTCACGGTATTGTTAAAGTTACCTATCAGTCTGTTTTGTTTTTTAATTGTCTCCCCAAAGGTCATCCCACTGCTCTTTTGATTTTCATTGAGTCACTTTTTACACTAAAAATGTTAAAGTGGGCTATCTCTTGTGGCTGCCAACATGCCACAGCCTGGGAAACATTATGCAACATTCTTGACCGTCCTGTTGTCATCCCATGGACCGTGCAACTTTTGTCCTCGTTTGGTTTGACTATTTATTAAGTATAAGGTATAAATTATCACCCATTTTTGTCAGACCATTTTAGCCAAATGCATTCCAATTTATTACCACAGGTTTTACACATATTTTCAAAACTTATTGACAATAGCCCTCATTGAAATTAAAGTATACCTCATTCTTGAATTAACAACTGGTGTCCTCCTGGGTCAAAGTTGACTCGAGGACAACAGGAGGGTTAAGCCATTTCTTCACCTATTTTCTCTTTTGGCGCCTACAGACTGAGATTTCAACAATCTTATTTTCTTATCTTATTAAGTTTATTGCAAGCTATGTTGTGCGACATGAGTCTAATGAAATTCATGGCATCAAATTTCATATATGTAGACTGTACAATGATCACACTTACTGAATCTTAAGGCACGTCAGAAGTCATTGCACAAGAAAACGTCACCAGCCAGTGTCAACCACCTGTGCTGCTATAGTGGTAAACAGTGAAGCAAAGCAAGAATCGGAGGTCCATGCTACTTACTTCTTGGCGCCATGATAACAGCTAGAAGACACATTATCCAAACAAGGCTTCTGCTGGCACGACTTAACAAGATTTTCTTCTTTGGAGTCCCAATCATTTAGTTTTGCTAGTTTTACCTCCGTCATTGTCGATCACCACATAATTTCACGCTGCATTCCTATTGGTTGGTTAGTACACATAGGTCATAGCAGCAGTCACATTGTGAGATAGTCATCCCAAATTTTTGAAGTCTTTTATCGCAAGACTGTCACCCCGGCCATCTTTGAACCTCTCCCACAGTGCGACCTAGGATCACTGTTTTGGCGCAACGACCAAATATATCGCCACATTTCTTTCATGTCGGTCATCATTCACTTAGGACTGCCCAAAATCACACAGTGTACACCTGTGCTTGAATGTTAAAATGTGTTAAAAGTATGATTTTTAAAAAAAAAAAATCTTTTCATCTCTCTTACACCCAGATCATCATGGCCATCCTGGTTTCATGGCTGATGTGCTTTATTTTCACTGTGACGGACGTTTTCCCACCTGAGAAGGACAAGTACGGTTACTACGCCCGCACAGATGCACGTCAAGGGATCATCGCAGCTGCACCGTGGTTCAAGATCCCATATCCGTGTAAGTGTGTTTATGGAAATTGGCTGTAGAAGAGGGTTGTCAGTGTTACGCCTCATCTCCTTTTAAGCTTTAATCGTTGCGGCTGCAGGTGTCAGGACCTTTTCTTACACGTCAGATTTGTTGCAGTTCATTTTTGTGCTACACATGAGACGAAAGCTTCAGAAATATTGCTATACTGTCACTTTGGTACAGATTTTACAACAAGCATTTCCCTGGATTTAGACTTGCCCACATTTCACATATTCTGATTCTTGGCGATTTAATACTCACATAGTAATGTGACATAGTCAGGAGAGAGGCAGATATAATTGATGTAAATCACACTGAAAATCATCCAATCAAATAAAGGAGTTTAAAGGTGATGTCTGAAATTCTGACAGTGACTATAAGAGTTGTGGTGATGAGGTACAGCCTAGGTATTTCCACGTTCTCTGTGTAGATGCAGCTGTTTCTCAGTTTTAACCCACACTGTGTTTTTTTTTTACCTCTGCAGTCCAGTGGGGATTTCCTACAGTAACAGCTGCAGGTGTGATCGGCATGATGAGCGCGGTGGTTGCCAGCATCATCGAATCGATTGGCGATTATTACGCCTGCGCCCGTCTCTCTTGTGCTCCACCACCTCCCATCCATGCCATCAATAGGTAAGTTTAATTTCTACTCTTTCGTATTCTCTTTAATATGCCAGCTGTTTGCGAGAAATGGGCACGAGCAATTTACTGTCTGGAAGATACTGTAATTGGGTTGTTTATTTTCTGTCTGTAGGGGGATATTTGTAGAGGGTATTTCCTGTGTGCTGGATGGACTCTTCGGGACAGGAAATGGTTCAACCTCCTCCAGTCCAAATATAGGCGTTCTGGGTATTACGAAGGTAATTGACACCATCACTTAATTAAACTCTTTTTTATTCTTTTTTATGTATGACAATGTTTTTACATTTCTTTACTTGCTATTACTGTTGTTCTTCACCTTCCTCCCCTGCACTCACTTAAGAAGTCATAACAGTTTTACAATAGTTTTTTGTCCTTTTTTAGAAATTATAGGTGTCTATGGCATTTGTCAGATAAATAAAGCAGCAACTAAGAACATTACAGTTAATGGCAGAAATCAGACATTGTAGCACTCACCAGAATATCATCAACATTTGAAAATCAAATACAAGAAAATGCTAATGATTCTTTAATTGTGCAAATGAATAAATAAACTCAAGTAAACCTAACAATCCCCAACCAGTCTCCACCCCTCGAAGTGTCTAGTGGCCTTTTCTTGAAGGGAGAGACTCTCTCTACCATGATATGGAAATATCTGTCACCATGGATGCTTACTGTATATTACGTCGTGTTCATCTGTGGATTTAGCATTAACTATAAGCTACATTTAGTGCTCTTGTTTCAATGTAATATATAGGTACAAATAAATCAAATGTATGTAGCTCGGCACAAAGTGATGGTACTTTTATTTAATGTTTTTAAACCCACAATGAAAATGTAACTCAAATACCTCCGTTATCCAGCACCTGTGCTTCCACTCAGGGGACATAAAGAATGACAAGTCGACACTGACAAACACTGTCTGTTGGAAGATTTTATTTTATTTTTTAACATGCCGAATCCTCCGAACGTGCAAATGGGGGCAGAGCAAAGAGGGAGCTGAGTTTATCAAAGTGTTATGACGCGCTCTGACTGGCTCCCTAACCTCCTGCTGATCTCTGATTGGTCCTCCAGGTGGGCAGCAGACGCGTGATCCAGTATGGAGCTGCCATGATGCTGCTGCTAGGACTTGTGGGTAAATTCAGTGCCCTGTTCGCCTCTCTGCCTGATCCTGTCCTGGGAGCTCTTTTCTGCACCTTGTTTGGCATGATAACGGCGGTGGGACTGTCCAACCTGCAGTTTATCGACCTAAACTCCTCCAGGAACCTCTTTGTTTTGGGCTTCTCCATCTTCTTTGGGCTGATGCTGCCGAGCTACCTCAAACAGAACCCGCTGGTCACAGGTGAGTGGAGGGAGAGAAACCCACATGTAACTCTTTCTCAACTGTAGCTGCTCCAGCTGCAAATCCTCCAACATATGAGGCGATTTCTTTGTTAAAGTTATGCTTGATCCTCATGGTCCAGTACAAAGACATATTTCAGTCAGTGACCTTTTGTTATGTTTATCTTTTTCAGGCATTGTTGGGGTTGACCAGGTGTTGAACGTTCTCCTCACCACTGCCATGTTTGTCGGAGGCTCCGCTGCTTTCATTTTGGACAATACTATCCCTGGTGAGGCATTCAGTGCACTCTGCTTCACACTTGGTGATATTGTTGAAAGAAAGAAATCCTTAAATAAAGTATGCATTGTGCTAAAATGTTTAGGGTTTACATGATATTGATGGTACTGTAACAATATATATAAAATATTATAAAATCATAATAATATATATATATATATATATTTCTTACTTCCTAATTTGTGGCCATCATAATTAATCTCACCCTCCTTTCTCTTCAGGTACTGCTGAAGAACGAGGCCTCAGGAAGCTGAAACGTGGCTCTGGTCTCAGTGCAGCAGAGCTGGAAGGGATGAGATCTTATGACCTGCCATTTGGAATGGATTTCATCCGTAGACACCCCATCTTCAAATACATCCCCATCAGCCCCACCTTCACAGGCTATCAGTGGGGGAGGCTACGGGAAGCCTGCAGCAGCAGGATGGGACATGGGGATGCGGTGAAGGGAGGAGGAATTGGAGGGGAGGGTGGAACATCACCGGGGGAGAGTGGGGTATAGCCAATGGGCTGGACCTGAAAGATGCCAAATCTGGCTGAATTTTGGGAGCGAGGGATCGTACACTAAGATAAAAGGATGGGAGTTTGGAGGACAGAAATGGTGCAGGATTTGGGATCGTGTGGAAGAAAATGTGACGCACCAACCCTTGTCAGTTTGTGTTTTCTTTAGCTTGTGTCAGTCTTTTCCCACTTCCCACTATGCTATTTTGAGCATGCCATTGCAAGTTCACAGCATGCTGTAAAAGATGTCACCATGCGGAGGTTGGTTGGTGTGTATGCATGTGTGTACAATATGCAGCCAGAGATCACGGGTTTGTGCGTTAATTTATGTGTACTTTAATCCAGACGAGAGACAGATGGATGTCAAACAATCAAAGCTGAATGTTTGATGATTCATTAATTCGTAATCACTGTTAACTTGTACTGCCCGAGTCATTTTCATAAAACCTATTATGTCAATTAAGGATTATGCAAAAATTCTGTATGAATCATTTGCCTCTAGACTTGTTATGCAACCATGTTAGAGATACACACACACACACACATGGACACACACCAACATCCTCTCCAAAACTAGCTTGAGCGCTTTAATGCAAGTCGGGTTCTTTTAGGTTGATGGAAGTGGTTTGTCAGGTGCCCTTAGCCACACACAGTGATTGTGAAATTTGTTTTTACACTCTCTGCCTCCTGATTCAGAATAAGAATGTCACTCCACAGCTCACCCCTCAGAGACGTATTTACAGCACATCACGTCAGATCATGTCGTTGGGGGGGGGGCTAATATTCACCTGATGCCCTGTGAGAAAGGGCAAACAGTCAGTAACATACCAGTTTACATCTCTTTACTGTGACAGTATTACTCAGCATTTACTAACACGACCCAAACTCCTCCTGAACACACCATCATCTCATTTGGCAAATCAAATGGGAGATAACCTGATTTTATTCATTATGAAAAATGAATTTGGCCAGATTTTGATTTGATAACCTGAATTGTCTCTTCTAATATATGTACGCACTTGCATAACTGAATCTCAATGATCCCTTTACTGTTGTGATGACAGCAGTATGTTTGTGAAAGCTACAATAATGGCACACAATAATGCTGAAATGTGGCCTTGTCAGATAAATTACAAGTCCTGTGTGCATAAATACTAAGCTTAAAAAAAAAGATATATTACAGGAGAATTAAATGTTTTTTGATCCCGTGACTGTCGCAGAGCTCCCTGATCATCTGTGTGGATTATCTGTCACAGTTTTACATGGTCACTCATGCCCTGTTTTTAGCTGTAGCGTTAATATAGGATCTACAAAGACTGCACCATGAATAATATGCCCCTGCAATTGTCCAAACCCACCTGGTGTTTCCATTTGTGATAATAAGTTTGCTGCAAAGAAGTAATGGTGATGATTTTGTTTGGAAATTCAAAGGTTGAAGGTGTTGTTGATCTCATTCTGTTAGATTGTCTAGATTGTCATCCAGCATTTGCCATTAACAATTTTCACTTATTCAGTGGTGTTGACTTTCCCTTACATTCCTCCTCCTCCTCCTCCCATCCTTAGTCACCCATACGTCTCCCGCTCTCGTCCCACTTCATGTGTAGTTTACTGCTGATGTTTGTTACAGGTCATGCCTGTTTTATAGTTCAGGCTGTGGCAGCACATTTGGCACGTGAGGAATCCCTCAGTCTCAAATGCACCTTATTGACGAAGTTGTGCCACCCCGATAGATTCCGATTTGACCGCACTGTGTGCCTCTGCTGTTTTTCATTAAATTGATACTACTTCATAGTGGTTAAAAAAAATACCACAGAAGAGTTTGCAAAATGTTGATTTTATAGAAATAAAAAGTAGCACAATGAGAAAATTAACAGCTAAAAAAGTACAAAATGTTTAGTCCAACTGAGATGTTTACTAACCAAAAACCATACCAATTACCATGTACCAAAAGTTTTCTTTTCAACTTACTTTGTAAAAGTAAATTGTCACTATCAAGAAACGTGATTACATTGAAATCTCACCCCAAATTTCCTCACATCTCTTGTGTTAAACCTATTTATTTATTTATAAGAAGAAAGTTGATGTTTGATTATTTGAAGCAGGTTTATGTGTCTCTTGCACAATAGTGAAAGTATATTTATTAGTTTATTCGTTCGTGCCCTGTTAAGATTGCTGTGACGATTTACCCCCTCCTGCCCTTGGCCTCAGTGACAGTCGGTGCTTTTAGAAACACACCTAGAGAAAGTAGCTTTTCCTAAAGGTAGTTTCTGGCCTGAGATGTGAGCTGCTGCTATTTCATTCCATTTATATAATGTTTTCCTTTTAAACACAAAACACTTATTGAACTGGACAGTTGAGTCGAATTTCAAAAGTCAGGGCCTTTTACTACAAGTACTGTTTGCACATGAAAAGGTGCCAAGAACATCAGGATTATGGTGAATAATATTCACTAACCTGAAACTCTAAAATATCCCTAGAGTGCTTATCCAAATTTATAGTAAAGTATGAACATTTTTTGTTTGTTGACCTGAAGACAAGTGACTGTAACACTTGGATACTGAATACTTTTGGGCCTTAGTCGTTGACCTGGCTAGCTTGTGACAAATCTAAAACCTCACCATCATTGTCTAAATGTTGGCTGTGCTCAGGACTGGCAGCGGGACAGCTGTAAAAGCAGTTTTACAATGTTAAATTAGCAGTGTGTTTACAGGCACATCGGCTGATACCTTGCTCCGTGAGAATGGATGAACAAGTCGAGGTCTTCCCTCTCATAGGAGTGAAGGGAGGTTTGATCATTTTCAGCACCTCTCGTAGTGATCTGTTAGTACATGGCCTGCACACGTAAAAATAATCACATGCACAGTGGTGTGACCTTGTTTTGTCATGTCATATTCATGCAACCAGCGCTTACATCCTCTCTCCTCACACTTTTTGTTTGTTTGTTTTTTTTAATGCCCGCACCCCACAGCCCTAACCCAGTCCTGCAGTGAAAATATATATTGGTGTCCTCTCATGTTTGGTGTACCTGTTTTCCTCCCCGGGAATTCTTACTGTTGATGTTTCTGAATGCAGGAGAAGACTTCGGCTGGCCACCTTATTTAAGAGCCTGTTGGTCATTGGCAGCTGAGTGAAGTTGTCATAGAAACCTGATGAGCATTGGAGGTCTTTATCTGTGCCTACAAGCAGCTTCCTCCTGATTGGAGTTTTGATTTTCATTTAACGGTCCTTAACACGTGTTTTTTTCATGTAGTCATGATAGAATTGGTCTACTTAACAACATATTTTACAAGTCCAGACCCTCTACCTTGAGGGTTTAAAGGCTTGCATTACATACAAGTCAATTTAGGCAACAGATGGCTCTTGATAAGGTGGCCACAAGGTGTAACACAAAGACATCAGTCCCTTTCAGTTATTTTGAAGGGGGTGCTACCTGAAGAATATACTTTTGTGTATTAAGTGTTTTATCTTTTTAAATGTTTTTGTTTTTTTATACATCATTTTTATGTTTTTGCTAGCAAATATTTGTAAGAAACAAATTATAACTTTTAATCTTAAATCATGCTGGAAAACGCACCATTTTGTTGTACTTTTATTTAAAAAGTAAATACATTTTGATCCTATTTTAAATCCGTGGTTTGGTGGAATCATTTGGTTTGTTTGTTAGGACCTTTTTCATATGTATTTTTTTACTCTTAACATTGCTTTCTGTCCATTTTAACACATTACCGGTATAAATCAAAGAACAAGCTGAGAAACTTTAACTAGATGTAAAAACAAAAAAAAACAATTAATAAATGTATATTTAATGGAGTAAAGTTTGCTAAACAACCTGGAAGAGAAATTGTGTAAACTAATTGTAGCAACAAAATGTTCTATTCTTTGTTCCTAAAACTATTTAATAAGATGTTACAGAATGAATGCAGTCTTTTGTCTTCATTTTTTTCACATGGAAAATCAAGGAAAACAAAAACAAGTTTTTTAGGTTTTGTAAATGCACAACTTATTTTCATCTCTATCTCTCTCATCTCTGGCATCATTGACTGTGCCGATGTTGCACCAAAATCCGCCATATTCTGTGACATTTGAGGTTCAACTCTGGGTTGACCAAATATTACAGAATCCTCATATTAATCTTTTAATCTGATATCTTGTCAAATTCACTTTTCCATAAAGAGACAAGCTTGCCATTGGCTACAAACCTATATGGTTGCTGCTTTATATGAAATGTCAGTTTTGGATTTTTACCTTGATATAGACAACTACAACTCCTATTTTGACATTTTTATTTCAGAACGAGAGCCACTATTTTCAGAATTATGTTATTTTGCTGCAACAGCCCTCATTTAAAATATACGTACAGTACCAATCAAACGTTTGGACACACTTTCTCATTAAGGAAATAGGAAGGTGTGTCCAAACATTTGACTGGTTCTCTATAGTATTGGGGGTTGTGTTTTGTTTTGGTTTTTTGGGGGGTTTCTTGGTTTGTTTTTTAGTTTGTTAGAATGTTGGTTTTCTTATCAATATAGAATGAATACAAATAACTCAATTCAATGTTCCAGAGCAAGACTTGGTCAGAAACCATAACAAACAGACCACATCAGGCAAAGGGTAAAGACAAATATTTCTCTGTTTGGTCCTTTCTATTATTTTGTCAGACACTTATAATAACAATCAGAGCCTTTCAGTGGCCAAAACAAGCCGTTATAGTGGACACACACTGATGGCACACAGTTGCTCCAAGTTATTACATTGCTGCAGCACTGTCGCTCAATACTGGACTAAACTCAAAAACTGTTGTCCCCATTAGTTGCTTAGTAACAAGATGGGAAAATAGGGTCATGTTTTAACCCCTGTGACCTGAACTTTTGTTTGGTATGCATTTTTAATTTCTCCTAGATATTTGGGATTAGTAGAACCGGATAAGTATAAAACTAAGCATCATCTTTAAACAGGAAATAGTTTTTGAAAAAAATATTGTCCTGTACAATGGGGACAATGGGTTTATTTTACTGTTTAACAAATAATTCACCAGTGTATAAAGCTATTTTTTTCCTTACATTTACTCCAACATTAATAAAGTCCCAATGTCCTCAAACAAGTACTTCCTGATTAGCAGTGTCGTAGCTTGTTGTTATTGCTAAAATTAGTTACATTTGTACAGCATATCAAACTACAAACATTGTTAAGCATAAATATACAAATTTCAACCATAAAATTTGAAAGGTTTTGCACCTGGTCCACTTTTGTCTGGGGATCGGCTGTTGATTGACTTGGCCAAGATGCCTGCCATCTGGTTTTCACAATGATTTTTACACTGTATTGTGCTTTTGCTACCACTAGGTGGCACAAAAGTGTGCACGAACAAGACAATAGGTCAAAGTTAAGCAGAGTGAAGTGTAAGCAGGGGCATAGCTAGGGGGTGGCTTTTGGGGTTGCAGCCCCAAATGTTTTCTTAAAAGCCCTGTATCTTCAACCAGCTGCTAACTTCAGTTGAGACAGTGTTACTGAGTGAAATGTTAAATAAAAATGAATGCAATATTTTTTGTTTTCCTTTTCGTCTAATGCCTTATTTATTATTTTATATCTATGTGCACTCTATTTGGAAAATAGTTAGGACCAAAATAAATCTCTACTATAACTAATGTTTGCAGTAGTCATACAATGCAGTAAATTTAAATTCTGCACAAGTGAACCATCCAAAAAAATACTGGCCTTGGCTCTGGGCTTAGCCCCATACATTGTCAACTACTAGACCTGCCCCTGAGTTTCAGCTCCAGCAAACCCAAAATGTAATGTCCCCATATGAGGATGCAGGGTCGCAGGCAGTTAAAAATAAGTTCCCTTTAGGTTTATCATCATTTTGATTTACCAAGAGTATCTTTTTATTTTTTCTGGCTGACCTGAGCTTCCATACGTCCCACATATTACATGATTAGCGTTATTAACCTACACTTTTTAAGTTGTAAATGCCTTTCTTATAAAATAAAACTTTGACTTTAGTTTAATAAGTTGTAGTGTTTTATTCGCAGTTTTAGTGAATTTGGTCTCCATTGAATAACACCGAGTGGACCTGGTGGTGTTGTGTTGGGGGTCCTCTCCTCTATTGTCTCCATGAGTTCATTCATCTCCTCACGCAGTGTGAACAAAGGGGCGTCAGGGTCGCTCTCTGATTGGCTGCCTGCTGGGGTCGCTGGGCCGCGAGCTCCGCCACAACAGATGGATCCCTCGCGCTCTCCTCCTCCTCTGGATGCACGAGCCCCAGTGACTGTTGCCAAACGACAGGATCGCGAGACGAAGGAGAGAGAGGAGTTTACCGTTAACGGGAGGTGCAGACTGAACGGAGAAAAGAAGGTGGAGGAGGAGAACCGGAGAGCCTGCGTCCCCGGGTTCGGTAAGCCGAGAGAGGAGCTCCTAAAGTCGGGCAGGAATCAGACAGCAGCGGGTAGCTAAGTAGGCTGATCATTGATGTGTCGATAGCGTGACTGTTTGGTACAAAACGAGGCTTAAAAATGTTCCCGACAACATCAAATGTGAAACAGCAGCAATTATTTCGTCTTATAAAGGCTTAAACGCCACCCTAACGGATTCAAAATGTCACATTTTAAGGCATATTTGGCGCATTTTTATTCCCAAGCAGTGATAGTGTGTATGCTCCAGAGCACTAGTCTCAATCATGACCAGAAATGGATGGAAACTCCACATATAATCACATGTGGGCTCCACATGGGAGAATGCATAGCTATGTATTAATAAAACAGGGTTACATAACAAGCAGTTAAGATTCCTATCAGCACACACACACACACACACACACACACACACACACACACACACACACACACACATAAGCCTGGCTAGACAGAGGCAGTGCTTTGGTACAGACCATCTGCCCCCAAAAAAGTGAATTCCTAATGTTTTGTAATCTACACCCACTTTATTAGATAGTCCTGGCTAAAGGCTAAAACTAATGCAGTCTAATACAACAGATCATGCAACAAATCCTGCTTTCAGTAAGGTTATGATGTTCACTTTTTTTGTTGAAACAGTTGTTTTTGTTGTTTTATTGACTCTTGATTTGATTTTGATTAAACTTTACAGGCCATTTTGGAGAGGTCTTTCTAATATTTAGTCAATCATCATTGATGTAAAAGAGGTGGACAAACTATTAGAAACAGCTGCAGCTCAAACTACAGCCTCCAAAGTGACCATAAAGTTGAATCAGTACCTCTTTATAAAAAAAACCCAGATCATTATAACCTTTTTATGGTGGTATATATCCCACAGCTGTTGTATCAGACTGCATTTGAGCTACATGTCGCTAATAAACCAGCAACAGAGATTTCTCCTAATCTTAAATAAAATATCCAGCAACCAACAAAAGGGGCAAGAATAGTTTCAGCATGACCTCAGAAAATCTGGAAAACAGATTTAGATTGAAATCATGGCTGGCGAAGCTTATGACAGCCGCAATATGTCTTAACAAGAAGTAGAAAAAACAAACACATACTATTTTTGGCTCAGTGTTCCTGAGCTAGTTTCTGGACCTCAGATGTTTTTGGTGTTGTTATGACAATGGTGACAATAGCGAAGCAGAGCAGTAGTAATGTGGAGGCTGGAGGCTCAGTTGTGGTGATGGTGGGTGGGTGTTTTTTTTAAGTGAAGAGGAGATTTAAAGCCATTCATCTTCTTGGCAAAAAGTCAGAGGCAAGGGGGCAGAAAACAAGTATGTGTGTGTGTGTCAATGAGAGAGTCGGGGGGGAAAGTCAGGAAGTTGTGGTCATGAGTTTTAATAGCATAGAGAACGGCTTTTACTCTTTCACAAGGGAGCAACGGAGGAGACAGAGGAGAGGGAGAGAGCTGGATGGGAAAACCAGACAGACGGCGGAGAGGAAAGAATTTCCTAATCAGAAAAATTGGATAGCTACTAACAAGTAGAGTCACTGTGGTATGAAACATCTCCCAGCTGAAGATACACATAAAAAGAGGAGCGGGGCGGCAGGGAAGGGGAGGAGACGGAGACCAAGGACTGGTTGACATTGTAATGAGCCAAAGGGGAATTCAGGGAGTCAATGAGATCTACATTTGGACTGTTTGTCAGATACAGGAAAGAGCTCCCTGATCTGAAAACAGGACTGGGTCAGATACGGGTCACTTCGGCTGCATTTATATGCTGCTGTTGGCTCCGAAACACAAAGCGGAGGGAGCCGTCAAAATTCCACATGTCTAACAGATTATTCCCACAGAGACAAATTCCTCTAGTACCACAGATATTACTGTTTTGGTTAAAAAATAAAGATTATTTAAACCGTTTCTATGATATTTATACAGTTTCAAAGGCTTTAATCTCGAGGAGTAGTGAGCATTGTGTACAAAAGGTCATGACACTGTTTAAGTTTGTGTTGCTTTTGCTTCATGGTAACTATAAAAGTCCAGTTTTGGTGTTTTTTGACTGATGGAAAACATGCTCTGCTGCATTAGTGTTTAATAGTACTGACAAAAATAGTGAATATTTGTGCTTTTACACAATATTCAAGATGCTCCCTGCCAAAAACATAGTGAATAAAGTTGATGTGAATTCCCCCCAAAAAAGTTCAGTGTTTATTTTTTCAAATTAAACAGTCAAATAAGTTCAGACAGTTGTCTATTGTGGGACTGAATACTGAGAAACTCTTACAAATACTTGTTGGCATCGTAATTCATCTATCCAAACATCCAAGTACAAAAAGTTTGCTTACAGTGTCAGATTCAGTCTTGATGGATTTATATTTATATTTGAATTTTTTGTTTTTTAGCTAAATTGAATTTCAAGCTGAATGATTTTTTGGAGTGAAAATAAAGGTTGTAGTGTAGGGAATAGAAAAAGGTAGTTTTATTTCAAAAGTTGGACGCTAGACAGGAGAATAATGCGAACTAACCATGTCGTTTTTTTAAGGGAAACACACAAAAAGAAACAAATATACCTGAGTACAGAGCAAAAAAAAACAAACCCAGTTAGCCTATTTATATTTCCAAAAGTAAGGAATTAAAAAAGGTATAATTTCAGCAAAAGTTGCAGGCATAAATAACTAATGCAGCCTTTATAGCCAAGAAATGAAACGATATCGTGAAGTTTTATCGCTGTATAACTAACATCCTTTTTTAGTAACACCCAAAACCTAAAATCTTTTTTTCTGCAAACTTTTCCGCTGCAGCAAACACCAAACACTTTACACAGTCATCACATTAGTGTGTAACACTGTCGCAGAAGCTTTAAAGGCTAAATGTCCGATTTGATCTGTATTTCAGGAGCCTGAAGTAACATCAGAGAAGAGAGAGGATCAATTTGGTGACCAGATGGCAATTTAGTCGACGTAAAGTTCACGCCGCTCCTGTGACTTGCCAGACTGTCACAACATTGTCTGGGTTCGACAGGCGGCCTCGTGTCCATCTCAGACCACATCAGTGAGTCTACGAGCTCGGCCGCCTTTGACCACGACCGCTCTATTAAAGACTAATGATTCCCATTGTGTGAGGTAAATGGTGAGCTTTTGAGGGCTTTGACAGGGGCCTAAAATATTGATAGACATCAGGGCGTTGGGGTTGATTGGTGTTTAATATTTAATTGGCCCACAATAACTGAACACATTTGTCTCAGAGATTGACAGCCACAGGTTATACATCAGCACTGTGTGTTTAAGGCTGATGTTGCTGATGTGTGACTCATCTTGTCGCTTTTTCAATGTCTTTATTTACATAATAAACTGTTTCGTGTCTGATCTGAGGGTGTAAGGCAGTTTATAGTCAGGTCTTATCAGTTCTTGTGTGTTTAGACTGTGTTTGGCCGTGCACGATAACTCATCGGCGCTGCTTGAATTGAGGAAGTTTTGAGCTGCGTCAGGGCGAGTGTCAGTTTCCTGTGTGACTGACTGAGCTAAAGGAGGAAGTGATTTTAACGGAAGGGGAGCACTTCCTTTTAAACGCCCCCGCTCTTCCTTGTATGTTTGCTGTCCTTAGTCACAAGGAAAAGACCCCGTCCCTGCGGTGGGCTGCTGGAAACAAACACCTGGATGACACAGCTGCTGATACCTGTGGATACGTGCAGCGTCTACCTGTCTAACTTTACGATCTCTGTCTGTACGTCTGCAGCGCCCTCTGCCTGGTGACTGAACACGATCAAAGTCTTCACTACGGTAAGTCCTCCTGTAGTCTTCTAACAGAAACCTATACTATAATTACTCTCTATGAATGTTTCTGTAGTTCATGTATTATCGAGGGACTGACCGTTATTGAGATAATATTTAAAGAAAACTGAAATAGGGATTTAAGAAATAAGGCGTTGACCTACAAACAAAGATTTAAATGGCCATACCAGTGACATAGCACGTCTACTAAAAAGCACACTATTCTAATCTCTCTTAGAAATATGGATGTTTTGTCAAGGGGCCGACCGATACTGGATTTTTGGATCCGATGCAGATACAGATATTAGGGATCAAAATAATTCTGATATCGATATATCGGCCAATAATCTTACATATACAGAATATATACATAAACACACATTTATTGTAGTGGCCCCTCAAATTTGGTTACCAAACACTTGGGACAAAGATGTCTAATGAAGGCATGATATTTTACAGTTTAAGGATAAAATTTTTATAAAATGACGTCAGTGCACTGAAACAGGAAACTTCACTTGGAATTTAATACGTATATATTACAATTGAATTAAGTGAAATGCTCAAATATATATATATATATTAGGGCCGGGACTCGATTAAAAAAAATTAATCTAATTAATTAGAGGCTTTGTAATTAATTAATCGAAATTAATCGCATTTTAATAGCATATAAATATTTGACCTGAGAACAGTGAGAAGTAATTTTTTTCACATGGATCTTTAGTATAAGATTGAATAATGACTGAATACATAAGCTTAAGCAACAGAAATATTGTTTATTTTTGTTCAAGTCCAACAGACCAGTGCAATTTTGCCATTAAGTGTAGCAATAGCATATTTAGAAATATAGTACATTTCAGAAATTAGCTAGCTACCACACTAGCGTCCACGCTAGCTGCTATGTTGATACTTGAGGCTCAATGTGCTGCGGTGATATGCGAATTCCTTGTTGCATAGCTTGCACACAACTCTTATCGACACTTCCATCCACGGGGCCAACCAAAGCGGTCTCATCAGCTACTTTGTTCATGTTCACTGTGGTTTGTTGTTGTCTGAACTACGCTAGTTGGTGCTCCAGTATAATCGGTCCGCCTGAAACTCATCCAGTGAGTAACGTTCCGCGGTGCAAAAATAAGTGTGATTAAAATGCGTCAATTTTTTTAACGCGTCAATTATTGTGTAATTAATTAATCTTAATTAACGCGTTAAAGTCCCGGCCCTAATATATATATAATGCTGATAATATATCTTTAAACAAAATATATCGGCACATATCAATCGGGCTCTAGTTTAGTCTACTTTCTACTTCAAATTGGTTTAATTTCATTTCTATACAATATAAAAAGCAATTAAAATTGTAACTTGCTTCAGTTTAGTGATCCATGAACATGAACATTAATGTACATTAATGTTCTTACCTTACAATGCTGTTGTAAAGTAATGACATTTTGCCCTTCAACTGTATTACTACACAACAGTAATGTAACATTGAGCCCGACTGATATCACAGATAAATAGGTATTGGTGTTGACGCCATCCCATATGTTTTTAAAGATATATAGGCCGCATTTTTTGTAAATTTCCGTGCACTTAATGCACAAAAATTACGTTTATTCTTAAACTATAAAATATCACGGCCTCCATTACGTATCTATCACAAGTGTTTGTTAACCACATTTGAAAAAAGATGTGTGTTTATGTATATATTCTGTAAGATTATCTGCAGATATATCGATATCAGAATTTTTTTATTCCTTAATATCAGCATCTGCCCCAAAAATCCAGTATCAGTCAGGTCCTAACATAATCACGTTTAAAAAGTTTGCTAAGAGTCTACATTTAAGCTAGCATCTATATTAGGCAGCCAGCTATACTAAAATATACTTAACTACAGCGGTACTTTGAGCTAAACTAACTTGCTGCTGGTCAGGTTCACCATCTAAGTTTAGCTTAACATGCTAATATGAGCTAAATAGCACTAAATTAACTGTCATTAGTTTAGATGTCTTGTGGTAAACCACATTGGTTTTGTTTTGGTGCTAATCCATGCAGTATCTTTGACCTGCTGCTGCCCCTAAAAGTGAAGTCAGAGGAGCACCTACATCACAAGGATTAATCTTCTAACAAACTATGAATAACTGGACAAAATTTCATGGCAATCAACTCATTAACTGTTTAGATCTTTTTTGACCAACATTGCTGTTTATAGAGCCGTGTCGCTCAGTATGGCTAAAAATCTAAAACTCTTCTACCCCTCTGAAAAATATTGAACTCTGGTGGATCGTCTTCCATTGCTTTCCATCTTTATAAGTGGGATGAATCACAGAGGCTTTAAAACTTAAATTTCTCAACCCATTTCCTTTTAAACTTTTAACCTCAAATCTGATTAGTGATGTTTGTTTCTGATATATAGTGAGCTTCTTTGGCCGTGTTGGTCTTGACTTCAATGAAATTACATGATTGAATTAAGGTTGTTTTTTTTAATGAAAAAAAATCATAGCCTGCTTTTAAAAAGGGTCTTCAAAATATTAATTATATGTAGTTAAGGAGGAGCTGAATGTACAAACACATTGGTATGGTCCAGTTTTGTGAGTGAAAGCGGAGGATTCAGAGAAAGTAAGATTCATTGAAGGTCTTTCAGGTAGTAAAATGTTCAAACTCATGCTTCAACAGTTTGAGATGAATTCTCTTAGATGAGTTTTGACATGTCTTTAATTCTTTAACCACATGTCCTGCCAGATTTCAGAGACTTTTTTAAAAGATACATTTATTATAGATGAGTACTTATGAAGTCTGCTCCTTGTAGCATGTTCGCAGATAAATGTTTAAGTAGCTGAAATAATTTGGCTCAGCGGGTGGCCCATGTGTGCTGCACCTGTTCGCCTCTTTCCGGGGGCTTCTGTTCTACCCCCACAAAGACAAACACACACTCCTTCATCTACGACGGAAAGGAAGGGTTGGTGGCAGGATGCCATTTAAAACAGCTGCATGAGTGTGTGTACGTGTGTGTGTGTGTGTGTGTGTTTATGTGTAAAAGAGAGGGAAAGACATGAGGAGAGAATTAAAGGGTGACACAAAAAGGGAAAAAAGTGTAGACAAGAGGAGGACGAGGGAGTGTGGAGCAGCTGTCTCGCTCCATCTCACACACGCCAAATGTTTTGATTGTGTAGAGCGACATAGTGATAGTTTAACTGCTTACTATCAGAAGGAAATAGTAAAAAAGATATTTTCTGCTTTCTTCTTCTCTTCTTCTTCTTCTTCTCCCTGCAGTCGTCCTCCACTTCTCTAGGGCTGCTCTCTTTGTGTCTGTGCTGCTGGTCATGAGGAGTCATGAGACTGAATCAGATGGATGAGATTGATTAACTCTGTGTTGTCTCTTTGTCTCTCAGCGCCTCTCATGCTTACTGAGAATGGATGAAACACAAGACGTGATTCAGATCGGAGAGAACAAGTTCATCAGCAAGTAAGGATTAAATACTGAGCTCTCTGGCTCACATGGATGTGTAAAAAATCATCATTTAGTTTCATTTTGTAAAACAGCCTGACTTGGTAAAAAAGGAGACATTTGCCCTTTATTAACCCTTACTGTGTGTGGTTAAAATAGAGATGTAAAAGTGCCTTAATGGTGGCTTTTACAGGTTCTAGTTTATTAAGTACTTGTATACTTGTGCTTACATTACTTACAGTTTGTAATTGATCACACAAGCACCTCCACCCACTCACACAAGTTTTCAGACAGAACTTCATACCAATTTCTTTACAACATTTTTCATTACACTTAACTTGTTGGCTGTCAAAAGGTGGTGGCTTCTCATGGTAGGTTGTTAGAAAATGAAGCTCAAATATCCTTTTGCATATATTGTGCTAATGATGCCAAGGATATCCCCTATCCCTACATAAATGTCATGATAGCTAAGGATTTGAATTTAGTAGTTACTTGCTTAATTTTAATGCAGTAGTTATTAAAATAATCCAATCAGAGGACTACAGAAAAAGGTTGACTGACGAGCACCTTGCACTAACCAATCAAAGGGCGGTGGCTTCTCATGGTAGGTTGTTAGAAGCCCAAAGTGGAAATATATATATATATATTATAATTTATTGTCTTTAAGTAGAATCTAATCTTGATTATATGATTTCATTGTACAAGAAAAACTTGTAAAACTCTGAACATGCTTTTAGTTGTTTTAGAGAAATTTACGTCTTTAAGTCTTTGATGACGTCATGCTCTTATCATTCATATGGAGTTACTGTAAGTCTCTGTTATAGGTCTCTGAAATCAGTGTAATTTAAAGTCAGGTAACGTAATAAAAAAACAACAAATGTAATAATTATAAATGTTTTGGTTTCACATGTATTTGAGGAGCAGTTGAATCATTTCATATTCTATTTTATAGACATTTGCCATATTGTCATATACTTTATATCAATATCAGAAAATATCCTTACAAATATTGTGCTAATGATGACAAGGATATCCTCTATTCATTTCCTAAATTGGTCATGATAACTAATGATATGAACTTGGTAGTTACTTCCTTCATTTTAATGCAGTAGTTATCTTTAGCTACGGATTTACTCAGTCTAATATTTCTGACAGGCACTTTAAACGCACCATCATGGAACCATTTCTAAAACAGTCTCCGCTGCTTCACCACATAATAATCATTATAAAAATGAGATAAAGCAGTTTGTTCAGTCACTGTGTCAGAGCATCACACCTTCATCAGATATACAGGCAGCATCACAACACTTATATACATATATAAGAGCTGCTTCAATCATCCAATCAGAGGAATACAGAAATATTTTGACTGACGAGCACCTTGAAATAACAGCGAACGTTCGATTTAATAAATACTTTAATACTTACTGCAGTAAGTGAGACAGTGAGTGGGAGTTCTTCCTGTTGTTTTCAAGTTGCACCTTCCTCGGGTGCATCTGTCACACATTGAGATGTGCAGAGAGAGATTTTTGTCAGGTTTTTTTTTTGCAGATCATCTCCTCAGTAATTCATCATCTCTGTTTCCAGGGCAACCGTCCTCTCACAACTTAAGACATACAACCTCTACTATGAAGGACAGAACCTACAGCTCAGGAACAGAGAGGTGGGTTATTGTGTGTGTGTGTGTGTGTGTGTGTGTGTGTGTGTGTGTGTGTGTGTGTGTGTGTGTGTGTGTGTGTGTGTGTGTGTGTGTGTGTGTGTGTGTGTGTGTGTGTGTGTGTGTGTGTGTGTGTGTGTGTGTGTGTGTCATAGGCTATTTTTGGGGACTTTTGGGGACCAATTAACTGGGGACGGTTTGTGTAATTGGGGACAAAAGCTGTGTCCCCAATTGGAAAAAGGGCAAATTTTTGAGTCAGTGGGTAAGGTTAGGGTTAGGGTAAGTCTGCAGAAAATCAATATAAGTCAATGCTATCCCCAGAAGAGACCATGGTCTCTGTGTGTGTCTCTAAAGTATCTGAATGTCTCCACCACACACCACTGTCTGTCTGCCTGCTGGTACC
Organism: Scomber scombrus; assembly: GCF_963691925.1. Classification (NCBI taxonomy): domain Eukaryota; kingdom Metazoa; phylum Chordata; class Actinopteri; order Scombriformes; family Scombridae; genus Scomber; species Scomber scombrus. The sequence goes on from NC_084973.1 coordinate 22,633,403, forward strand.
TTTACTTTTGGTTGCATTCATTTGCAATTTAATATACCGTCCCATTAAGGCTGATGCCCAAAGGGTTAATAACTGTCCATTTTATGTACTTTTGCATGTGTGTGTGTGTGTGTGTATTGATCACAGCTTCTCTCTCCTAACAGGAAGAGGGGGAGCTGATCGTGGAAGGTCTGCTGAATATCTTCTGGGGCCTGCGTCGACCAATCAGGCTTCAGATGCAGGATGACCACGAGCGAATTCGACCTCCGCCTTCCTCTACATCCTGGCACTCAGGTTGCAATCTGGACAGTCAAGGGTAAGAGGTCCAGACGGATCTAGTTACACTTCACTGACCGGAAACAGTGGTTTATAATCAGGTCAGCTGGGGTCAAATATAGATTACGTTTAGTTCATTTTATGAGAAATGGCAGAGAAGTTAATGATTGTCAAATGAGTGTCTTTAATTTTGTGTTCATTTCTCAGATTAAATTCCTTAGAAGAATTACATACCTGATTTCGACAGTTTGTTAAATCCTTCAAACACCAAATGACAAAACTGAACATTTCAGCCCCAATCACAGTTTTGGATTTTGCTTCAAGCTACCACACATCAATTTGTGTCAATAGGCTTGGAGCCCCATTTTCAGCTCTGTAATCTCATTCATCAGATAAAGCTATTCTTAGAGAAAACGCCTCACGGTCATGCAGCTGACGTTTGAGTTTTATACTTAAATAGCTGCGAGGAAATAGACAAAATAACATAAACACTTCATGAAAAAAGGAAATAACAAAATTCCCTTTACAACTACAGCTGGAAAGGTGTTTTCTTATTAGGTTGGATGCCAGTTAGCGGCATTTCCTTGCATAAAACACATCTGGCTATTAGGTTTTGATGATGCAGTTTTTCAAAGAAACATTCAGGCAGCCTCTTAAACTGAGAGTTCAAATAATCTGTACTAATGTTGCTGGTACATCAAAGCAAAGTTACTTAAAATATTAAAGGGAGCAGCGTATCTCAAACACAGAAAAGCTGCTTTTGCAAAAAGTGAACAGCTGTCAAAAGTTGAAACTGACCAACATGGATATGATGTACATGTATGGTGTATAAGTGGTTACGTAAACTCTGTGGCAGTGTTTACAATGATAAAGTCCCTCCAAAGTGCTTCTTATAATACATTCGACATAGTTACTTGCGCACTGTACCATTAAATCATTTTAAATTTACAAGAAGTGTCATTAAAATAAGTAACAATGACATTGTTTAAATATCTAATCCGGCATTCTTTATAGTTTTATATTTTGTTGTCCTTTGCCACTCCACTCTTTCCCTCTCTTACTCTTGTTCCTTCTCTCTGGTTTTGTGTCTGAAGTTGCCCAAACAGCACAGACGGTCAACAGACGACGCAGCAGCAGAGTCCGCCCACAGTGGAAGTGACGCCACCTGAGAGCCAAATAGACGACAACGACATGACAGAAGAACAGGCAGAAGGTGAGTGGATTTATTGACAGTGTAGAAACCTATAATTCTCCTATAGCTACAATACGGATTCAGTCATTTTAATTATTTAATATGTTTTATCCGTGTTGTGTCTTCAGTTGTCAAGATTTAAAAAAATAAAATAAAATAAAATATTGGCCAATAAAGTCTAATTAGCTCAGTTCTAATATAATTTCTTCACACCTTAGAGAATGTATTATTTCCTTAGCTGAAATAAAAAATTGTCCACATTGGGATTTCAAGGTTTACATACGACAAAGGAGCACCACATTTCTCGCTTATATTAGCTTCATTTCATTCAGAAATATAGGTTTTCTTTGCAATCCTGTACAGGTTATGTTTACTCTTATAATGTCAATATGATTAAATTCAATGTCAAGATATCAACCTTTGAAAGTATAACAGCTATTTTTTTCAGTATTGTAAGTCCTTAATTTAAATGTGGGTCAACTTTTTAAAAGTTATATTTATGTTAAAGACACTGAATAATAACTGATAAATAAAAGATAATGGTTGTTGTTTGAACAGAAGACAGTGAGAGCTCAGCTCAGCTCCTCAGGACGAAGAGTGACGCCGGGGTTTTAAGACGGGGCCAACGACGGTCACCGAGTGACCAGAGGAAGATACGACGACATCGCTTCTCCATCAATGGACATTTCTACAACCATAAGGTGAAAACACCTCACCACCAGCACCACAGCTCCCCCAAAATACTGTGAATAATGTACATTTTCACATAGATTTGTCATAAACTGAGTTGCTAACAACAAGTTTTATAGGAAGCTAAAGTGTTTTGAGATGTTTTAATATTTTTTATCTTTCAGACATCTGTTTTCACTCCCGCTTTCGGCTCGGTGACTAATGTTCGGATCAACAGCTGCATGAAAACACCTCAGGTGCTGCGAGTACTTCTCAATAAGTTTAAAATTGAAAACAGCCCGGATGATTTTGCACTCTACCTTGTCCATGCAAGCGGAGGTGAGTGTTTATGCATAATATAACACACATAATATATAGTCACTGGCCACTTTATCAGGAACACCTGTGCAGTCTAATGCAATCCAATACAACAGCTCCGCCATAAGCTTCGTAATAGTAGAATTGTGACTGTGTTAATGTTTCAGAGCGTGTGAAGCTGAAGCGGAGTGACTATCCTCTGGTGCTGAGAATAATACAGGGTCCGTGTGAGCAGGTCTGCAAAGTTTTCCTCATGGAAGAAGACCTGGGAGAGGAAGTCACATATGATGTAAATCACTACGGTCAACGTCTCAGGCATACTGTATCACACATTATCCTCCCTCTTTGTGCTCCGTCATGACAGTTCTCTTACATCCAACCAGGTGGCGCAGTATATCAAGTTTGAGATGCCTGTCCTGCAGAGTTTCATCACCAAGCTGAAGGAAGAGGAAGACAGAGAGGTGCAGAAACTCAAAAGAAGGTACGACAAGTTTTATAATCTACCTCAAAGCTTCAGATTTGGTTTGGCTTTAATGACCACAGATTCAGTTTACATCAACAACTGTTATTACCTTACATAAATTACCAAATAGGAGTCTGCAGAGTATTGCACTTATTTAGGACCATAGCTAACGACTATTTTCATTATCATTTAATCTGTTAAATATTTTCTCAAGTCTATAAAATGTCAGAAAATGGTGAAAAATGACGATCACTATTTCTTAGTCCAAGATGACATCCTCAAATCTCTTGTTTTCTCCATAACCCAAAGATGTTCAGTTTACTCTCACAGAGGAATAACAAAACAGAAGATAGTCACATTTAAGAGACTGGTGTCAGGGAAATATTTGTGATATGCAGCTGTCTTGATAAGTGCTGTCTTCTATATTAACCAAGGTCAGGTGGAGATATGCTGTCAGACTTGTCTCAAGGTAACATGTGACTTCAGTTAACTCTAATCAACACAGTGTCTTGTTTATAGTTCAATAACCAATAGAGAAGCAGATGTGTGAATAATGACCTTATTTAGAGGTACTAAGGTCTAAGGATTCAGTGCAGGGTTTATATAATCTTGTCAGGAAGTAGACAGCAGAATGGAGTGACTTTACACAATGTTTCACTTGTATTGTCACTCTGTTCTCTTCAATCAAGCAGTAAAAGTGTTCCTGCATAAAACATCCCAAACTCCTGACAAATTCTTCACTCCGGGTTAACCAGTTCTCTAATTTTGGCAAATTTTCGTAAATATTACTCAAAAACAATGAATCAATTATCAAAATATGGCGATTCATTTCCTGTTAATCGACTAATCTTTACAGCTCGACAATTACTATCAAATGTATCTTCACCTCTTTCCATGTGTCTGCTTGTACTCGCAGGTATAACTGCCTGCGGTGTATAATTGAGAAGCAGCTCGGCTGTCTTCCAGATGGGGCGGCGTGTATGTGATCCGCTCCAGGAGAGGATTTCCCTCCACCACGTCAAACGGTCCAAATCATTCCCAGAGCATCAGATCCTCCACCCATATGTGACCAAGAGACTAATCAACAATCCGCTGTCAAGGAACCCATGTATGTGTTTCAGCGATTATCCAGTTTCTGTTTGGGATCTTGTCCAAATCATCCAGACTATCAATTTACAGACAAAACTTTAACATGTCCCGTGGTGTGCATGTTGAGTCCATCTCAGCGACATTCCTACCCTGACGACGTAAAGTCAAATCTGCCTTTCTTGTCGGTTTCTCTCTGTTCCTCTCTTTCACCACATACAGTAAACACAGAAAGACGTTCCTCTTCTGTTGCAGTGCTGCGTAAAATGAGCCTAAAATGTGACATCCTGTCTTCAGTCGACCCCTCCAGGTTGAAAGCAGATGCTAACATTCAATTTAAAGCACAAACATTACATGATATGGTCTCAATAAAGTGCCTGTTAAAAGGTTTTTTCAAGCACAAAACGCATTTTTAAAGTTTTTCACTGTGTAGAAAATTCTTAGACCTCAAGCACAAAAGCTTTAAAAGCCCCCCAATGCACTGGGTGCCTTTATGGTCCCTGCTGTTCAAAAATCAGTTAAATTTTGTAATTGAAGGAATAAAATTGACCCCCTCCATGAAAACTGCAGCTGTGTGAACAGATCATCTGCTTATGTTGTTTCCATCAGTCTGTTTGTGGTCTTAAGTTGACAAATGTCTCAACAACTGTTTTCTGTCGGCAAACTGAATGTTAAAGACGTTTTATGATTTAAGTTGAAGGAATAGTTCAACATTTTCGATATTTTCTTGCCGAGTGTTAGATGATAAAACAAACACTACGCTCAGGTTTGTATGATTTGAAGCACAACATGGAAAAAGACAGATTAGGACGTCACTCTAAATTGGCTTTTTTTATTGCCACATGGACGTTTCAGGCAAGATGCATTTCTCCACTGTGTGTATTGGCAATCTCACAATCCACATACATAGGTGAGGTAAATTATAGATGTCCACAACTGTTTTTCCCAGAAGGGGGAGCCATAATCACATAATATAGGTTACTAAAATGTAAAACAAATAAATAGAGGATGAAAAATAACCAAAAAACAACACAACTCGCGTTCATTTATTAAGAAACAAGCCAATGAAATGTCATTCAACCCATTTAGAATTATAGTACAATGGGGGTGTATCTAGTACAACTCAAGGTAGTTCTATCAAGCTGTGGTTATGTTTATTAAAATACCACCAACAGTTTATCATCATGATTAAAAATAGACCAGGTACAGTTTAACAGGTAAACCACATATTTAGTGTGGCATGTGATTCTGTCCCTGACCTTAATGTGAATACCAGACGTCAGACGGGTGAATTGATTACCCTTAATCCTAGAATAACAGTGTATACAATCACGACGGGGTAAATTTCCACCGGAGATCTCAGGCAGAAACAGAATGAGCTTCTTATGCAAATCTGACTTCACTACAAGATCACGTAAGCTGGAAGACCTCTTATAAAAATATCTAGGCTACGAGTTTAAAAGCTCTCGCAAATACATGAAATACAGCCAGCAGCTAATAAAGATTCACATACAGAACAAAGACTGGAAAGAGCTAGAAGATAACAAAAGATAACAAAATCTACCCACCAGCGCCTCTGAAGCTCACAAATTAACACATTTTGTCTTGTTTGTTTAATCCATTTTTTAAAAATGTATAAAAATGCCAAGTTGTGGTTTTACTGGGTTTATATGACAGATTATTTTCTTGGTTTGGCAAGGTAACTTCTTCGAGGCGTATCATCTCTGGCAGGCTTCCAGCAGAGACTAGAACAGGTGGATTTTGTAACCTTTGGACTGAGCCAAGCTAGCAGTTTCCCCCTGTTTCCAGTCTTTGTGCTAAGCTAAGCAAAAGTACAAACATTAGAGTAGTACTGATCTTCTCATCTAACTCTCTGCAAAAAAAACCCCAGCAGAATATTGAACTATTCCTTTAAAGAAAAAAGAAAAAAAGATCCATCCTGACAGAGTTCAACACTTTTGAGCCATGTTGGTTTTCTGTTGTATCGTCCCGTTTCCTGTGATATGCAGTATTTGCCTTATTAAGATGACAAGATGTCATGTTGAGATTTTAAAAGCACAGTAAAATCCTGTTTTTATACATTTCAACATCCTCCTCCTCCACACATTGACTCCTGATGATGACGTTACACTGATTGTACAAAAAAATGTAAGAATATTCACATTTGTTTTGTTTTTTTCTTCTTTTCTTTTCTTATAAATCCAACAAAGAATGACATAAAAAAAAAGCACAACACACACACGAGTGAAATCTACATGACTGTGAATTATGCTGGCTGGTTGATCTTTGATAAAAGAATGATGTAAATGTGTGAATGAGCGTTTCAGAGCCGCAGCACAGTTTGTCTCCACGTGTACAGCGCTTCGCATACGTCTGCTCGTATCTGTGTGTGTACAGTTCGACGTCTCCATTGCCGTGCAGCACACACTAAACTGAGTCGACATAAGTGTGCGTATGTGACTCTTGAGAGTGTGTGCATGTTATATTTTCAGTGACTCTTGAGACTTTGCCTGCTTTTTGTATGGTTTCTTATACAAAAATAATGAATGAATTTTAGTCTTTGAAATGTTAAAAACTCATGCTACTACTTGGAAAATGTAGTTTTTGTTTTGATTTTTTTCGTACAATGATTGTTATTTAATAAAAATGTTATCTTGGGAAAAGATGCACACATATATATATATATATCTGTAATCTCCTTCCCCTCTCATCCTGGTTGAAAAACAGCCTGACATGTTATGTAATGATCTTTAAATCTTGTTGTATAATTTAAAAATCTTATAGGCCTAATACCAAATTGCTCAACAAGATATTCCAGTAGTCATAGTCGAAGGTTCAGGAAAAGTCAAATGTTCTGGTTTATTCAATCAGTGGGCGGGTTAAATAATTCGGACATAATTAGAAACACACACACAGGTATATATGTCGGTGGTAGAGCAGCTTACTGGACGCTCAGCCAATGAGCAGGTGTGAGACACTGTGATCTATTCAGGGTGACTGTCTGAGGGATAATAGGCTGGCCCTGAAACATATTTTCTCACAGACACAAGAGTCACAGCAGAGGACGCACCTTCAGTTGCATTTGCCGTCAACATCGGATAAAAAAACTAAGTGTGAAGGAAAACATCATCTGCACCACTCTGCCACTTCATTTCCTTCCTTCACAGCAACTCAACAGGTGAGCTCTCTTTGTTCTGAGAAGTGTAAGATTTTTTTTTTTTAGAATTAAGATATTGCACAGCTGGAAAATTAGTTGATTAAGAGAAATGTAAACTATTTGGAGTCTTTTTCTGAACAAATGACAACAATTTGATGGCTCCAGCTTTTCCTATGTGATGATTTGCTGCTTTTCTCTTTTAAATAATTGTAAACTGAATATATTTGGTTTTAGGACAAATAGTTGGACAAAATAAGACATCTTGTAATCTAGGAAACTGTGGTTTTGATGTATGTATGTAAATTCATACATAAAGGTTTTTCTGTGGAGTTCAGCAAGTTGAAATCTTATTTTTGTAAGTATTATTTCTCCAAGTGGTGGATGTAATATATATTTAGTGAGTGGACTGCTGAGCAAACTGCTATCTCCAGAAGGGATAATTAATAATACAGCGGGAAACAGATCAAAGTGCTTCAAATTGAATTGAAACTTGTAATGAAATGCTTTATCTTGTCTGTGAGTCTGGGCTGCTGTATAGCCGATAGTCGTTTGGATTATTCTAAGTGACCTTGTGTAATTATAGCTCAACTCATCTTCTAAGAGGACAGATTAGAGCGCGTATACAGTTTGTTGACGGCAGACCAAATGATGTCATGCTGCTCAATGGGATATAGTTCATCAGCTATTTTAGAGCTATTATATTATTTCTATTATAATATAATTATTTGTGACAAGAAATGGGATAATCCTGTCAGCAATATGGAAGAAACTGTTATTTAAACTTCACCACAACAAATGTATTGGTAGTTTTCACAATTGTTTGTTATTTTTGCCAAATTTTAATCTATATGGACATAAAAATTAATTTATCCTGTTAGTCACATTATTATTTTCTGTTTCAGTTTTGGGTTATGGTTAAACATTAATTTAAAAAGCAGTTATTTTAATCACACAAACAGAGGGCTGCTGTGATCACTCATGCCTGGTCTCGGCCACAGATCCAGAGCCAGATTGCATCTTTCAGATCCTAATTAAAGGTATTACAGATTATGAAAGCTATCTGATCCCGAGTCTGCTGCAGGTCAAGTTACGTTGCAGCAGAGGCTGTGCTTGTGTAAAATCAGTTTCTCAAAGCTGGATTAAGAGCTGTGATCTGTACAGCTCTTCATTTGTCAGCAACGTAAAAATACCACGCATGCAGTCCAAAGCTGCTGTGAGAACATCTCATCTCGCTTGTTATGTGTCTGAGCAGTGAGTGTTGTCAGATCCACGACACTCTTTTAACAGCTAAAGTTAGTTTTAAAAAATCAAGATTCAACACTTGAACCAGTTACGAGATTAAAATGATGCTTACATGTTTATTCAGCAACAATAGCTACGTAGGTAGGTAGATGGATAGATAGGTTTGTACTTGGCCTATAGTACAGGCACAAAGGAAACGCCCAACTACCAAAAGTAATATACCAGTTGTTCTTAAGTAAGATATTGAATGCAAAACTTTGACTTGATAAGTATTGTTACACTGTGATATTAACAATTTTACTTCAGTAAGTGATCTGAATACATTTTCCACTGCTGTGAATATCTAGGCAATCCTGAATCAGATATAATTTCAGAGCATTAATACAATCCAGCTCCTTAATTGGTTGAGCCTAGAAACAGTCTTGTTTTTTATGTAACAAATTTCAAACTAATATGTATCCATCCTCCTCCTCATTATGTCTCTTATGTCTTGTTACAGGTTTCATAAATAATGTCTGGCCTGCAGAAACTCTCCCTCACAGTGGCCCTCTGTGTGCTGGTCCTCGCCACATTGTTACCCAGCTCTGAGGCCGGGCGTGGTGGTCGAGGAGGAGGTATGTCCTTTGGCCGAGGTAGAGGAGGCTACAGCCGGGGCTGGGGAGGTGGTGGTGGTGGTTACAGACCGGTCCCTGCCCAGAGCGGCGGCCCCAGTGCAGCAAAGGTAGCTGGAGCAGCTGCAGCAGGGGCCATAGGAGGATCAATGCTAGGGTCTGCCCTTAGCCGCCCTGGGTATGGTGGAGGATATGGAGGAGGATATGGAGGAGGATATGGAGGTGGATATGGATATGGAGGCGGATATGGAGGATACCCACGCTATGGCGGTGGCTACAGTGGTGGGTATGGCCCGAGGCCTGGCTACGAGTCAGAGGGCTCTGGAGATCTGGAGTACTTCACTGGAGCGTCCAGCGGGCCCATCTACAACAGTATCATTGTTGTGATTGGCTCCCTGATGTCACTGCTGATGGGCCACTGGGTGGCAGTCATGTAGAGCTGGAGACAGAGCTGGCTTCTAAAAAACAGACACGACTAAACCCTGAAACATAACCCACAACCTGACAGTCATCAACCCTGTTTGGTTCAAAGTCAAATAACCTATAATATGACCCTTGGATGATGAGACTTTGTTTCGTCGACACTTAAGTGAGCCTTTATGAGGTTATCTAGAGGAATTTGACCCATATAACCTCTACAACATGTCAGTGTAACAGCTTTATAGCTTTGTTGAAATCATGATGAATTTGTGTCCCACATTTCCATTTTTCATGGCTAGCCTTTTTATACTCTTAATCACTGTGGTGGTGCCGATATTGATGGTAAATCTGGTTTTAGATGTTTTCTGGCAGTGGACACATTCTGTGAATATAAACCAGGAATACATTAAATGTGTAGTCAGGTTAAGTCTACCTCATGACATGAAACCATGTCAGGACCAAAACTATGAGAGCAGCTTTAGACTTAATAATGCCATTTCTAAGTTAATATTTCATCATAACTTACTTTTGTATGCTCTGTATAACCGTACAATGCTTGTATCTAAATAATGTGCATGTTTTAAGCCATTTTTGTAGACTCTTAAAATATGAACTGTTCTTCGCTGTTTAATATTGTTATACAAATAAAAAAAAATTAGAACAAACATTTGTGTTTTCCCTTATTCTCCACGTTATTCTTAGAGTCAAAACAGCTGTTACCTGCTGAAATAAACACTGCAAGATCCTCTCAGACATGTTCACATATATTTCTATGTGCATTTTCAGGTGGAAAAACAATTTCACCACCACTGTCCATTAAGTAGCTTTTCTAGAGCTTTCAGTCGTGTCACATAATCTTCCTCAGCTAATGGAGTTCGCCCATTAATTGTCATGTAATTGTAGAAGCTCTGAGCATTTTAAGGACTTCTCGTCCATGTTGGCTTCAAAGTTAAAAGAAGCAGATGTTGACAAATGGACTAAATTCGACGTTCACACTACAATGATTGCTAACATTGCATGATGTAAGAGGTCTGATAAGTGGAAAATCTGCCATCATGTTATGGAAGTGCTGTTGTTAACTTCCGTCAACACTTCACTGTGTAATATACAGCAGTCCACACAGGTCTCTTCAGTCTACAGTTAATGCACTTAACATATAAAGGGCAGGGCAGGCTGAGGCGCTGCATGACTCATGCTGTCAGCTGACACTTTAATAGCCTGCAGCATTATATCACATCTCAGCTTCATGACATCATGACGGCTGATCACAGCAGTGCCCATGTGGTCTGTGCTTTACTGTATGGTCGTTACCATCTTAAAATCTGATGCAGTATGTGTTTGTATTCATGCAACAAAGAAGTGATGACACAGCAGCAGCAGCAGAGCCCTCATTTAGGCCAGTATAATATGAGATGTTGCTACAACAGACTTGACTTTCCATTACTTTGAATTTTAGTTTTCAGTTAACACACAGCTTTAGTTTGTCATCTTAAAACAATAAAGTCACTTTTAATCAAATTTATTTTTTAAGTCACTGGGTTTTTACAAAGCTGATGTTTTTGGAAACTAGTGGTGAGGGTTCAAAATGAACTTTTTTGTCCACTGTCCGAATGACAATTTTACCAGCCACTCAATATATTAACATTGTTTGGGGTTTTTTGGCTGGTGAGTGAAGCAAACCTACCAGCCTCTTGCATATTTTACCAGCATCTGGTTGGTGCTAGTTGTGTTCCCTGTTAGTCATCTGTCAGATTTAGGATGAAAAATAGCCAGAATTAACTTCTGATTCAGTACACAACTGGATAACCATCTTAACAAAAAACAGATGAGGTTTTCTTTAGATAGCAAGATAATTATGCCATTATCTCAAGAAAACAGGACCATTGTCCTAAAATAATTTGATCATTAACTCTGGATCTCAAAATGTCCAAGATGGACACAATTAAATAATCATAACTGTTAATTATTGTGAAATAATTAAATGAATTATAAGATTGTATTATTAGATATTATTAGCCTTTTGCTGTATTGGATTTGTGAATAATTAAATTATTTCAACTATGGCTTCCATCCAAATATTGATGTAACTCCAATTTTGTTTTTATCTTCACTTCATGTTTGATTACAAATAATATTTTTAACCTTAACTGATCTTAAACTATGCTTTTCATTCAATACTTGTTCTCATAAAAAATAAAAACAAACATCCACAGATGCATATTAATAAGTTTATTTGACAAGACAAGCATAAAGTGCAAATCCACTCAGGACTCAGCAGAACTTCCAGGATAATACAAGCCACAGTTTCCGTTACATTAAAGGTACACTGTGGAGTTTTTGACCATCGTAAATCATTAATTGTTAGAGAAAAACAATAAAATGTGTCTGTGTGATTGTAGTTTAGGGATAAAGGGCCATTACACTGTAAATCTTCTGGTTTTAGATCCGGTGGGGTTGACATAACTGTGCAGCAGAGCGGAGGGGGTGTGAGAATGTTAAATTGAGAATTCAAGATGGAAAAGTTGTTAATGGTGATGCTTCTCTGCAGCTGAGAAAGCTGAAGTCAGAAGCATTGTTTCTACTGGACTAGTGAGTCATATTTATTCGCCCATTACACAAACAGCCATAACAGCTCATTTTTAATGTATACTGAATGCTGTTATAAATTATCCTAAGTGCTAGGTGTTAGAGTTTTTAATATGATTGAGTAAGTTTCATTACAATTAAAACTCCACAGAGCAACTTTAAATTGTTTGTTTTTTTCATACAAAAATGATTGTGCAAATCTTTCGCATAAAGTCAGCTGATAATGCAAAATAACACTCATGAGCTTTGGAGATTCATTCAACTCATTTCAAGCACACCTTTTAACTTTAAGCGCACTTCTGCAATCAACACAAGCTACACCTGAGAGGGCAGAGAGAGGCAAAACACTGGGTAGTAGAAAAAGGAGGGAGGCAAGTAGATATAAAAAATATCAGAAAATACACAACATATTGTATAAAACAAGGGCGGTACACATGGAAAAACATCTTCATCAAACAACTTGCAGAAAAGGTGTTCTTTGCTTTGCACTGATTGAAAAGTGAGTAATTTAAGGCGTGTTAGGACAACGGCATGCATACTATTGGAAAGTCTGTTTAAAGCAACAACAGATATAATAGTCTGTTATGTTGGTTTTAATTTCTGTACTTCAGTGGACCATATATAATGAAAGTCCTGTTATGCTTTAAGCTATGAAGAATTACGTGTGTAATATTTCATTACAAATACTCATTCTCAGTGTAAAACATCTCAGTTTCAAGCACTGATATTAGTTATATTAGCTAATAGGATATTGGACAGTGAGTATTATTGGATAGTTTTGGATCACTATTCCTTGTTTTCCAACTATGTTTGAATCAGACAGTCCTCCACTATCAACGCCCCTCACGTTAATGTAATCATATCGCACTTGAATCAGATCTCCATTATTACAAAGCACTTTATTTACACAAATCACCACCATGACCAAGCATGTCGTAGCTCCTTCTTTAACCATCCTGGACAGTTTCCTTGACTAAATGAATGATTCAAAATCTGAAACACACATTAAAAATACAGACATATGAGTAGTATTGGCACTCATAATTTATATGGCTCCATGCAGTTATAGGCTACAGAGTGAAAACAGACCCAGAGTCTCACCAGAGACAGTTGGGTCAAATCTAAATGGACGCTAATGGGCCACATTCCTCCCACCCTTCCTTCCATCAATCTCTTAGAGCAGTTAATGGACCCTTTCTCTCTCAGAAGAGGAAAGGGGAAGAGTGTACATATCCATTTCTAACCTTTCCTCTTCCTTTCCTGGCATATATGTTTAAAACATGAGGTACCGTATGTGTGCCAGCTGTGTGGGGCCAGTCAGGCACATGAGTGAAGATGCTAAAGAAAATATAAAACACACAAAGTGGAAATCCACACACAATGGAGACAGTTCTAAAAAAAAAAAAAAAGTACCTTGCTCCCTTATCATTCATCCATCCATTTACTTTATTCCTTTTACACATTCTCTGCCAAACACCTCACTTCTCTATTTTTCCATCACTTTGATTGCTAATGGAGCAGTGTTAGCATGTTGATATTCAGTAGCATCACTAAAGCACTGGTGACCACTGCTAACATCCCTCGCAAGCCCATCTTCAGTCCCTGCACCCCTCCCACCACTCTCTGTAAGTAGTTTTCATTGTAATTCATGTACAGCTCCAAGCATTTCCTGACTTTAAGCTGTTTAATCAGCGCTGGGTAGCCGATCTCCATGATACTGACTATGTCATCATCATTTTCATCACTGCCAACATCCTGTGAAGTTGGAGTGATGGGACTGGCTGAGGGCTGATTTAGAGGACGGGGAGTTGGAGTTGCAGAGGTTGAAGAGTTTTCTGCGGCAGTGTTGTTGGTCTCTGTTGTGTTGCTGCTGCTCGGGCCAGCATCTGGAGCTGAGGTGACGACAGTGGTTGAGTTAGTGATGGCTGATTTGTTGTTTTGCTTTTGGTTGTCTGCAGTCAGAAGGTCTGTTCGTTTCATGCAGGAGTCCATGTAGCTTTCGTAGGTTTGAGGAGGTGGGACGTACATGTAGTCTCTGCTGTAGTCATTGGTATCATTGGACTTGACACCATATTTCTTGTACATGTAGTGGTTGTAGTGGTGCTGCTCCTCTGAGTTTTTGAAGTTGAAGGGAGGGCGAGGGAATCTTCCTAGCCCGTAACCTACGGCCGCTCCTACCATAACCCGTCCATCTGCTGCCCTGAACGCACTGCGTCCAAACCCTTTGGATTTATCACTGGCATATATATTCCTATCCTGAACTGCGTGGGAAAACGGAGACCCGCCCCCAGCACCGTAGCCCCCATATCCAAAGCTGCCCCCGTAGTGAGGGCTCAGAATTTTGTTGTTTGGGTTTTGGTTGATGTATCCACCTGGGTAGCCATAATCACCATAACCGCCATGACCACCTTGACCACCAGAACTGCCAAAACTACCATGACCATAACTGCCTTTATGACCATGACCACGATGACGACCATAACCACCATAACGACCATAACCACCATAACTACCATAACCACCATAACTACCATAACTGCCATGACCACCATATGGGGACCCCCGTGCCGGGTGCTGGTTATGGCTGCCTGGGTGCTGATTGGAGCCTCCTTGATTAGCTTGTCCAGACTGTTTAGGGTGTCCTCCATGAGAGCTGGAGCCCTGATTACTTTTGCTGCCTGAGTTAGTGTTGGTGTTGCCCCGTTTGGATGTGGGGATAGTCTTTTTACCCTTGGCAAGTGAGAAATGGGTATGACACAAAAGAAGCAACAGACATAGCACTAAAGAAGTGAGCTTCATCTTTGCCCTGTAGAGAGGGATTGGAGGAGAAATAAGACAGAGAGAGAGAGAGAGAGGGGGAAATATTAGATAATTTCATCATTTTATGCTCAAAAAGTAATTTCCCGAGGAGCATCCGCCTTTCCGGAAACAGTAAAACCTTTGAGTTGCATACAGACAGGCTGCGTGGTCCAAGCATTAGTAAAAATGTACATTACAATTTCCCAGAGACGGATGTGGCATCTTAAAATATGGGTAGATCCTCATTTTTGAGAACCTGGAACCAGGAAATGTTTTAAATGAGGGCTGGACAATATATATTATATCCAAATTGCGATATGAGACTTGATATCGTCTTAGATTTTGGATATCGTAATATCGTGATATGGCGTGAGTGTGTAAAGGCTGCATTAGAGTAAAGTGATGTACTTTTCTGAACTTTACAGACTGTTCTAGCTGTTCTCTTATTTGTCTTTACTCACTTAGTCATTATATAGGCATTACTGATTTATCAAAAATCTCATTGTGTAAATATTTAATGAAGGTCATCCCTAAAATATTGTTGCGGTATTGATATTGAGTTGTCTGGTCAAAAATATTGTGATATTTGAGACTTATTTGTCGCTTTAGCTTGAAACTTACTGAAACTGTCAAACTTAACTAAATGACTGCAGTGAGCCCAACGTGTGCACTGTAAGTTTCATAATGTACAACTAAAATAAATACTGGATCATAAGAGTGTCATACTGATCATACCTGCAGCTTATTGTAGAAAATAAGAGTCTGTGATGTGTGGAGCCGTCAAATACACCGATGCACAGATAATCAGTAACAACGAACAAGCATATGAATTACTAGATTTCTCATGTTCCACATAGCATCCCAAATCTGATTAAAAGCAGACATTAGACACAGGGACTCTCCTGTCTACGCAAATCTACAAACTGATATGTGTACGACACAGACACGAGTCTGAAAGTGGTTAAATAACTTCAAAATAAAATATTATTAAACAATTGTAGGTCAGTTGTTATTAAATATAATGAAAAGATGAATCCTCTTAGGAGCATGCCCAGAGACTCTGAGGCTCTGACAGCAGGTGTGGCGATGAAACGGACACTTAAATAACCTGAATGATGAGCAAAGAGACATAATATTTATAAAAACTACTGACCTTGTAATTTACACACTAGCTACAGACAGCTCCGCGTTAATTACGCACAAAAGACGGTGGCGTGATGTTAAAAAAAGTGCATTTAATCTCCTATATTACCAATAAAACTGGCGAGTGTGTGGTTACTTTAAATGAAGACATAGCCTTACCTTGTGTGGTTTTCTTTTCCTTCAATTTAAAAAAAAAAAATCGTATTTTGCCAGTTGAGAGTCTATTTGACTTCCGAGCGGTGAGATGTAAGTGGGTCGCACAAAGACAGAAGATGAGGCACCAGGGCGTGGTTTTTATTCAACACATTTCCCAGCATCTTCCACCTTGTGATGATGTCCGCTCCACATGGAAAATAACCACATAGATGGAGCATACAGCTGTGTGTGTAGAATCTAGACACAACTCATTATCAGGCACCAGCAGCCTGTTGCTCAACCTGTTATGAGTTCAAACTTTAGCTTATACGTAATTATGATGTATGCAAACGGCTCCTAAATTAGATGTATGCATTAGGCTACTAAATTAGATGTATGTAATGACTTACGACATTAGCGTACTCTACACTTGCCCTTATAGGGTAGCTGTAAATCATAAAATATCACAGAATTACACTCACTAAGGGTAAAACGGCACACCGCATCATTTTTTTTATATTAATTGCATGCCACACACAATTGAGACCTAATTCATTGATAAAATATTCAAATATAGATCCAGCTTACTGTGATTTGCTGAGTGATTCATGTCAGTGCGGGAACTTCTTGTGGGCTATCTAATGGATTAAAATAGGAAAAACCGATCAATTAGATGCAACATTAAAATGACTGCACACATGTCAAAGCATCAATACTGAATCATTTATGCTGCACGAATATAAGAGTTAAGATGATTAAAAAAAAGGATACTTATCAAGTATCTGAAAGACACATCTACATGAGCTTTCTTACTTTTTTGACGATTCTTTTGTAGTTTTTTATTTATTTATTGTGAATTTTTTTTTTTTTTAGTTTACACGTATACAATACAGATTAGCCTACATATAAGCAACATAACATGTGATGGAGAAATGCAAAACAACCATTAAGGGGGCTTATTCTAGGCGCACTCCAGTGTGGTAGCATTGAGGTATTGCTACTTTTTTTTTAAAAAGGAAAAAAAAGATCTAAATATCCTTTTAATGGTCTTCCACCATTGAAAGGCACTAATATCTGACATAAATATAGTATATTGTGACATACCATATTTGTCTGCCAACAAGACATAATATAATAATATAATAAAAAATAATAATACATGCATTTAGTATAGCACCGTTAATGAGGCAGAAGCAAAAAAGAAATATAAACTAAATTAAAACATAAAACATTCATTTTAAATGTAGATTGTAAAAAGGGGAATTAATGACATGAAGCAGTGGAAAGTAAACCTTTTAGTCATTTGCAGTTACACTTAAAAGGTTTCGGTGTCTCACTGGAAAAATAAATCTTGTCTTTGTGGTTTAAAAAGAGAGAACAAATAGTTTTAATTCAGGGCAGCTGAGTTATTGAGAGAGAAAAATAAGCAGCAGGCTGTGTGATTCCATCTGCTGGCCACTAGAAGCCCTACATTAAAACCCACCTGTTAAAATAAAAAGCTGCCAAAACCTTAAGAAAGAAATGGAAAGTCAACTTTTACAACAGATGGTATGAGGAAGGTTATTCAAGAAAAGATGTAATATCTGTGTATGAATGAAATGTGGACATTTCTGTACATGATTAACTAATGATTAATCTGACTTCTTCTTTTTTTTTTTTATTTAGTGGGTTAAGTGCTTTTAAAAGTGGATAAATATCATTTACAAACAGACCATGATATCTTCAATATGTTTGTTTTGTCTGACAAACAATCCAAAACCTTAAGATATTCAATTTACTGTCAAATGTGATAAAGAAAAAGAAAAAATAGCAAATTCTCACATTTGAAAAGCTGGAATTAAAAGAAAATTAGGCATTTCTGCTTGAAAAATGCCTGAAATGATTAATCCTTCTTTATCAAAATAGAAAAAAAGGCTTCTAGTCTGTTGAAGTTGAGCTGAAGTCAGAGAGAGGATGTTATGTTGTTGCTTTTAATGGGCTGAATCCAGGAAGACCATGTTGCTTCCTGTCACTTTAGAGCCGGTTAAATCAAATATAATAGGACAGCAATATTGTGTAGTGCAGTTAATGGATCTTTTCACTTTCTCTCACAGCACTGTGGTTCTCTTTGTTTCCATGTAGGTTGCCAGTAAAGTGTATACATGATAAGGATGCACACACACACACACACACACACACACACACACACACACACACACACACACACATACTTTTTTTTCATTTCCCATCTGATTACTTAATTATTTCAACACTTGCTCTGTCATTCATCTAATCTCCATATTGATTCCCCACTTTAGTATAAACTGGTGTCGACAGCCGGAGGCCCTCATGTACAACTCTACACACCTCCTAACTTTCAGCTGCTTGATAAATTACGAGATAGCCGATATTCACAATGTTGACTGTGCCATCATCATCATCGTCATCATCATCATCATCATCAAAGCAGTTTTTATGAGAGTCTGTGAAACTGAGGACACACAACTTGACAAGGTGGGAAGTTTTCTGCAGGTTGTGGTTGTGACATTTACAGACGTAATTGTGGCAGCTGGTTTTTATTTTACCATCATAACTGTAATAACCACAATCACCTCTTCTGCATTTTAGGCACCTGCTAGGTAACCTCAAGCTGGAAAGCCCCCAAGCGGAGTATTCTGGCTCCTTCTTTTCTGGAAAAAGTGAAATTCAACAACTTCTAAAACAAACCAACAATAAAAGAAAGACACAAACGGAACATTTTAGTATGATTACACCTCATTGCAATTACTAAGAGAGAGTTGTCCCATGAAAACCGTTAAATTGTGGTTGTTGAACACTTGTTTTCAGTGGCCGAAGACACACATTCAAGTGTACTTATTTGCATGAATTAAAATTAAATTAAATAAGATTTTTTTTATTTTTATTATTGTTTTCTGTCATTTTCTCATGTCCGTTATGACCATTTTGTACATTCCCTCAATCAAACTTTATTAATATAGCACTTTTCATACAGGCTAGTGTAGTTCAACATGCTTTACAGTGAAGCTGATGATAAGAACAAGTGACAATATAAAGAAAAAGGAATGAAAATGATGAGACAACAAAAGCAAAGAACAAATTAAAAGACAAAAATTGAGACCAATGCACGCAAGAAAAAAATAAGGATGATAAAAAAGTTTAGAACATTTTTTTAAAATAAATAGAAAAATATATATAGCCTATATATTGGTTAAAATAGCATGATTTATGTGTGTCTATACATTTCATATTCTACCCCGTCACACCAATGTACAAAAAATACTTTACTGTTCCTTTCAGTGACATCATTATCATTCATTTTTGTGCATCTTTTCTTTAAAGCCTTCTTTGTCAAGCACAACATATCCACTCTGTCACCCAAAAGAAAATGTTTTAGATTACATTTTCAAAATGTGTTGGCATTAACATGATTTTTTTCATTCAGCTGCTTACTAACTGTGGTTTGTTAGTTTTGACCACACAGGAGATTTAGGCCATATTACTTTGAATCTTTCCACCCAATTTACAAAATAGTGCCAGAGCTTTCAAAACATGTTTTTTTGCTGGTCTAACATAGTCTTCATGCAATGAAAGACAAAAGTTTATGTTTGGTTATAAGTCCCAGTCTGACAGTACAACACAGACTTATCAGCAGTCCTCTTGTGATGTAAAGTACAGTATGTTCACAGACATTACCAGCTTTCACTTGTTTTTGCACTTCAAAGCCTTATCCGTTCATCTCATGGGTTCAACATGAAGCTGTTGGTCCAAAAATAGCTGCAAAAGACCCCTGGAGACTTAAAGTTTAGTTACTGCAGTGGGCCAAATGTTATTCTTTACAGTCTTTTTTTATAATTAACACCTTGTTTTAAAACCTCTTTGGTGCCTATATGACCATTAAAGGAAATACAATACAAATACATTCACTAAAGCCGCTTACGTCACCTGTAATGAACAAGCATTGAGCAACTGTTTTTAAAGGACCAGTGTGTGGGGGTTTAAGTGGCATCTAGTGGTGAGGTTGCAGATTGTACCCCTCCTCTCTTCCTCCTCAGTGTGTAAGAGAATCTATGGTGGCCTCAGAACTCGTTAAAAAACATGAAAGGCCCTCACTAGAGCCACGGCAGGCCCTGTTGACGAGGACCCTGTCTCATGGCCTCATGGGTAGTTTTTTCGGTTTCCTTTGTGTTTGCCTTCTGTGTTCCTGCACCCCCCTCAGCCCATTCTTCTCTCCACACCTGCCCTGCGCCTCCTTGTTACAGCCCTGCCCTGCTCCCAGTGTCTTCCCCAGCCAATCACTGCCAGTCTGCACTTGTGTCCGGTCACCTGTTCCCCGTTCCCTCATTAGTTGAGTCACCTGTTCAGTCTTTGTTGGATCCTTCGTCAACTTCTTGTCAGTTTTGTCAATTCTTGTCAAGTCTGCTCAGCTTTGCTCTTTTAGTTTTTGTTACACATCCCAAAAACAAAGACTCTTTCTTTCAGTTCTGCAATCGTATCCACCTGCTCTGCTTTCCATGACAGACCCTCCCAGACAGTCCCTCTGTAGATATAAAGGACTCATTCTAAGGTAACAAAAACACCATGACTCTTATAATACACTAATGATAACATATATATGATTATTATATTTAATTTCTGCCAGGTCCGCTCCAATTATGCTACTAAATTCTACACACTGCACCTTTAACTTTCAACCGTATGTAGGGATAAAGTACAGTGAATATACCAAATTAAATTAAACATTAAATTGTCTTTAATAATTAGCTTTAGCCTCAGCGAAACTTGAATAATGGATTAGTTTGTATTATATGTGCATTATGCTACCCAACTGTACATGTTTAATATTAAGATAATATAAGATGTATCTTTATTGATCCTTCTTGGGAGTAATTCAAATTGACACAGCAGTACAGTGGACAGGAAAGTAGCAGCGTAAGAGTGAAAGTGATAAAATGAATAAAATAAAATGTATTTTCTCACTTAACCTGTGGTGTCAGTGTGGTTTTTTTCAGTAACATTTGGGATTTCCATCGCTGAAATTTTCTGCTACCACTTTAAATGAAGTCACAGTATAACGTGTTTTTTTTCCTAACATGAAAAAAATGCAAGATGACTGAAGACAAAGTTAAATACAAGTAAATTTTAAATAATATATTTTTAAAAAAACATCTCAAACAGTCCATGTTTGGATAATCAACAGAACCATAAAGATAATTTTGGACAAATAATAACACAAAGCAGGTGAAATAAGTATCATTGTTATCCATCAGCATCTACATTATGATCAATTTACATATAAAATAAGGCCACCTTTTAAACGTTAAGGAAACTAAATAGCACATATATCCCTGTAAACATCTGCAAACTGTTATTAATATCACTAGGGACATTTGAAAGACACCTCCTTAGGTTATATGTACATATTTATCATATGTTAATAAGGAGATAAAGTGTTAGAGAAACCACAAATCATTAGATGTGGACTAATTTAGGGTCCCATGAACTTCCCATGAGTTCTTCTGTGATTAAAGTTACTAAAGACATTAAATTAATAATATATAATTTAAATTATTATATATAGGTGTTGAAACATAACAAATACATAAATGTGCAGGCTACTTTAATAAATAGGCATAACGTTTTAGACAACCAGTGATACCCAGAAAACAGAAATATCAGACATTATCATTTGATGCACTAATAAACTGTATTGAAGAAAAATTGCGCTCCCTGCTGGCCGTGAAAAACTACACATTTAAAAATTCTTCTGTGATTATTTCTTATATGTATAATGAACCACAATCCTCAATATGAGATTAAAAGTCATAACTTAAACTAATATAAACTAATAAACTTTAAATAATTAAGCCAGTATAGCAAAGCAGCCACCATTGAATTTTCTATGTGGTGGTCAGTGTTGGGGAGTAACTAGTTACATGTAACAGTAGATTTGTATATTTGAGAAAACAGGGACAGTGCATATTGATCAAAACATTAACACGTAAATACGCAATAGCCAGTGGCTAATTTCCGTTTTTAGTCCCTGGGTTAGGGTAAGTGTTATGTAATTTAACTACTAAATAAATGTAACTGTGATCTGAGAATAAATGTGTAATTAAATTACTTAACAAAGGGGGTTACATCTGAAGTCAGACCTAAAAACTATTTTCTCAGGAGGGTTTTTCCTCATTTTTGTAAGTATTTAACATGTTACTGAATACATATATTGCTATTTTTAATTCTTTGAAAACATTATTTTGTAAATAAATCATGACATGGGCTTAAATGGCATCACAGTACCAATTAAGCCCATGCCACACTTTTAATCTTTATTTTATATTCCAATATATTCATGAACTAATGAATACATCTTCAAATGAGAGACAAATCTCGCTTTATAAGAAATGATCTCCCTTATAAATCATGTCAATATCCATGAAAAACACCTCAACTTAGATTTTGGTGCTTAATGGGTACACTTACCCCAACAGTTGAAAACATTTGTTAGAAAAGTAATCAAATGTAATAAGTTACATTACTTTAATTATTTGAAATAGTTACCCTAATACATTTCCAGAGTAGTAACCTTCCCAACCATGGTGGTTGTTACATTTGCGTCCTTACGTTAACTTTAAATCACCAATACAAGACGAACAGAAAATAAATTTCACAAATATTCAACAGAAACAGGACTCGATTGTCGGGGGTTTCATGATTTTAATCATGTAAATCTGGTTTCTCATCGCCCAAACACTCATTTGCAATAGTAAAGTGATGCATACTTCGTAATAACTGGACAGCAATGTCATTTTGCTTGCAGACAGAGAACACGTCATGATGGCAGCGATGTACCAAACCATCTGTAAGAGCAGTTTCTACACACAGATACTGAATGAATGAATGAAAAGGAAGACGACGTGGTGAATGAAGGTGATTTAGGACAAGATCTGTAGACTAATTTATTGTGGATGCAGAAAGAAGCATCCCGTCCAATAACAGAAACTTAAAACATTTTCTTTTCAGTGCGGCACACTGAGTTTTCAGCAGCACAGCAGAAATATGAAGCGGGTCCAGTCATACCTAGTGTTTTTAATAGCTGTGCAATCTGTTAATCACGCAGTACACAGTACCAGCAAACAAGTCCGAAAACTTTCCAGCAGATCAAACATGACAAATCTTTTTTCAACAGATAGTGTTGTTAAAAAGCATCAACCAGCAACTCAAGACATCAAACTTTTGTTTCCAAAGAAAAAAAAACTGCCATGAGGGGAACATTTGGGGGATTGATTTAAATTATGGCAGCAGTGCACAACAAATATCAATTAACCAACTATTCTGATTCATTTGA
This sequence comes from Scomber scombrus, assembly GCF_963691925.1. Classification (NCBI taxonomy): domain Eukaryota; kingdom Metazoa; phylum Chordata; class Actinopteri; order Scombriformes; family Scombridae; genus Scomber; species Scomber scombrus. Next base: position 22,656,824 of record NC_084973.1, read on the forward strand.
ACTTTTAAAATCATTTTCACTTTCTTATAACCAGTTCAAACGTGACTGAAAAGATCAGTTTTAATAGAGTACTATTTAGGATTTATTTGGATTGACGCTCTGATTGAAGAAGGGGGGGGACATTCAACTAACGAGAAAAGGTGCAACTGGGCGCTTTAAAACACTGAGGTGAATCATCAAACTCGAGTACAAGCTGACGTTGTACAATACAGAAAAATCTATGTCTTCCAGTGTAAACGTAAACACGAACCCAATCGCCCTTTAACTTTAGGCACATATGAAAAAAACGATAATATAAATCTTCATTCGCAATTTTTGCTTTTTAAAAAATATCCTTTTAAATTTTATTTTATGGTATCCACTCTTCTGGTAGGGTGCCTACAGATAAATAGTAATGAGGAGAAAAATGGTTTGGAGACAAAAAGCTTTCATCCACAGCAGCAATGAAACCAGTTACTCCAAAAAATGTCAAATGTACAAAGGTGGGGGATGGAAAATCTTATGTGCGTTTTAAATCATTGTAAAACGCACACAAGAGCTGTATTTATACAGTACACACTTATGTGCTAAACTTTCCAATAATAACTTTAAGGGTCCTTTATTTTTTTTTGGTGTTTAATGAATTGGATAGCTGGGCGAATCAGTCTTAATGCAAATACATTTACCTCTTTTAGTGCCACATTAAAAATAATACGTTAATCTCATCTGTGGCTTCAGGATTTACGTTCCTCTCATATTAATAATACATCTTTATGGATAACATCAATTATTTTCTTTTTAGCTTAAAGAAGTCATAGCGTCAGTGTTTAAAACACAATACATACACTGTATATTCAAATAAAATGTTACAGATTGTCCATTCAGTGGTTTACCAGTGGACTGTATGTTACCAGTCTCATGTGGGTTTAAAGGAGTGACCTCTCTCTCTCAATTATATACCAGTCTTCCTTTTGCTAAATTACAGCAGCGAGCACCTACACAATGTAACCCTGTTCAGAGGCAGGATCAGTCCTCCAGCTGTCTGAACCCGCAGCTTAAAGAGGTTCAGAGAGTGCTGCTGTTGTTAGTTGTCAGCGTGGTCCGGCTCACTGAGCGAAGACGAAGGAGGTGGAACTAGCGGCTACCGAACTAAAATTCAGCAAAGCATTTTCTGGAAAACGGATCTCTCACATCTGTACTGAACAGGAGTTAGAAGTTTAAAACTGCTAACAGAGAGAAACTTGAAAATCTCCAAGATACATTAGACCTTTGCATAGCAAACTGTACAAAGCTGCTGCTGCGGTGCAAGACAGAAACGAAAATATACAGGATATTTACAAATTTACAGGAGGAGGAAGAGGAGGAGGAGACCCTCTAGACTGTAAGGAGACAACATCAAACAAGACCACGATGTTCACTCGGAGGTTCAGGTGTTGCTTCCAGGACGTAAGATCAACAGCATCCATCAGCGGTCTGCCAGTCCAGCGAGACTTCAAGCTAATTTGTCCAGTGCGAGCAGAGTTAACGAGAACGGAGTGCACACATGTAAAAGCCGAGGGGTTCGGGGGAGGACTGAACGGCAGGAGAACTCTTCTGGGTGTTAACAAAGAGGGACCGTGAGGGAAGGCGACTCCCGGACCAGATCTATCAGCTGTTGTTACAAACATTGCTGAGAGGAGCCGGGGACTTCCTCTCCCTCTGCTTCTGAAGACGGAAAGAGGGGAGCGTTAAAATAATCGGAGGCTGCTGAAATGCAGACCATCATCTGACCCCTGGAACACCAGACTTTGTGAATCCATCTCCTCTTCAGTCCAGAAGCTCCTGCTCATCTTTACACACCGTTGGCACTCATTTTGCTCTGCTGGGACACCTCTGTGGCCGCTTTAGCCTGTGAAAGAAGGACAAAGTTTAGTCAGTTTTCTGTATTTTACAATTAAAAATATTTTAACAGTCTGCTGGGAAATATTTTTAATATGGATCCATGTCAGGTTTTTATACCACAATGTTATTTGATAGCTCCCAGCAAGAGTCTGAAATTAAATTTGACTCACTTGCCAAGCTTCTTTTTTTTTTTTTTTTAAAAAGCTTAAATAATAAATTGCCTTTTTGTGTATATACATTAATTTTACATTTTGAGATAAGATATATTGTATATTGTAGCTAGTAACAGATTGGCAGTTCAGTGGAGAGCTGTGATGTTGAGCAGCTGACATCCCGTACGAAAAAACAGTGCAGCCAAAACTAGTTGTGTTAATGAACGTCATTTCCTCTCAGTAATTTCATTCCAGATATTTTATTACATGACTATTTCGGTATGAACATTTTGTCCGACAGTGTGGCGGAAAGCCGTCCAAGATTTACTCGCCAAATGGAAAATCTACCCGCATTTGGCGCTCGGTGGGTGTTAATTTCAGACCCTGCTCACATCTCATAGGATAGAGAGTGATGGAGGAGGGGGATGGGATGTGATTAAGGTACACAGCCAGAAGGAGGCTCATGTCATGAGTGTCAGACTGCTGAACCACCAGGAGACTCCACACTGCCAGTGACCTCTAATGTAATAAATGTGTGTAATATTACAGAAATTATAACAATGTGCTATTTAACATCCACATCTGTCAGCAGAGGACAACTGACGTATTACAGTAAATGGCAACCTCCTGTAAGAGATCCAAAGTTTGTGTTCATAATGGATGGAAATTTACTGTAATGGACGTGACATTTAAACAACTGTTACATAAGTAATCCTAAAATAATCAGCGTGTCCGAGAGTAAACAAGTCATACACACAGAGAGAGAGGGAACAAGCTGATGTAGCTTCTCTATAAAAAAGATATTACAATTAAACTTTCTCCACACAGAAAGGATTTAAAATGTGTTTTGATGTCATGAAATATCTTTTTAAACGACTGGCTGGTAGTAAACACTTGTAAACACGTGTGACAGTGATCGGTCTATATTTATCTGCTATTTTTAGACTTTAACACAGATTCATTTGAGATCTCTTTTATTGCCTTTTTTTCTCTGTTTGTGAGCGTTACTTACTACTTCTGTACATCTAAATTCGACCAGTTTCCATCTTTTATAAATGTATTTAAGTATCTGTTGTCCTTCAGATTAGCTGCTTTTCCAGAATAGTCACTGTGTCCTACAGAGAGAGATTAGCAGATCATGTGAGAAAGATCAAAGCTCAGAAAAACTAACTGGATTATAAAACCAGGTCTGGTAACTAATCCTCCCCCCACTGTTTCTGTGGTGTCACCAGTCCAAGAGACTCCGAAGTCTTTTCTGCAACAGAAACTTAACGGTGTAGCCATTGTTATGTGTTCGGCTTTTGTTTCGACTGCACTACCCCCGATTTGGGTGAGAGTCCCTGAGAGTAAGTTTCAGACCTGCTCTGGGGGAAGGAAAGTAAAGGCTGGGTTGGCAACATGGCCAATAGTAATGCAGGACGTGTGTTTAGATGGGTACTGTGAGCAGGTTTGTTTAAAAAAAAAAAAAAGAAGTAATATTCAGATTCAGAAATGTACAATTTACGACCTTGTTCTTCATTTCTCTGTGAAAACTGTAGCTTGTGTGCAGTGTTGGAGAGTAAATTACTAGTTTAGTTACACCTCCCACTAAAGAAGCGGCAAAGCAACCCAACGCTACATCACTATATTTTATATTTTATTTTCCCGTGAAGAGAAAGTACTGATTCAGTTCGTGTCTGTTTGGTGTCACCTGGAAGTTGGTCAACAGATCAGATTATTTATATATTATCAATCCATCTCTAATTTTGGCATCCTGTATTTCTGTAATTTGTTTAAATCTTGTTCAATTTTGTACAAATTGTAAAATGACAGTTTGTCCCAGTGTTGCATTTTCGATGATGTATATCCTAAACATTCTTGTTTGTATGAGAGTTGAAAATGAAGCAGAACCTAAACTGTTTCTTTTGAATTAGTTACGGGAAGCTCAATGTTTCAGATTTAAAGTCTCCTCAGTGGTTCAGTTTCTCTGCTCACCTGAAGGACTTCGGCAGGAGTCAGAGGTTTGTCTGACACAACAGGAGCCTTGTCTCTTATCTCCTCCACCTAAAACACAAAAGAAAAAATGAGATAAATCATAATATACAGACAACAGCCTATTCTGTATGTTTTCAGTCATCTTTTCTTAACTACACTGATGTCCCCTCTCATCAATAAAGCTGCTGTGTTTTAGGAGTGAACTGACCGGTCTGTCTTTGATGATACGAGCAGGGTCCGCCAGCATGTCAGAGCTGACTGAGGTCGTGTTTGCCCCTGTATTCTCCACTGGAGTGGGAGGAGCTTTCTGCAAAAAACAACAACAAACATCTGATATGAAGAAGACATCCAACTAAAGACTCTGACCTGGTTTTCTTATTGTATTTGTGTTACAATTTTAAGTGAGGAAGGAGTGGATGTACTTTCAATTCTATATCATAAACTAGTAAATTGAACTTTTTCAGTGTGAAATGTGAATATTTGTAAAGTCTTAACATATGTGGAAGGGGTTAACTACTTATGAAACAGTTGTACCGATTATCAAAAGTACAAAACATCAGCGTCCTGCATACCAGCTATTTAACAGTGGAATGTTAAGCTTTGTACCATTTTCTCTAATCTGTACATTCGAATTAATGCGTAAGATGGTAAGTAGACTGTAAAGGTTGGACCTCTAGTTTAGGAACGGGGGGGATGACGGGGGCTTTTGGTTTGATGTCAGTCAAATACATGGCTCTGGAGAGCAGCAGCAGTGATGGAGGAACGTTTTCCTTCAGGTGCAGGTCCAGCCACTAGACGGAGGAGAGGAATGTTTATTAAATCAGTGATAAAACAACTGAGGTTTGACACATTTAGCAAAAAGTTCTGCTCCAAATTATGGTATAAATGCTCAAAAAGACTTTACTGCATTTTTTCATAAACTTAAACAACTAAAGTGATGCATCTTTTCTTCCACTAGAGAAAAGAAAAAGCGAGAGAAAATAAAAAAACTTGTATTAGGTTTCATTGCAATCAGGTTTTCTATGATTTCTTGCAACTCTTTATTCTTATGAAACCAGTTTTCAGTTTCTAGCAAACTTAAACTAACATTCAGCTGCTCACCTGCTGCATTTGCTGTCGTAGCTGATCGGTGGTGAGACCCAGAGACCTCATCCCCCGACTACGACACGCCGCCTGCAGCTCGGACACACTCATGGCCACCACACCCTCTGCTGCAATCATCTGTACAGAAAAATAGAGAAGGAAGTGAAACAAGTGTGGTACATATCGGAGAAAAGATGAGAACTGAACACCAAGACCTACTCAAAAACTGAAGATCTGAAATGAATTATAAAGACGGAAAAGGTTAGAAGAATTTTGCACATTACAGCCAAACATTTTAATTTTGATATAAAGCCAATGTGCTGTTTGAGAGTTTGATCAAACAGATAAAACACGTGATAGATTAATGAATTTAAGCAAGGTTCAAGTATCTACAAGTTGTCTTTTTCAAATATTTCCTCATTTAAGAACTGTTAAATGAGGAAATATTTACAGTTCTTGTTCTTCCTCTCTTCTCTTTTTTGTGAAATCATACCGACACGCCCACAACCACAAAACCGACAACGCCTAATCCTCCATCTCACCTCATCGTCCGCCTTGATGGTCCTGAGTTGCATCATCAGCTGGAAACGCAGCAAGTTGTTGGTGCCAATGGGCTGCAGCTCCAAGAGCTTACACAGAGCCACCAGCTGAGGCCGCTCCAGGTGCTCCAGCGTCAGCTCATCCTCAAACAGCTTCGAAAACCGAACGATATCCTTCGTAGTGGGCTGCTCGCCTGTACCCCGAACCTAAAGAGAACACGCAGAGGACACGTTAATGTGAAGCGTTGAAACCAGGAGCACTCAGAAGAGCTGCGGTTTCAGACCTGCTGACTGTTATTTGTCAGTAGATTTATTCATTTATAACACTTCCAGTCTTTATTTGGATGAAATTCAAACAAAGTCACACATCTAATTAAATTTCTTGTAACACTACATCGGTGGAAGTCCTCCATACGTCTGAGATTCTCAATGAAACTCTCAACCATAGAAGAGTTTATTTACGGTGTGCTTTTGCTTGTTAAACTCTAAGTTAGCAACAGCCGATCTTCAATAAAAGTGCAGTAAAATAGGGGTTCTGTGACCATTAAAACTGACTGAACTCTAATATAATGTGCTTTATTATGCAGAGTTAATGTGAGATGTTAAAAATATAAATTGAAACCGATTGTAAAGCATTGTCTTAGTTATAAAAACGTACCTTCTGAACGTATGTAGAGAAGCGCTGCGTCTCATCTTCTGTCTGAGCCTTCGCTTTATTTCTGCGAGCCATCTCAGCGATCGTCTCCTGCAGAAACTTGGCCAGTTCCAGTTTAGCAGCGAGACCTTTCTTCTGCTTCTCCTCCTGCAAGAAGAAGAGTGAGGACACATCGTTAGGTTGTAAAATGAGGGCTTCAACGACACTATACGGTGTGATGCTGTTATGTGAATACAGTTAATACTGACTGGTAACACTACAGGACAAAGGTACAATGTTAAGATGTTTAAATTTAGTAGCGGTCAGTTCTCAAAATGATTAATTGGTTCAAGTACAAAAACTATGGACTCAAAAAACAAATTGAAACAGTTTAAAAGAAGGAAAATAAAATAAAAATATATAGAATAGAAATGATTATCTTATCATTTCTATTCTATCTTATCTTCATATTTCTCTTCACATTTTGATTTTTTAGGAGGCCACATTATATTACATCTTTTTCAAAAACACTTAATTTTAACAAAAACTAATTTGCATTGCTTCTCTTACTTTAATAAAAGGCAAAGTAAAGATGCTGTCAGGCCCCAAAGATTTAAACAATTAAATGTATATCAAGAATAGTTCAAATCATTATTTTATTTAACCTACAGTTTGATTTATAAAAAAGCTTTCCTGGAAAATGGATGAGTGAATTTTTGCTTTGTTAGATACTAAAATCATAGCGCTGTTTATTCTGTTTTGTTCTCCATTTGTATTTTGTCCTCAGAGGTCGGACATGACCGTGCTTTCAGGAGCACGAGGAGCATATCTGTGAATCACTGAACCGAGCTGCAGAACAGCTGGAAACATCGGCGCCGACGGGCCGACCGCAGCAGGAACAGTAACCTGCTGCTTTTCATTTACAGGAGATTTGAAGTTGAACAAAAGGCCCAAGTCATATCACCGGACAATTATAATTACAGAGACAATAGACAAATTATAAGAGGAGAGTTTAAATTGGGATGTGTGTGTTTCTTAAATGATTTCTGATATCATGTACACATTGTGCTACAACTCCCTCAGAAAGAAGAGTAGATTAGATAAAGTCTGAAGGAGCCACCGTCATATTTGAGAGGTTACATAATCTGAATGAACTGTGTCGCGGGGGTCAACATGGCTGCAGGGTGTGTGTGTGTGTTTGTCTGTGTGTACATGTCAACATGCCTTTTTGGTCTCTGTCTCGAAGGTGGAGGGCAGCATCTCTGGGAACAGCTTGAGGAACACGGGGAGGAGGAACTCCATGAAAGGAACGATGATGAACACCATGAAGGGCAACAGACGGAAAAGGTCAGCGCAGGTCCTCATCAGCTGGAGACAGAAACAGAAACAAAGTTCATGTCACAAAATTGAGTTGCTAACACAGGCCAGGATTCATTAGAAGCATCTTTTAGCTACTACAGCTGACTATAAACCTACTGTAACCAGATCTTTTAGGGAGTGCGTGTGAGAATTCTTACACGTGCACTGAACCTCTGCCAGTCCTCTTCTAAAATAGCCCAAACTCTTTTTTTTACCGCTGCATGTGCACAGCTTGAGCCAGCCATACTGAGCCTGCATGCACATCTCACTTGCTCAATATGAACACCACTCAGTCAGCAGAATGACTCTAATGTAACGGTATGTTCCTACAGTTTAATAGAAGACCGGCGTATTAGTTCAGGTTTTTATTAAACTTAATCTTTTATTTCATTTTACTTTGGTTGTCTATTGTCTTTTAATTTATTTTAACCTCATTTTTACTCTTTTAATAAACCTTTTCTCTTATTCTTATTTTTAAAATCATTTTATTTTATTTAAATTTTCCAAATATTTTAACATCCTTATTTTCTCTTATGTGCATTGATCTGAATTTTTCCTCTTTTAATTTATTCTCTCATCACTTGTATTCCTTTTCTTTATGTCTATTTATCAACTTGTCAATCAGCTGTAAAGCACTTTGAACTACACTAGCCTGTGTGAAAGGTGCTATATAAATAAAGATTGATCAATTGATTGATATAAAGCTACAGAAGACTTTCTCTTGGATAAATTATTATTAACTTTTTTGCCTTTATTGGACAGTGGGCAGGTAAGAGACAGGGAACTAGAGGAGAGAGAGATGGGTATGACATGCAACAGAGGTCGCTGGCTTGAAACAAATCAGCGACCTTCCGGCTGCTGCTATGTAGCACGTGTCGCAACCATTAAGCAAACAGGGCGCTCCTTGTGTTTGGCTCCAAACAGTTTCAGGGGAAGTAAAGAATTATTACGTTAGTTATCAAAAGGAGATCACGTAGAATAGCCTAAATGTGTGGTTTGGTTAATGGGATAGTTCAGATATACTTTAATTTGTGGGAATTTTACTATATGTCCCACTTTTCCAGAGTCAGAAACGGATAAATTCCTTCAGCTAAACTTTTTTAATGTATTTGGTGTAGTCTTACGTGGGTCAAACAGCAGTATCAGGCTATCTTGGCTCAACTGTTGAGTGTCTAAGTGATCAAATAACATAATTCCTCCAGGAATTGAGCAAAACTAAGCTGTGGTTGAGGGGAAGCTCACAGTATCAAACTTTAAAAAACTCCTAATTTTAAAAGGTTTGTAATTGATTTTTAAACATTTAAGCTTTGTCAACAAACCCAGCTGAGCTTAGCTGACCACGTCACTGTTCAGCCTCACATGTCGTACCTGTCAGTGACACCAAACCTGCTTATTGTCCTGAGCAACAATGAAGTCGACACAATAAAAAACAGCAGCCAGCAGTTTCAGCTACTGAGCTGTTAACATGCAGCTCGTTTGTTTGGATGAAAAATGACAAACATAAACCCGAGCCTGCACAATAAACCAGCAGGTTATCCGCTCGATATTACCTTATTATCACAGACACATTATTACTGCCGTTTACACCGGCTGATAACTAATAATAATAAATAACTGCATTACAGATAAGTTTGCGGTAATTTAGAAACACTTTATAACATCATTCCTCCTCCAGTGAGCGCTGACATGTTTATTTTCATCTTGGTCACAACTGTTGACATATATTATGAATATCAATTATTTATATATTGATTTAATAAAATAATAAAATATTGTCTGATATTGCTATCAGATTTTATTTGGACTCAAATATGGACGTTGGCATCAAAAATACAGCATCAGTCACCTGTAACTTATAAAATGTGTTTATATTTCAGCAACTTTTTGCAGGTGTATTAAACCTCTGAAATGCTGCTCTTAGTTTAAAACTGCATTTTAAAGTGCAGTGCTTTAATAATGTTGGAAAAAAGTAGAGCAAGTTTAAATCCTGCCCCCAAAAAATCTTCACTGTCCAGCTGAATAATGCAGGAAGTATCGATAGTAGTCGTTGTAGTTGAGGTATTTCTGAATAAAAAGGAGTAGTTGTTGTGTACTGAAGTGCTGCTCTTAGTTGGAAACTGCAGTTTAAAATCCAGTGTTTGTATGTTGGAAAAAAGGAGAGCGAGTTTAAGTCCTGCCCCCAAAAATCTGCACTGTGCACCTAAATAATGCAGAAAGTAGGGGTAGAATTAGTTGTAGTATTTCTGGATAATAAGCAGTAGTTGTTGTGTTTTGCAGGTCAGTGAACAATCAGATGAGACTAGCATCTTCTTCTTTTTTTTTTTTATTTGCAGCCTTTTCTGACATTAAACTGCTGATGTTGTGATGATGGCACTAAAGGTTTCAGAGCAGAAAACAATCTAAAACCTGTCAGTCAGTCAGTCAGTGTAATATTACACCACACAACTGGTCTGGCTCACATTTGTTTCGGCTTCGGGAACACACAGTACACATTCCTTATTGTCATGTAAAAAGGTGTGTAAGGAACCCTTAAGCCATAAAATATGCCTGAGTGATTTATGACAACGACCCGGACGAAGACTGACTGACTGAGGAGAGAAACCAGGAAGGAGTACTACGACTGGAGGCGGGTTTTAGTAATTAAAACAAAAAGGAGACCAGATTTTTCTGAAGAAACCAAACAGATACTCTGCTGTGTGTGAAGAAATTAAACAGCGTTAAAAGATAGACTGTAGAGCATTATGAGAAGAAGAGTTTAAAGGGGACCTATTACACTTTTCCTTATTTTTTAGTGATATGATTTCACAATGTTGGATGTTCATATTAAAGTGGCCAAAGTGTCAAATAATAAAAGGAAAAAGCACCGGCTGAACATTTGGTTTAAAACAGTTTTTCATACTTTCAGCCCGATGTGACATCATCTCAGCTTTATTTAAATGGTCATCTGCTCCACACAAAGGTCACGAGTTCACTGCTCCGCTCCGCTAACATTATGGTAGTTTTCCATTGTTTTAGTGGTTAGGTCACACCGAGCCGTGACTCAAGTCGACTGTTTTTCCATTATGCAGCACGGCAAAGTTAAATGAGTAGTTTATATGTTTGGAGGAGTGCATCATCATCACCACTGTGGCTGTTTCTGCTTGTACTATTCCTCCTAGCATTAATTATAACTAATTTACTGGACAAAGAGCTCCAAATATCTGTACATGACGTTTTTTTCAGCTAATTCAATAAGTAATATGAATTCTTCATGACAAAAGTCTCCCATTATTTATTAATTTAATAGCTTTTAATATGAAGGAGAAAAGCAGGAAATGTTGGGTTTGCATTGACGGTAACTTAACAGGACTATGATAAGCCCACTCCGGTCAGAAGAGCGGAGTGGGCTCATCGGGAAGGGGGCTGTAGAGAGACGGGAGTTAAAACTGACTTATGAGACAGAGGCTGAACTGAGGGGCTACATAAAGGGCGAGTATAAGATGAATAAGGAGGTTTTTAAACTGTTAATCGTGTAAAGATACTCGAGTGGAGTCCCAGAATTAAAATATAGAGCTGTAAATGAGCATAATGGGCTCCCTTTAAGTCAGTGTGCACACTTAACTTTCAGGTACATTAGAAATTGGCAGGTTTGGAAGAAAGAGAAGGTACTTGGATCTGAGATGACTGTATTACAGTATGTTTGCTTTGGTTGGAGTTCCACACTCAGACTATTATAGTGGACATTGTGAATGTATGGAAGAACACTACCATTGATTGAGGGTATCTCAAAAAAGAACAGCTATGGACATGGTGGACCCCCTACATACAAACTCAATATAATAGTCAATTTCCTTATAATACATACATAGTCATGTTCTATTGTCTGTTTTGTCTATGTATTTGTATTGGTATAAAATGTGTTGCTAAAAAAATAAAACAAAGATGGAAAAAGAAAAGAAATTGGCAGGTTTAATGTTTCCTCAAAGGTTAAATTTGTTTGCTATTTAATTTTAGGTGACACAGAGGCCTATTTTCATGTTTTATTGCCCTTTAAATGATGATTCAAGAGCTAAACTTCTTACAAAAACATCCTTAATGTCTTAAATTCTTCTGGATTAAAAACACGAGTTGTGTTTTAGTAAGGATGGGGGGGGTTTTTTGGCTGGTTTTATTTGTAGAGTTTGAAACAGGAGACAAAATTTGCGGCAATGTTATATTATATGTAAGTTACGTTTATTCCTGACATACAATTTACCGCCTGCAGCTGTATTTTTTGTGTCTTATGACTCAATGTAGGACAGGTGCTTGTATATACATGGGTTCAAAATTTTAAAAAAGTAAATCCTGCAAAATCAGAACCCCCCCCCACCAAAAAAAAAAACAGCTCCTCTTACCCTCCTCCTCTCCCTGCGTGTGAGCAGCTGTCCGTGCAGCAACCTCCACACCATCCTGCCTGCAATCTTGATGTCGATTCCGAGTAACCGGAAGCCGTTGTAGTAATGCTTCAACTCATCTAAGATCCTCTGATGCAGAGCCTTTTTAATGACTGCCCTCTCCTGCACCGGAGGGACGGCAGCAGCTGTGGAGGCGGCAGCGGAGGAGGCTGGAGTGGTAGCTGAAGGAGGTTGGGGCTGCGCTGAAGCTGCCACAGAGTCCGTTTTTGCTCCTGGAGAAGCATCCTGGGCTGCAGCAGATGAGGTCTTGGTGTCCTCCTGTTTTATGTCCTGGAGCCAAAAACCTGAGCTGTGCAGCGCGCGGGCGAGCAGGGCGGAGTTCTGTCCCCGGCTGAGGTCGTGACGTCTGTAACAGTTGGGGTAGCCGTGGCGAGTGTGCCTGAGTGGCAATAATGAGGAGACGTGGCGGGGAGGGTCTATGTGAAGATAAGCTTTGGAAGACAGAGAGGAGCAGCTGTGCCTCTTGGACAACAAATATGATCCCCTGTTGAAAGCGAGAAGAAAAAACTGGTTAGATATGACAGAAATGCAGGAGGCAATGTGCTTCAAAAAAGTATTTAAAGTGTACACTGGTGTTAAAATACACATCGAATTAACTACTGCATCAAACTGCTGCAAATGTAGTAAAAATGTTCTATTTTAATCAATGTGCAGTTTATAAGAAATGGTCACATTACACTGAATATTCATTTAGTCTCCTATTTACTTCTATTGTAACCTGCATAACGGATTAATTCAAGCACACGTTTCCTCTTTCATCACGATCTCCAGCCGCCTCTAAAAGACTCACAGGTCCGACTTCACCTTTGTTTAACCCTCCTGTTGCCTTCCCTTTAACTGTGCTAAGTTTTGTCTTTCCGGGTCAACATCTTATTTTAACCAACTTCTTTACACCTTTTTACCACAGGTTTTACAAATATTTTTGGGAAATTAAGGTTAATAGGTCTCATTTAAATGAAATTATACCTAACTTTTAGTCAAAATTAAGCAGAAATTATTAATTATTTTAACTAAGTTTAAGATCAGAGGAAAATATGTTGATGGATTTTCACAGGGCAGTATATGTAAAAGTTAAGTCATTGTACGGTTTTAAACGGCAGCACAAAATCCTCCTGATCCTCCTGAGGACAACAGGAAGGTTAACCTTGATGGGAAAAGGTGAATGTGCTCTAATTTAAACACTGCTGCACCATGTTTGGAAATTAAGACTTTTCATCACTGTTTTAATGCATCATCAAACTCACAATACAAACTGAGGCATCACTCTCATACACTGTCTGCAGTTTGTGATAAAAACGTATTTATTACCCACATTGGAAACGTGACATCACGTCCTTTTTCCTGACTCAGTGTGGAGTCATTTGGTTGAAAGTAGTGAGCAGGAGTTACTCTTTTTATCAAATATGCAAGTTTAACTTAATGACAGATCTAAATAGGACTAAAATCAGCAGCTATTTTAGTCATATTTTGGATTAAAAATGTAAAATGTTCCGTCTATAATCTATCAAACAGGCTCCATATTATCTACACGTTAGCTTTAAAACTCCATCTAGATTTACAGCATGTACAGTTCCCCTCCCTGTGCCTCTGCTGCTTTAATGATTAACTCCACAAGTAGATAAAGCTGCTCCTTTTTATAGAGTGAGCGCAGCTTGTTTGCTGATTAAGTACAGGACAAAAAAAATAGTTAAATATAAGCAAATAAGCCTGTAACAAATACTCTGTGAAAGTAGTTTTCCTTTGTGTACTAGCCCGAGGCAAGGGAGCCTAAAAAAGGGTCACTTAAGACATTGCGACACTCACAATATTATGCTGTTCACAATCCAATTATAATTCAAAACTTTAAAATATAAAAAAATATCTAATCTGTTTTCTCTTTCACTGTTAAATATTTTGGTTAACATGCAAATCAAACCATAAAGCATCTTTGTTCAGCTGATTCTAGAAAACATTGTAGTTTTATTAGTTTAACATGTTTAGACCTAGTTTTCTACGACACAGACGGGGGCATAAAACCTGTTTAGATGGACTACAGCTCACACCTGACATTAAAATATATCTCAAATGTGTCAAATTTCTCTTCACATACACCTCCATTTGAGATTACCTGTTGGGAAATAGTCACTGCTACTAAAAAAAGAAGAAGACTGAGGTGACTATTCGGGATGGGTCACACAATGTTTACCTCCCCGAGTCCATGTGAGTCCTTTATCTTATCACTGAGTCTTGATAAGAAATGTCCGAGCTTTCATTTACAATAATCAGCAGCTTGACGTTCTGGCAGAAATACGGCAGATTTCATGCCTTCGGGTCAAATTTGACCCATTTGGACATTTTAAAACAATAAAAACACCCTAAAGTACATTCTTTAACCCTGAAATTGTATGGCTTTTCCTGAAGTGACCCAGAATATTGTGATTGTGAATGTATTTTCACTATAAGCAAATACCGTCAAACCATACAACAGCATGAATGTGGCTCAATTTGTGGTTGAAAATTTGGTACGGCACTAATTATAAAAGGAATACTTAAATCGTATCAGAATATTAATGATATGTTAAGGTTAAAAATGTTTTAAATGCACATAACAAGATCAGTGTGATGTTTTTAAAACATCTATATGTAAATTAAGTCTCAGCTACACTTACAGGTCTCGTGGGAATTAGAGAACCTAATCGTGAGGTTGTGGTAAATAAAACTGATCATGTGCTGTGTGTACACTGTTAACCCATTTTTCCGATCTATGCAAAGCACTGGTAGAAACCACCACAGCAGCAGCCGTGTTGTTGGGTGTCCAACCTCTTACGTTTAACTGGAGTCATGAGATTAACTGAACAGGCCTCACAGCAGGAGTCAGACTATGTAAACAGATGGGAGTCTGTATTTTTGGCTCTAGTGCAAAAAAAAAGAAGCCTCAGAGTCCCTGAAACATGCAAAAAATCAGTTTTTGAATCCAACATGCTGTAAAAGTTTCCATTTTATTGTCTTTTTTTGGGGTGTAGAGAAGTGTAACAGGTGATTACTTACCTTGATCTGGTGACTGCAAGTAGCACCTGGTTACTAAAGACTGCCATGGCAGAGGCAGGTTACCGTACTCTGTTAAAAGCACACATGGAGAGAGAGGAAGGAGGGAAGAGAGAGCACACAGGTGTCGGGTTACAACTCAAGTAGTGCAGCGAAAGAAAAAGAAAAGAAAAAGGCAAAAAAGTAGCATAATAAAAAAATCAAGTCTATTTTATTTATAAAGTTATCTGAGGTCTAGACACAGCTCTTTAATCTACAAAGACCCACAACGATCCCTCTACACGAATGAGCGAGGACTTGGCGACAGCATCAAGGAAAACTCCCCTTTAATGGGAAGAAATGTCGAGCAGACAACCTGTCCTATCACATGCTGCCAAAGACACACTCGAGGGGGAACGCAGACAAATGACAAATGTTATGGCGGCTTCGTGAATTACATAATATCAGAGGTGGAAGGTAACTAGTTAAGTGAATTTATTTAACTACAGATTTAAGGGGACTTCTAGTTTAAGATTTTACTATTTTATGCTGCTTTGTACTTCTACTACATTTCTTTAACACTTATATTTACTTTTTAGATTAAGACTGTGTAAAATAACATATTTAAATAATCTGTTTAAATGTGCTTTCTCCTTCCTTTAATAAATGTTGCCCACTTTGTATGAAAGCTATAATCAGTGTATTATTAAAACTGTTATAAAAAAAATATGATACTTATATACCTGTGATGAATAGAATGGAGTAGTCTTTACTGTCATTGTACATGTACAACAAAATTGAAGGTAATCCTTATTAGTGCCATAAGTTAAAGTTAAAAAAGTGCTTATAAAAGATAGTATAAATATATACAGCAGTGATATTACTAACAATATTATTATTAATCTAACAAAACTATCCACAATTACAAGTTATTAAAAAAACAATATAATTAAAAGCGAGTTCTCAATCACTACTGCACTTCTTTTACTATAATAGCATTTAATTGATTTTGTATGTTTTCTATTTTTTAACTACTTTTCTTCATATATTCCATTTTATATTAAATTAATGTTTTTATTTCTTTCCTCTTTTTAGCATTGCTCTATGCTCATTTTATGTTGTCTCTTATGTGAAGCACTTTGTGTATGTAATTTATTTTTATTGTAAAGCACTTAGAGCTGCATTTATTGTATGAAAAATAAAGTTATAATCATTATTATTATTATTATTATACTATTATAATTTAATATAACACTCTAAAGAAGTCATGATACACTTATATACTCTTGATGCAGTGACATTACAATAATTATATCAAAACTATCTAAAAAATGTGCTCCATGTTGATAAACTACAATATTAAAATGTTCCTACAGGTATTAGTTAATGATTTTTAAAAACAATATAACAACTAATATAATGCGAAATAACACACTAAAATGAGTCCATCTGCACATGGAGTATTTAACTAAAGGGGCATTTTGAATTTTGGATTTTAACTTTAAAAAAAAAGTGTATTTTTAGTAGCAGTATTTCTACTGTAACTTCAGAGTACTTACATAATATACCAGAGCTAACGTTAGCATCATATAGCTCAAGATTAGGAGACTCAAAATCTTAATGCGTATACAACATAGAGCAAATATATAAAAGCTAACCGGTTATATTTGTAATTAATAGTCTACATTAATAATTAAAATATGGAGCTATGAAATATGAAAATGCGTTAAGTAATCCAACCTGTTAGTAAATAGACGTAATTTCAGGGCGGAGGAACATCACTGGTAATTTTCCACGAACGATAGCCACCGGCATGAAGCTAAAATAAGACATCCAGGGGTCAAAAACTATAAATATATCACTGCTTTAGACAGGAAACCTACAAGTACTTAATGTTCACATTAGCAACACGCTAGCATGTTACCTAGCAGCTCGTAGCCTAGCAGCTCGTAGCCTAGCTGCTCGTAGCCTAGCCTAGCCGTGGAGCTAGCCTAGCCGAGGAGCTAGCCGAGCCGACTCACCTCCAGCGTCAGTGACCGAGCTATGGCCGCTGTTGACGGGACGTTGTGAGGCTTCTCGGTTCGATGCGGGTAAAGTAATCCATCCACGATAACATACGCGACAACAGAGACAGCTGGTGTAATGATGAACCCATTTACGGTGGGTTTAGACGTGTTAAATCGCCTCTAGATGTGTCGTATGTGTCGCCAACTGTACGTGACTCCCCGTGTGCAGCAACCGGCCACACTGAAAGGTCACGATCAACGTGAGCGACTGTTGTGCGTGTTCTCACCGAAGATCGTCTGTGATAAGAAAGAGGGATCACTCTGTGTGTTAAACAAAAAACCTGTAAGAGTGGGCGTTCACCCAAACAGACGAGCCTCCCTGCCATCACCCTAAAGTATTATAGCAGTATTTCAGAGTTTTACTTTTATTCAACAAACCATAAGATGAATATTTTGATAGGCTATCACAATATTGCATTACTATAAATAAAAAACTATATTAATTAATAAATACTGCATTGATATTCTGTATACTTTATGGAGAAGGAAATTGTAACTATTTTTTCAAGTTTATTTTATTTATATTAGCACTTTCAAAAGCAAACAGACTTTGCACCAAAGTACTTCACAAAGGCAGGCATATGTGTGCTGCACATACAAGCATAAACATTTAAATAGCACAAATTTAAAACCCAAAGAAATTAGAACAAATAAAACAGATTAAACACAGTTCCCCCTTCAAGTTGCACATCAGACTACGGATGTAAAACTAGATTTTCTATAAATGTAGTTGATTTGTGAAGAAAAAAAAGTAGTTGAAGTACACTATGAAAATTTAAATTTCAGTTTTCTTCAGGGGCCAAATGTTCTTGCTGGAGGGCCAAATTTGCCCCACAGGCTGTAAGTAAGTACATTTACTTACAATAAAGTACAATTTTGAGATACTTGTACTTTACTTTACTCAAGTATTTCCATTTTATGCTACTTTATGCTTCCACTTCACTACATTTCAGAATGAAATATTGTATGTTGTATTGTCTACTATGTAAATTTGACATCTTAACAACAGCATTATAAAGTGTTAAAATTAACTCTATCCTGTCAACATTAAAATGGTGTTTATATCTACATTTAGTAAATTTTTGCTGACAATACTTATGTACTTTTACCTAAGTATGAGACCTGAGTATGACTGGACGATATTGACAAAATCAACTTTTTTTTTTTTTTTTAACAAATACCTCAATATCAGTATTATAGGTATGACTATTGGTGTTTCACAAAATACTTGAACAATGAGATTTCTGATATATAATCATCTGTAATGTGGATATAATCTGTAAAGTGCATAAAGGCAATCAATTTACTTTACTGTAATGCAGCCTTTAAAACCAGGAAAAGACAATACTTAACATCACACTATCCATAATCTAATACAGTATCTAGTCTCATATCATGATATCAATAAAATATCAGTATATTGCCCAGATCTAGAGTACTGAGTATTCTTCCAATGCCACTGATAGTTTTATAAAATGTGCAGAAATATCTACAAGAACTGGACCACACTGTCTAGTATTCTGTTTTTGAGCTTCTCCTCTTATATTTTCAAAATTGTTTGAATAAATCTGCAGAAAAAACAGGCCATGTAGAATCATTTCACATCTACAGTTTACCATCCAGCACCAGATGTTGTCCGGCTCTTCAAGTCAGACTCCGCCATGGGCTCCAAGAATTGTCTCCACCTGTCAAATGATAATCAATATTAATAATATGTTGAGTCTGTGTAGCTCTCAACCTCTCTCATCTAATTTTGGTTTGCTGCTGTAAATAGTCGAGTCTCAGATGTCCTTTATGACCCCTCATAAAACTTCTGGCAGCTGCTTCTAGCACACAAGCCAAATACTGAAATAAACAAATTGCTGGAAAGATTCATTTATTAGCCCATAAGACCCAGATGTGTTTCAAATAAACTGGTGGACCAAATCAGGCGAGAGGAGAGTCACTGAATACTGGACTTGCATTGATCAGGTGGTGAGAAGACTCTGTGCTGCTGGGTTAAAGGGTTTCTCCATTGATGCAGTCTAACCTAATATTTCCTTAAATTGTAGACACTCAGCAGAGAAAAATTAAAAAATAAATTCTCACAATCGAAGAAACAGAAACTGAGATATCCTGACAAAATGGATCATCCTAACCTTCCCATAATGCATCTCATTTCATTTGCAGCTTTCTTTAAACCCTACGTGCCTGGTAAATTCCAACATCTGCATTTGTGCCGATGTGTGTTTGACGTTGCCATGGAGACAAATCTGAAATAAGTTTGGTGGATATTTTATTGACTAATTTCAGCATTTTATAGACTCAATATATTTATTTTTGACTTCTTTTAGTCCAATAAATCAATGTATCCTATTCATTAGTGCACCACCAATATTCTAATCCATCCATAGTAGCACATTGAAAAACTTTGAACTAATGAAAAACAGTTAACCTCTGCATATTTACGCCAAGACGCACCCATATTTATACATCATGCAACATCCATACAAATAGTCACATTTTCTAGCTCTGGGTGCAAGGTATCGTTTGACAGAGATGTTTCGATACTACTTGGAATCAATTTATTTCGGTTGATACCTTAAAAGGTATTGCGAACTGATACACAGCGCTAATTATATCAGATTCATCATCCCATACATCAGAACCTAAGTCACTTATGTTCAAAAATATTTTGTAGTAAGTTACAAAAAAGGAGAAAAAAAACTTAATTTATTATGAATAAATTGAGACTTAGCATAATTTTGTAAAAAGTCAACCAGATCAAATAATTAACAAAAAAATGACACACCTGTTGAAATTACAAAATTTAACTTTTTTTTTTCAAATATGTGTGTCAGGGTGTATATATATATATATATATATATATATATATATATATATATGGAGAGAGTCATCATGATACTAACGCCACTTTACTTTAGAAACAATATGGACAAAATCAATAAATACCTCAATATCAATATTTTAGGTTTTGGTGCTTTAGCAAAAATATTTACACAATGAGATTTATGATAAATAATCATCAGAAATGTGGATATAATGACATAATGGCGTAAAGGCAAATAATCACTTTACTGTAATGCTTCCTTTAAAACCAGGAAAAGACAACACTCATGCCATATCATGATATTATGGTATTCATAATCTAATACAATATCGTCTCATATCATAATATCAATAAAATATCAATATAATGCTCCAGTTCTAGACCTGAGTACTTCTCCACCACCAGAGAACATTTCTCTTTGAAGTATTTGTTATTGTATTTAAATCATCTCCTTTTCTCTGAGTTCCAACGTGTTCCATACCGCTCACATTTTGGACTACAACTTTTTTTTTTTTGGTACCAGGAAATTGCAACAGAGTAACAACAATTCAGTAAAGTACAAAGTAAAAAGAAGTAATATAAAAGCCATATTTCAATAACAATACACCAAAAAACATCACAAATATCATAAATCTTAAGATGTATTAAACATATAATCTATTGTATATTTATTTTTTATTGCATAAAGTATTTGGAGATGTTCATTGTACATAGTATATCATTTTACTTTATCATTTTTAAAGAATACTTTTGTGTCAATTTTGAATTTCCCCCTAGGGGGATCAATAACGTTACCCTACCCTTTTATATCAGATCAATCATCCCATATAGACGAATCTACATCACTTATGTTCAAAAATATGTTTAAGTAAGTTAAAAAAAAGAGAGAAAAAAACCCTGAAACTATCTCTTTACGCCATTCTGTAAAAAGTTAAACAGATAAAATAAAAATAAGGAAACTTTCTTTTTTCAAATGTGTGTGTCAGGGTGTAGAAATATATACATTTTTTAAAATCTATCGAGAGATGGTCCGCTAACTCTTGATTCAGTTTCTAGACGTGAGAGTAAAAATATAAATGAAAAAAAACGTTTGTAGGAGCAAGCAATTAATATGGTATTTAAATTGCCTCCTTTTGCTCCATACCTCACACACTTTTGATTACAACTTTTTTCTTTTTCTTTTTTTGGTACCATGAAATCGTTACAGAGTAAGAGGTCTTCACAGTGTTTCCCCCTGAGCTCGGTCAGAGATCAGGCGAGGAGGCGTTTAAAAGCCCATCAGAGAGGCTGGTGCAGCATCTGCATCGAGCTGTTAATCAAAAAAACAACATCAAAACAATTATTAAAACACTGTTCACTCACATCATAAAAACCTCCTTCACTTTTAATAATGACACTTATAAAAATGCAGCTGATTTTTTATTATTGTTATTATTATTTTTGCACAAATTAAATAGGAATCGTGCAATTTCCTCTTTCACTTTAGTGCATGCTGCATTTGATCCTGCACCCCTTTAAAAAAATATATTTTTATTATTTATTAGTATTTAATTTATATCTACTCTTTCCTGTTGGCATTTGAAATAAACTACACATCCCGGAGTGCCTCTGCTGCTGCTGATTTGACACCTTTTCCTGCGCTGACGCCTTTTTCTTTTCTTCTTTTTTTCGCACAACCCAGAGGAAGAGGGAGCTATAAATTAGTATTATCATTATTATTATTGCACACATAGGAAGTGGAGGAGGGTATTAAACATTTCTTTGCTCTTGCATGTCTTCACTAAAATAAAAAAAAATCTCTCCAGTCTCCCCCCCTTTATACACCGAGGAGGAAGAGCCGAGCTTTAGGATTGGGCATTGGGGCAGATAGCGTAACACCCTCCCTCCTCCTCCTGTCCTCCTCCTCCTCTCTGTTGCGTTAAAACGAAAAAAAGGGGGAAAAGGCCTGCGCTCTTTTTTTTAACCAATATTACAGGATTATTTTTTTATTTTGTAAAGCTTTTTCTCTCTCACCCCCATAGATTAAACGAGGACACGCTGCTGGCTTGGTGTATGTGTTTAGAATGGGACACGCTGCAGGTACCGAGCTTTTTAATTCATTTTTATTCGCCTCTTTTTGCTGCATGTCGAGACTCGGCATTAAAAATCTGTGCTTGCTGCTTCTTCTTTTTTTTTTTTGCGATAAGCGTGTTTTGCCAAAAGCTGCTGCTGCATGTTGTTATCCCCCCCCTCCTCCTTTCTCTGTCCCTCTCTCTCTCCCTCTCTCTCTCCTCCAGCATAAAAACCCCTCTCAGTCTCATTTTCACCCCTTATTGATTGATATTTAGGCACATTTTTGCGTCTCTTTTACTAAAACCTGCAGTGATGGAGGTGTAATCTCGCCAGACAATTTGATTTAAAGGGGCTAAAAAAAAAAAAAAAAAAAAAAAAAAGAGGGCAGCCATATTGTAACACTAGCCTAGCCAACATTAGCTTCCCCCTCTTTCATCTTTTTTGCTCTCCATGTGTGATAAATGGATAAACTTATAAAAGAAGCAATTAGTGTGAGTTAGTGTGCGGTTAAACGACGCATGTTTGCACGGTTTCATTTACACACACGTGCGCACACACACGTGGTTTTATTATATTTATCTCGTTAATGGTTACCATCTTTTTCAACACAACCCCCCCTTTTGATGCTGCCAGGTAGCTTCAGGCTAACAGCGCAGAGAAAAAAGGCTTTAAGCTCATTTAGTGAATTATCTTCTTTTAAAAAATGAAAGCACACCGTTTTAATAAAAGGTGTTAATGTTTGCCACAGTGGATATGAGTCTTAAATAGCATATTTTTAGTAGTTAGTTGACACCTTTATGGATGTTTACTTCAACCATTATAATCCAGCACTGGTGTTATGTCCAAGTCTGTTACCCCCAACTAAGAAAAATGTTCCCCTGTCCTGTTTATATATGGGGTTTTCATAGCCTAACATCACAGGTTATGGTTGAGGTTAAGGTATGCATGGTATGCATGGTAACGTTTAAGCACCTCCACAAGACATCTGATTTAGGGGAATCTTGGAGAAAGGGGGAACAGACTTTGACATAACACCTGGACCTCTGCCTCACTAATTAAACCACAATCAAAAAGGATTATACTAGCAGCTACTGGGCACTTTTAACCTGATCATTAATCACCAGAGACATTAAAACAAGTGTCAAAGTGTGTGTTGGCTCTTTGTTTTGTTTTCTGATAGCAGGCCACACATACACACATCATGTGTTTGTGTTGCATGAAATTAAAAAGAAAGACACACACATAAAAGATCTATACTGTAGTTTACTGAGAAATAGGAACTTAACAGATGATTAATGGCGAAGCACAGAGGGAGGTCATGCACTTCTTCATTTGCAAGTGCAAGCTGCCTGGAATTTGAGTTGTTTTGATCGTAGTTTTATGATGACTGGAGGGGATGTTGGCTGCTTTGTCCTGTTTTTTGGGGGGTGAAAATTGGGACCGTACAAGCTGACTCCTCGGAGTTGCAATTAATCGTTTTTCTGTTAAAATATTTTAAAAAGGCCCTTCAGAATTTCCCTAAGCTCATCCTGACATATTTGAATGTCCTGTTTTGTCTGACTAGTGTTCAGTGGTGGAAAATACCCAAGTACATGTATTCAAGTTAAGTACTTAAGCACACTTTGGAAGTAGTTGTACATGAGTGTTTACTTTTGATGCTTTACACTTAACTTCACTACATTTCAGAGGGAGATATTGTACTTTCTACTCCACTACATTTATTTGAAAACTTCCATTACTTTTCAGATGAAGATGTGACACAATTGATGACATGACAAGCTTTTAAAATCCAACACATATTTAAAGATAAAATCAGTGGTTTACAACCTTTTTGGCTTTTGACATCTTACAAAAAGCAGTGTGTAGTCGGGGTCACATTTCAGATGTCTATGAGTTACAGTAACAGCTCCACCAGATAGTGATTATACAATATTGCAGCAAAAATCAAAGATTAGAGAAGAAGTCCAACAACTGAAAACAGATTTGTGTATCAAAACTTTGTTTTTTTGCTTCTTTCTTCTCCAATTAATCATCTCACAATCGCTCAGATTTATTTGCTGACCCTATGGAGGGGCCCGACCCCTAGGTTTGGAACCACTGGACTAAACTAACTGTATATAAAGTAGAGTATATATATATGATATTAAAATATTGCTGTATTGGTACTTTAACTAAAGGATCTGAGTAACGTCCAGCACTGTCAAACATATTCAGTTTACTGTTGCAGAAGATGAAGAAAAATGAGCAAATATGAAAATGAGCAAATAATGAAAATTAGCACCGGCCAAATTCTTTGAATATGTAAGTGGCTGATAGATTTTCTTCACTCACCAGCCAAAAAAACCCAATGATAATCTATTGAGTGAGTTGCTGGTAAAATGTGAACAATCACAAACTATTGAGACAGTGGGTAAGAAAGTTAATTTTGCACCATGTTTGTGATGGACTTGCATTGAAGCTCACACGTATCTGCACCTCACTACGTGTCAGTTCTCGAGGTGGAAAATTGGTGTTTTTGCTAAAACAGTTACAACAATACTTAAAAGATGATGGTCTTCAAGCTGAGGAGGTTAGATTAGAGAGATCTGTATTTTCAGGTTGGTGCTGCATGTCACTTAATATCTAATGGATTTAAAACACATCCATTAGCTCCATTACCAACACAGCAAAACAGCCAACAGACCCTCAGGTTCACCATGTGTCAATCAGTTCATGGTTTATTGATTTAATTGAACATTTAATTGAAAATATGCAAAATCAAAGCACAATAATTATGAAACTGTAAAGGCAGGTCGTACGTGTGTGTAAGATAAATACTGAACAGTTTAACAGACAGGAAATACAGTGTGTAAAATGTGAAACTGCCCCAGCAGTGTTGTAGTTAGATGATAATCATCTTAACCACAGGGTCACAGCAACGGGACTCATGGTTTTAAACTTTTACCTAAACCTGAGTTCTTGTAGAGAAACATTTTGACAAAATCCAGTATTAAAACCGATGATGTCAGTTGATATTTAGCTTGATATTTAGCTCATCATTTAGCTCACGGTCCTGTATTTACACATATTCAAATATCAAATTGCCACAAGATGCGTGAAATACAGCAAACTGAGGACAGGACAACATCCCAGAACAGGTGAGCTGGTGTGTTTTGGGGCCTGTGAGCAAAATATTATGAATCTGCTGTGTGCACTACCATAATCTGGTGCTGAGCTGAACCAGATTGAGAGATAGGTTTTTGTCAGTGTGGTGCAACATGGAACGAGGTATTTGGAAGGTTTGTCTGTCCTGATTTCAGAAGGTATTTAATCAGAGTGAGTTAGTTTGTTTCTTATTTAATTGCGTCCGTCTCTTCTAACAGGTCCAGTCAAAGAAAAAGACAGTTAAGGATGCAGGAGCCCAACAATGGATTTCTCCTTCTCTTTCATGCAAGGGATCATGGGAAATACAATTCAGCAACCCCCTCAGCTCATTGACTCCGCCAACATCAGACAGGAAGGGACCTGCGACACCGGCAGTGACCCGGGCGAGGATGGTGGTCCCTCCTACGATGCTGCCCTGGATGCGGAGTTTTCTTACCCGCCATCAGCCTCGGAGGACATGCCGCAGGTCTCCAACGGCTACCCGCCGGGACTCGGCATGTACGAGCCGCAGGCCAAGTTCTCCATGTACTCGCAGTTCCCCAATGGCTCAGCTAACGGCTACGGGGCCATACGGAGCTACAGCGAGCATGGCCTCATGCCGGGGGAGGGGACGGTCCTGAGAGGCCCAGGCCTCCAGGAAAGACCCTTATCCCCTGTGTCGCCACCGCTGCCCACGCATCACCCTCACCTCCACCACCACCATCACCACCCGCACCACCACCACCAAGCACATCTCTTCCACTCAAACCCGTCTCACATACAAACCCACCCGCACCCACAGAGCCCTCCACCGCCTCCCTCCCAGCACCACATGCCCCAGACGCCTCACATCATGACCCACACTCTCCCGCCTCCTCCGCCATTACACTTGCCCTCCTCCAGCCCTCCGCCCTCCCTCGTGGACAGCACACCTTCTTCTCAGCCCTCACACACCCCGTCCAACACCCCCAGTGGGGTGCTGAAGAAAACCAGCTCTCCAGAGATCAAGCTGAAGATCATCAAGACGTATCAGAACGGCAAAGAGCTGTTTGAATCTGCTCTGTGTGGAGACTTGCTGCAAGAACTGCAGGTAGAGTATTCATGTTCAACTATCCTCACATAAAGAGGCTAAATCAAACCACTGGAGACACAGTGCTCATGTCCCTTTTGTCTTTTTACATTTACATTTACATTAGCTTTTCATTTCGGAGGAGAATGAATAGTCCTCTGTAGTTTATTCAATTTAAACTACACTCATACTTGATACTTATCAAAGGAAATCACATGATAAGCATTTTATATATATACATTTTAAGGGCTAAAATCCATTTTTCTATGGATTTATGCCTGCAACCATGAGGCTCTTGTGTGAGGTGAAATTTGAGTAAGTAAGTGTTGTGGTGCTCTACTGTGGTGGGATTTGACCTCATTTATTTGTCACTTTGGACAAAAGCTTCTGCTAAATAAGTAGATATAAAATATGAATCATCTAACCTGGTGTTTCGATCTCTTAAACTTTGCTCTGATTGTTTTATTGTCATCTTGATTTTGTAAAGCTGAAGGTGACGTCTTCAATTGTCTTGTTTTGTTCGACCAACAGTCCAAAACTCAAAACATACTCAGTTTACGTCAAGATAAAACAATCAAAAGAGTTGTTGGTTAATTTTCTGCTGACAGCTCTTGTTTTTATCAGTATGTGCAAATGAACAAAATTACATTTAAAGACATTGTAGAGCATCTCTGCTCTCAAAATCTTTACTTGAATTCATTTCTGGATCAAAAGAGAGAAAAAAAGAGTGTCAGTCCATACTGCAGCTGCTTTGTCTTGAGATTTGTTTTTTTGTGGGTCTTTTTTTTGTCTATTACTATTTTGTTCCCTCAAAGACATCTGAGACATTGAAATCTGCAAATTTATTCCAAAACCCTGAACAATACAATAGGGCTGCAACTAATTATTCTTTCAATTAATGATTAACCTGACAAATACTTTGTCGACTAATTGTTTGGATTATAAAATGCTATAAAATAGAGAAACATGCCCATTACAAGTTCCTGGTGCCCAAAGAGACATCTTCAAATTGCTCATATTGTCTGAATTATAACAACTGAACCAAAAGAGATTCAGTTTATTAAAGCAGGAAATCTTCACGTTTGAATTGGGATAATTTCTCCTTAAACTGTTCACTGATTAATTAATTTAACATTTTTGCAGAATCAATTTTTTGTCAATCAATTAAACAACCAGTTATTAAGCTCCACATACAGTAAACACATAAAAACTATAGCATACCTTACATTAAATTATAAGGCAGTCATATAGATAGATAAAGAGTGTAACCTGGCCCATTAGAAATTCATATGGATTGTTACGCAGTGTGCATCTTGGTTTGCTTTAATCAGCCGTCAGCATCACTTAAGAAGTAGATATCTGAGAAATGTTTGATATCGCTACACAAAGAGATCCATTTTTGAGCTGCCTTTTTATAGGAAAAAAAAGTTCACTGACGCCTCATCACCACTGTTTTCCTTTTTCAATTTTTTCTGAATTCAGAAGGAGTCTCAGAAGAACGAGGCCACTCCAATGCAGCGCAGACATGAGAGGAAGAAGGAGAAGAGGAAAAAGAGTGCAAGACTGCAGCTTCAGGTCCAGGGACAGAGCTTGGACCAGGTCCAAACTCAGGCAGGTACCACGGGTCAGGAGGAGGACACCCATTTCCAGCAGCAGCTCAGAGAGACACCCGCGGCCCCGGCAGAGAAACCCCAGAAGACCGTCATCAAAACCGAACCAAAGACGCCAAAGGCAAGAGCTCAACCGTTCATTCTCCGAAGAATTAAAACGTGACATAAAAACTTCATTTTCTTATTTTTAACGCAGACTATTGATCCGTTTATGTTCTGTTTTAGGTTCCGAAGGTCCATCACCCTTCAGTGATCCAAGAGACGGGCTTCTGTAAGGAGTTTGTGATAGGAGATCTGGTGTGGTCGAAGGTGGGCACATACCCATGGTGGCCCTGCATGGTCTCCTCTGACCCGCAGATGAATGTCCACACGCGCATCAACACCAGAGGTAAAAATAAACAGATAAACACGGACCTTTGTTAATCTTTTTGGACACAAATGTTCCTTTTAAAGTTTGATCACAATGGTCCAAAATCTCTCTTTGACACCCCGACCCTGCATATTAAGTCTCACATACTGTTTGCCCTTAACAGACTCTATAGCTCCTTATCTTGATTTTGTCATTTGCCGTATAGGTCACAGGGAGTATCACGTCCAGTTTTTTGGCAGTGTGGCGGAGCGAGCATGGATCCACGAGAAAAGGATAGTCATGTACCAGGGGAAGCTACAGTTTGATGAGCTTCAGGCTGAAACTCTGCGCAAGGCCTCAAACCCTGTCGAAAAACACAAAGTATGTACGAGTCAAACGAAGAACCTCTGACAGATTTATCAGACATAATGAGTTTTTTTGTCTTTTTTTTTTTTAAATGACGTGTACGCGAGGAAGAGTGGTTAACTCAAAGTCAACATTCAGTATCACCAGGAAATAAAGGATTGAGGCTTTTTATGTATGAGGATTTTTCTTTAAAAATGTACATCATTTCTGTGGATTTTACAATTAGAAAAACTTCTTTTGTGTTAAAAGAAGGTAACCAATGACTAAACCATATGCACATATATAAAACGGGTGTAGAAGAAAATGCACACACAGCTGGTAGAAGTAATAGCAGTGATAAAGATCCTGTGAAAACATCAGATAATATATTAGCTAATACTACTTTCGTTGATGAATATTTATACAAGATATATTAAAGAATCCCTCAACTTTGGTGTGAGAGAGAATGAACCAGAGAAGGATAAATATTTTAAAGTTTAATAATGAATATACTGTATTAACTGTATTCCTAAATCCTGAGAGTGCTCTCCACACCAGCATCTGTCTGATCTGTTATATTCTACTCTGCCAATGTAGTTATTTTATTATTAGGGCTTGTTATTTTCAAAATGCAGAAAGGTATTGGTGTTTTGAGTATTACAAAGGATGGAAGAATGTCATATTAACAATTTCTAGTTTAACTATTTATACTTCCTAATTAGAAGAGCAATTTGTGTTCATTTTGCATTAGTGTAAGCATGCTCTGAGCTGTCCTCTCCACAAGACAGCTCAAAATGTGCTTCCAGTAATACAAAAGACATAAAAATGGCCTTGTTTACTGTAAACTGCAGGGAGCAGTGTCCTCTGGCAGCAGACAACACCAAGATTTTTGGATGTTTCATTATATATTATGAAAAACTTTGTACACAACTTCCCATACCCGTGAATGAGAAAGTGTGCCCAAACTTTTGAGTGGTGTGTAATGTGTCTTCGCTCAGTCGCGCTCTTTCTGCAAGTGAAGTTCTTTACTTGATTTGTGTCTTTTTGATTTTTTCTTCTCCAGCTTCTGAAACCCATCCCTCAAAGGGAGCGTTCTCAGTGGGAAGTGGGTGTGGGCCACGCCGAGGACGCCTTCGTGATGTCGCGGCAGGAGCGCATTGACAACTACACCTTCATTTACGTTGATCCAGACCCTCGTGAGGGCCCTTCAGCCAAGAAACCCACCATCAGAGCGGAGAAAAGAAACCGGCGTTCTAGCGGCTCAACCACCAAGAAGGAGGACGGAGGAGTGAAGTCACCAGACAGAGAACAGCCACCACGAAGGCTGCTACCACGTAGGCAGTGTAGTATTTCAAATACAGACGACAACACGAACTCCCAGGCATCAAACGAGGAGAAGAACCAGAGGGGGGACGCGAGTAAAATTGGTTCCCCTAAACAGAATGCTGGTTCTGATGCACGAGCACGGCAGGATTCCCCACCACCGGTCAGAGCGTGGAAAACTGCAGCAGCAAGAAAGCTGCTGCCTCTCTCCATCACCATGAAGAGGCTCAATGTGGAGATCACAAAGTGTGACTGGCCTCTGCTGCAGAAGAAAGCAGCTGCCTCTCCGAAAAAAGAAGAGGAGAAAGAGGAGAGAGTGGAGAGAGAGGCCAGGCAGCCCGACCTGGGATACTGCTCACCTGAGGTTGGTGTAACTGAGGCAGAAAGCAACTTTTTTCATATGAGTGGTATTCTGTGAGTTAAAGGAGATCCATTATGCTCATTTGCAGCTCTATATTTTTATTCTGGGGCTCCACTAGAGTAACTTTGCATTATGCATAGTTTAAAAAAACAAACAACGTATTTATCTTATGCTGGCTCTTCATGCAGCCCCTCAGTTCAGCTTCTGTCTGAAACAAGATGTTTTAGTTCCTGTTTTTAAGGCCTCCTGATGAGCCCACTCTATTCTGATTGGTCAGTTTCCAGAAGCTGCGTCAGAGCCGACTCTCAACTGCTACGTAAACAAATATTAATAGGATTTCACTTATTTTTCTTATTCTTTACTTGAAATGTTGACTTCTCAGATTCATTTGTACATGGTTGAGTCGCAATCCAATGCGAAATATGTGAGTGAACAACGCAAAGAACACACGGAAAAACTTTAGCAACTACCTTAGCAACCAAGGCTGCACAATGGACGAGCCTTTACAGGAATGCAAGACGATCTGATGTCAGCTCGTCAGCAAGAAAAAAATACCAGAGCAGGTTGAAGCCTTGTGTTTTGACTTGCATTTCTACATACATTAACCTCAAGTTTTGGAACTTTTATCATGTTTAACAACAATATTCAACATCATAACAGTGTATAAATAACAGAAACCACACAAAAAATATAGTAGGTCCCCTTTAATATGCACCGGTTTCTGTCTGAGCAGGACAGCAGGGCTAAACCGGAACCCAGTCCAGAGGAGGAAGAAGACGGGGATGAGGCAGAGGAAGAGGGAGAGGAGAGGAGAGAATCCCCCGCCAGTCGGAGAAGTGAGGAGGGAGGAATGCAGCAGACCTCCTCTCCCAGCTCACACCACAGTAGTCCACAAGGTTTGTAAAATCCAGACATGACATTTGAGACATGTCGAGATATCCTTCAGCCATGAAGAGAAGCATCTCAACACCTTCATGTGTTTTCAGGTTCTCAGGAGAGGAAGCTACAGCGGCGGTCAGTCAGGAGCAGGTCTGAGTCAGAGAGAGGCAACGATCCCGTCCCTAAGAAGAAAACCAAAAAGGAACAGGTATCCATCCTCCACAGCTCACCTGGTGTGCAGACTTCCTGATGGCCGACTGATTAAGAAACATAACATATAATCCCAACGTCCCAGTTTAATTCCATTGTCATGCCCCTCTCTCCATATTTTCTGTACATTCTTCTTTTTTTCCTCTCCACTGTCAGCTATTAAATAAAGGAATAATATATATTTTTAAAAATATATGCAAGTGTCAGTGTTTGTTGCATCAATACAATACAATCCAGGAACTTCAGTTGGTGTAATAGATTAATAAATTTGAAGACTAATCAGATGCTAAAATACTGCACTGTATTTCTGAATATAATGAACTGAAAGTTATTAGGGCTGTAATCATTTCATTTTTCGTCGTGACCATTGTGGCGTAAACAGCAGAAATCCAGCATTCACATTACAAACTAATCAGGTATTTGATCAGTCAGTGCAGTGTGTTGCAGGAAGATAAGAAAGTTGAGCCAAAAAACCCTGCTTTTTATTTTGCTCGAGTCCCCAGTGTTTGTACCCCTGCTGCATCAATGCAGTGGTCCTATTTTAAGTATCACATTTTCTCAGACTTAGCTGCTACCATCTGAATCAAAATGACGACCACTGTAACTGAAAACTTTAACTTCATCGCAGGCGGAGATGGCTCCTGAAACCACACTGAGGACAGGCTCACAGAAAGGTAGATGATCAACTCTTTTAAGCCTTTTGTAAAAGCCTTTGGCGGCAACTCTTTTATTTCCCGAACGTGAAATCCATCCTTTTTATTGTCCGTAATGTCATCCTTTAGGTGCCAGTGAGATCTCAGATGCCTGCAAGCCACTGAAGAAGCGAAGTAGAGCATCAACAGATGTAGAGATGGCTTCATCTCAGTATAGGGACACCTCTGATTCTGACTCAAGAGGCCTCAACGACCCGCAGGTAGGGTTGGAAAACATACAAATAAATACACACACACACCACACACACTAAGAGGAAAATACTGTTTGATTTTATTTCTTTTGAACACATGATCCGTATAAACAGGTCAGAATCTACATTTTGACTCTCGTAAATC
The DNA here is from genome assembly GCF_963691925.1 of Scomber scombrus. Classification (NCBI taxonomy): domain Eukaryota; kingdom Metazoa; phylum Chordata; class Actinopteri; order Scombriformes; family Scombridae; genus Scomber; species Scomber scombrus. The sequence goes on from NC_084973.1 coordinate 22,689,127, forward strand.
GGATGTTAACTCTGCAGAAGTGACAAGGCGGCGTTCAGTCATCTTATTATAATCATTGTCTTTGTTTAACCTTTTCTATTTGGATAATTTAAATATGCGTTTTAGTAGCGTGCAGGACTTTTTAGACTATCACGACAAACAAGATGACATTTTCTTCACGATATTAGAAGTACAGGTTGTATTATATTTGAGAACAAGAAATGTTGTTTCCACAACAGCAGCAATTGTCTTTGAATGGAGCAAGAATTAACTTACACAATGACAGTTGCATAAGATTGTGTTGCATTCTGGGTTGTTTGTAGGTTTAATGTTGTTGGACTGCTAAGTTTCTTCACATCTGTGTAACTTGGATTTAGTCGGGCCCAAAAGTGTTGAGAAATCACAGTTTAATGTGAGTGAGTTTCCTCACATAAAAAGTAACCGAAATCATGTCTGATGTCTTCACTGTAGAACTGGAGACCGATTAATCTATTGGAACCGATGCGTTAGCTAAACATAGGGGGTTGGTTTCCTGCTCGCAGGACACATCAACACGCGTGGTCTTTATTTCACAGGGTTTATTTGGGAAGAGTCTTGATAGTCCAGCAGCTGCTGATGCAGACGCTTCAGATACTCAGTCTGTGGATTCTGGTTTGTCTCGTCAGGACAGCAGCACGGGGAAGAGGGACACTGTCTGCCAGGTCAGCATCGCTCATCATTCCTCTTTGTCAAATTCTCTTTCTTCTGTGGATGTACAGGTATTCATATTTTGACTTGGTTTGTGTGTGTGTGTAGATCTGTGAGGTGTATGGAGAGGGTTTGGTGGTGTGTGAAGGAGACTGCAGCAGACAGTTTCACCTAGAGTGTCTCGGTCTGACGTCCCTACCTGAAGGCAGGTTCACCTGTCTGGAATGCAGAAATGGTGAGCGAACAGCTTCAGCTTCACTGTGTCTGATATCCAAAGCTTTTTTGCTCTTTACTATCAGAGACTCTCTGTCATCCTTTTTCCAGGCAATCATCCGTGTTTCAGCTGTAAAACAGAGGGGCGGGAGGTGACGCGCTGCTCTGTGTCTGGATGTGGCTGTTACTACCACGAGGATTGTGTCCGTAAACTCCCGGGAACCACCAGCAATTCGGGCGGAGGCTTCAGCTGCCCTCAGCACAGCTGCTCTACCTGCTGCCTGGAGAGAGACGTGCAGCGAGCCAGCAAAGGTAAAACACCGTTTGATTTGTGTCGTAGCTTCTCTGGTTTCCTGTTTGAGTCTGCAGATAAGACGTTGCCACATCAGCAAAGACATAGGGTGTGTTTTCCTGAGAAAAATGATATTGAGAAAGAGAGAAAAGACAAAATGGTGCTACTTTTAGGAGGCACTCCTTAAAATCATGGTCTGTGCCAATCTGATGCACCTCTGTAGATCAGTTGGTGACAGTCTCACCACAAACATCCTTTTCCACCTCGAACCAAATGTGATTTTAATTGAAGGGCGTCTGGAGACTGCAGACAGCTGGAGAAAAATAAAGTAATTGCTGTGTTCCTGGAAATGTCTTAAGATGATGGTGTGTTATTCTGCTGGAAATACCCCATGTGAGAAAAAGAAGAGATGAACTGTGGTTTAAAAATGAAAATGCTAAAGTGCCAAAAATGTGCCTGAAGAACATTTGTCTCACTGTGGCACCATCAACTACAATTTATACCTTTGACACCAGGCTTTGAGTGTGTAATTCAAACCCTACGGTAAATATAGGTAGTTAAGCAAAGTTGGATAGCATGGATGTTTTGCATGGAAACGAAGAGGAAATGTTTCTCAAAACTTTTTTTTTCTTTTTTTGTTGTAATTGAATAATGTTATGTATTCTTTAAACAGGTTTTGCTTCCTCCTGTTCATAGCGGCCTTTAGAAGATCCCCTCCAAATGCACTTACAGTATAAGTGACGGGGAAGAAAACCCACAGTCCTCGTTTTGAGCACAAATGTATTTAAAAATGTATCTGAAGATAAATTGAGGCTTCAGCTATCTGAGTTAGTCAAATGAAGTGAACATCTTCGGCAGTTACAGTTTTTCAAGCAAAAAAATTTGTAAGTGCATTTTGTAGAAGAGGAATAATTATTGTGAGAAAAACTATCCTTTAAGAGTCGCTCATGGATGTGTTGTTCTCGAAAAATACACATACATCTTATTAAATGTGATAATACCATAAAGTGTATTGTCTTGCATGCCAAACAAATTAAATAAGACAGTCTTATTTTGTCCATTGGATCCCTTTTTAATTACCACTGGAACACATAAAGGAATCTGACCTAATTCATTGTCAAAACTCTGTGAAGAAACAGAGCAAATCTTTTCATATCTGTGCTGCACTGCATCGCAGCTACATGACTGCACTGAAGGCGTGAGCTTTTCACATTGATCTCATAATCTTTGTCCCTTCTTACAACGTGATTGAAAGGACAGGAGTTTGGGCAAAACTGTCCAGAACCATCCCTCATTACATAGATGGAGGTTTTGGACACTTTTATGGACCATTGTTATTTTGCGTCATTGCTGATGTGTATTGTCCTACGTGAGACACTTAAATAAGTAAATGGTAGGCGGTTAAAATAATGCGATATATATCGTAAATAAAGAATGATTGATGAGCCTATCATTGAATCTTTTGTCCCTCTCCTCTGCTTCTTGTCCAGGTCGTCTGATGCGTTGTATCCGCTGTCCGGTGGCCTATCACACGGGAGACGGCTGTGTGGCGGCGGGCAGCGTCGTCCTCACCCATCACATCATGATCTGCAGCAGCCATGGCAGCACCAAGAGGAACGGCCTCCTCACCTCGCCCGTCAATGTGGGCTGGTGCTTCCTGTGTGCCAGAGGTAAGCCCCTCATGTTTGAACTCACTAACAGCCTCCCTCTCCTGAAGCTGCGGCAACCCTGAACATGCGGATCAGGGAAAATTAGAAGCTCTTGATGTCACCACAGTTGGCTGATGTCTTCTGAATCACGCCACACGTAAAACAGGACCTGGTCGCCCTCTGTGGCTTTGGTTTTTGACCGTAGACTCATTATTTTGGGCACATGCAGCTATGATAACCTCTCATGAATGAAAACTGAAAGCTCACATACTTTGTTTAGACATTTTATCTTTAATATGTCATGTTTCATGTTTGGCATTGTTGTTCATAAATAGCAGTGCTGTGAAATGTAATGTTTGTTTTTCCATTTCGATACTAATATGATGAATGATTCAGGCTGTTACACTGCACTCCACTTTAAAGAATCCCATCTATCCCACACAAGTCAGAAAACACACTATCTATTTTTATTTTTTAATGACTTTGATCCAGCTATGATCTGATGTTGGAGTTTTTCCTGTTAAAACATAAGTTGAGTGCATTGTTTGGCCTCTTTGTGTCGGGACAAACTTTGTTTTATTTGTTACTTTTCTTGTGTTTTAACTGTGCGTATGCGTGCGTGTGTGTGTGAGACTGTGTGTTCGTTCTTTCTCTTTTGTGAATTTTTTGGGTAATTTCGAGTTTGATTGCGGCTCACCCCCGTCTCTTCCTGTGTGTCTTGTGTAGGGCTGTTAGTGCAAGACCTTACTGACACCATATTAAGTTCATATGCCTATAAGTCCCACTACCTTCTGACTGAGTCAAATCGTGCTGAGTTGAAATTACCTATGATTCCCTCTCCTTCGTCAGCTACCAAAAAGAATGTTGGGAAAGGTAACTGAACAGTTTTTCTCTTTCTCCTTTGTCCCACTGGTCTGTGTTTATGTTGTGCCTGCTCCCATTCTGGTTTAGTTTCCCTTTTTTTTTTTGTTCGCAACTTTCATTTCAAAGCCTTGAGGTGCTATATTAATTAACTGGTTAAACCTGCAGTTAATTTTAATGCAGAGTGGTGCATTAAAAAAAGTAACCTCAGCCAAGTTCCCTAACACATTAACAGATAACATTGGGCCTCATGCAAGAACATTTTCTTAGTTTTATCTCAAATTACGCTAATTTCTGATTCACCAAAACTCTTAACGCCACAAACTTGTTGTTAATTTCTAGTTTCAGCTTGCTGAACGCCAACTGTTCATGAGGAGGTGCTCACTAGTGATATTTGATCATAAACAATATCAGTGCCCCTAAATTGCTATATAAGGCTGCCTGTTCTGCTCCATTCGTAGCAATTTCCTTCACTAAAAAAGTGTTTTAAAAAAGAGGAATTTGACTCCACAGAGCTCCAAGTCCTGTTGTTTCATATCAGCAGATGAAAACAACACAATTAGAGGTTTTGGTAGTCATGTAGGGGGACACAAAACAATTTGATATGTCACAGTACTCATACTTAAACATTTAACATTTTACTTTTACTTTTGATACTTTTATTTTCTTGCTAATACTTCTGTACTTATACTTAAACAACATTTTGAATGTAGGAATTGTAATTAAGTAATTTATAGTGTCATATTGCTGCTTTTACTTCAGTAAATGATCAGAATACTTTTTTCACCACTGACCTTGCTGATCCTATCAGTAATTTGCTACGCCATGATGACATGGTCTATTTTAATTATTTATTATAGTCTTGGTTGGCTTGTGTAAGAATTATATTCACCCAGATAAAGGAATTACGATTCTTAAATCAAACTGATATTTTTTCCACTGTGGAGAAAGACAGACTGCCTGTACATGATTCTTAAAGCAGATGTGGATCACTCGTTTTTTTCATTTGTACCAAACAGAAAATTCTGAGTACGAGAACTTTTATGGCCACACATTTTCCGGCAAAAAAATCTCTTAGTATGCATGGTTCTTGCCTGAGGCTCATTGTGAGACTGGTTTATGCTGTGCATGAACAGTCAGTCTGAGTAAACATCTCTGTAATGAACATTCCTTAATTTTAATGAGTACAATATCTCCACTAAGAATATATAATTGGTCACTTAACCTGCAGTAGTTAAACGAGAGTTACGTTTGTAACTTCAGTTCTATGAATTCTGGGTGACCGCCAGAGACGGTGCTTAATGTTATCCGTCTCGCTCACATGCAGGTGGAGTATTAAGTATCAACAAAGTCAAATGTGACCTGGGATGATGTAGCGTATATAAGTCCACGTCATCATGGAATATGTTCATACAGAATCTTCTCACCAGGATTCCCAGTGACTCTGCCGTTCACTCAAAATTTGTATTTCATTCTTCCTGACCGCCAGACGCAGCATTTAACTTTTACCAACATAGTTACAAAAGAAACGCATCTTAACAAGACTGACCTGAGGGTTCCTAAAAGACAGCCGTCGTGGCCTCACAGTTGTGTCTTGACCACTGAACTTGCCCCATCTGTACTCCTACCTCCTGTTCTTCGGTAAACGGAAGAGAAACTGACCTTACCTCAGCCTTACCTTACCAGTGCGCCACCTTGCCTACCTGGATTTGATGTGGCTAGCATTTAGCGGGAGTCCAGGGTTAACCCAGCGAACACTACTCTTTGGCTGGGTATGACGCAACTTTTGGCGTAATTTTACAGTAGGGTCCAACCGTGTCATGAAGACCTGTTGGGCTTGGGAAAGACCAAGTGAAAGCGCCTTGAACTGATAGGACTCACCTTTGAATGTACGCACGCAGTGCTATTGGAACATGAACGTACTTGCCCCTCAACTCAATGGACATGTACCAACTTTGATGGGCCACGGCTTGGAGCATATCTGCTGTACTCAGCTTAAGCATGTGTTGACTTTCGCCGCCAAACAGTCCACTTTCTTTGCCTTTCTCGTAGGCGGGGCACTGTTAGTTGGGGAGCATCTGGGCCTGCTCTGTACATTCATAGACACTAGATGGGGGCTGGCCTTTAAGCTGCAGTCCTTCCACCTCAGCTAGTCAGGCTAGCCAAGGAGGTGCACGCTTCAACGAGTGAAAGCACTCATCTGGGAGTAACTGAGACGCTGTCTACCAATAACAGAAAAACACACCAACTGCACTTAGTCCAGTGACACAGACTGTAAGGGGGACCTGCAAACAGGCTCCTCTTAAAAAAGTAACTTTCTTCAAGGTAACAAAGAGATGCCATGCTTACCTTGCTATCCTAGCTTCAAAGGGGCAAAATACACCTGTCGTTAGAAATGTAACCAGTGAAAATACTGGTCTAACAGCTAAGGGGCCAGAGTGCAGCTGTGATTGTCTAATAGCGGCATTTGGAGCATGAAACCAAATATCCAACCATGCAGCTGCAGGGCTCCTAGCAAAAAGTCACCAGTTATCTTCCTATTTTGATTCTGCGTTTGTGCATTAGCCATGAAAAGATAAAAGGAACACCATATGTGGGCTTATATACATCACATCATCCCAGGTCACATGTGACTTTGTTGATTTTAAAAGCTCGACCTGCATGTGCATAAGACGGATAACATCTAGTTTTAACCACTGTCTCTGGTGGTCGGGAAGAATGAAATAGACCTACTGTCTCGTGCCCTGATGCTGGATACTCTGGGTCAGTTTAGGCTAGGGTTTGTGGAGCTTATCGCTACTGGAGGTGCACTACTTCTCTGCTTCAGCACTCTGGGCTTGTTTTTTGGTTTTTGAAAGGCCTTGTCCAGCTTCACCTCCTTTATGCCGACTGCAACTAAGTTTTATTTTTTGACTGAAATCTGAAATTGTCAGATGAAATGAAATTTCGGCTCACCTCCATTTTCTTGAGCTTTGACCTGCCTTGGATGGAATTTATTGTCAATCTGGACTCAACATGAATACAGCAGATCAAATTTAAGAATCCCCAAATGCATGAATAGTGAAATTAAGCTATTTAATGTTGTGATATCAGCACAACATTTCATAAAAGAAGAAAGAACTATTTGGCAAATTGCATTATTACTAAAAAAAAAAAAAAAGATTCCATGCAAGCTGGTCTGTGCAGGATGTGGTATGTGTGATGGGAAACGTTTGCTTTACCAGCAGGACTGCATGCCTGCCTTTTGCCAATAATTTGTTATTTTGATACAACCCTAATTCATTGTTAATGCGCTGGCTGGTTTTATTCCTGTGCTGCTGCATGTATTTCCCATAGACTGGTCTTGGTACAGTGCTCTGAATCTGATTGCCAGACATGCTGTAACTGCTCAGGTAAAAGTTGAAACCAACTGGACGACCCCATGCAGGGCCTGCCAACCATTATCAGTCCTTTTCACACAGCAGGGCTGTTACAGGAGCCTTCACTCAAGAAGAAGCTGCTGCCTTAAGTTTCTTAGCTCAGAATAATGAAATAGTAAAGCAGCTTCAGGTTAAAATATTTTCCTGAGACACTGTTTTCCTATCATACTAGATCCTGGAAAAAACAAACTTTGAGACTGTTGGTTTTGTTTTACAGCTTCAGTGTAGTATTTATACCTTTCTTTGGCTTGTCTGCAAATGAGATTCAGAGTTTGTCCAGGTTTTAAGGTGCATCACCTAATCGTACACTCCTCCTCTCTTTGCATACCCATTTCCCACAACGCATGCACACACACACACACACACACACACACACACACACACACACACACACACACACACACACACACACACACACACACACACACACACACACACACACACATACACATACACATATACATACAAACATTTACATGTGTACATCCATACATACAAATGTAGGAGGCAAGTTGCTGTGCTGCGACTCATGCCCAGCTTCCTTCCACCCGGAGTGTCTGGAGATGGAGATGCCGGAGGGGGCGTGGTCCTGCAGTGATTGCAGGGCAGGGAAGAAACCTCACTACAAACAAATTGTCTGGGTCAAACTGGGTAACTACAGGTACGCATAGAGCACTGATTGTAGACCGCAGAGGGTTGTGCAACTGTCAGTTTATGGTATGGTCACATTTGAAGCACAAGTCAAGTGATATGTTGTAATTTTTCTTATTGTTAAAAACCCCATGAAAAGACCAAAACAAAAAATGTACTGACCCTACGGAGAAGTGTTATCTGGTTTACCTAATTATTTTGTGCTACAGCCACACTGTTACACCCTGTGACATGTTTTTTTTTAAATGATGATGAATATGGGGACTGTGATCCCAAATACACAGCCTTGCTGTAAATACTACAGCTCACAGCCCCTCAAAAATACAATGTTTACTCATGTTTAGTAATATTTGCTAAAAGTTACATTGCCCAACTGTTTCAAGGATATTTTTAGGTTGTTGTAAAAGTGAAACTATAAATTTATGAACTGCTCTCAAAGATTTGTCTTCTGTGAGAACACGTTGGATTTGGCCTGAAAGTCCCACACAAATAACGCAGAAGTTATAAAGTATTCAAAATGACTTGCACATTGTTGGTTTTGGTCTTTTTATGAGATTTATTGGCAATAGTAGGAATATAGGTTATCTCCAGACTTATCTTTTGAGGTCAGTCTAACAAATTTGCTTCACACTGAAACAGGATGTGTGATGTTAGATCATAGATGCATATAGGTTGGTATTCAGGAAATATTGATCAGAGAGTGCAGCATTGGTGTTTTCCTCACAACTGACTCTGAGACATGATCTATGCAGTTTGTAGTCTGCTAGTATAGTTGAGGTGATGCGATGCAAATAATAACTCTATTACTCATTAAAATGATAATGTGCTAAAAATATAGTTTCTATGACCTGTAACCTGTGGTTTTCCAGGAGCCTTGCAGAGTTTGTTCCTGGAAAAAAAAAAAGATTTAAACTGTCATTGACAAAAGTTTCAAATTAATAAGAAGCAAAGTAAATATATTTGCAGATTTTGGTGCAAATATATCTTCTCCTTTTTATTGAACGATGTCCCTGTCCCGCTCTCTTGCAGATGGTGGCCAGCAGAGATCTGCAACCCTCGCTTGGTGCCATCCAACATTCAGAGCCTTCGCCACGACATCGGTGACTTCCCCGTCTTCTTCTTCGGTTCCCACGACTACTACTGGATCAACCAGGGCCGCGTCTTCCCCTACGTTGAAAATGACAAGAACTTTGTCACGGGTCAGATCAACATCAACAAAACCTTCAAGAAAGGTAATTATCATTAATGGTTTTCTCCTACTTGAAGTTGAAGTTTATTTCTATAAAACAGATGTGAGGATGAATTTCTAAGATGCTGTTGATCTGTTTCAGCTCTGGAGGAAGCAGCCCGGCGGTTCCAGGAGCTCAAGGCTCAGAGGGAGAGCAGGGAGGCTCTGGAGCAGGAACGAAACTCTCGCAAACCTCCGCCCTACAAATTCATCAAAGTAATGCCACGTCAATATCTCACTCATGACAAACATTATGGGTGAAGTTGTTTTTAGTGTGACTTTACTCATTATGTGGGTGTTATTTCCTGTGTTAGTCCAACAAACCTGTGGGGAAAGTGCAGGTGCATGTTGCTGACTTGTCAGAAATCCCACGATGCAACTGCAGACCAACAGACGAGCATCCCTGCAGCCTCGACTCACAGTGTCTCAACCGCATGCTGCAGTACGAGTGTCATCCACAGGTCTGTGCACACTTTTGTCATCATTTGTTTAGCTGATTTGTTGAGTAATTAAATGAATGAATGAATGAATAAAAATTAGCTATCTCTCATAAATGAAAAACTGTTTCCATTCACTATCAGATGCCACCTCTTCTTACCTTTTTTATGATGTCACTTGGCAGGTGTGTCCTGCAGGAGACAACTGTGAGAATCAGTGTTTCTCCAAACGGCTGTATGCAGAGACAGAGGTGATAAAGACAGAGGGACGTGGCTGGGGCCTCAGGACAAACCAGGTTCTGAGGAAGGTGTGTGTTGAGCTTAACCTCCAGTGCAAGTCATTCTTTTGTGTTTACTCACATCTTTAAAATCATGCAAAGCCTGACTATCAAACTACGTCGTAACCATCTTCCTTTTGAATATACGGTCTATAAAACAGTTAACAGTTAAATTTCAAATATAACAAATAACTTTTGAATTAAATATTGGCGGCCCAGTACTATCCCCTGATGTTTTCTAATTACGGACACACTTTTATTAATTAAGTCATTTGGATGCAAAAAACTGAAAAGGGTCAATTAAAAAATGATTTCAGGGCTGAGAATGATTGAAACAGATTGAATGCCAATGATCAAGATAGTTATTTTTAGAAATATTGTATCTTCTTTCTTTCATTAGTAGTAAGATCAGGGGACATGGGTACAAAGAGCGATCAATGACATGTCATAAAAGTCCACGGCCAAAATTCAAACCAGAGCTGTATTAGTGGCTCCAGTTTTACCTTGAGCTGCCAGTTAAATACTAGCATAATTATTATTAGTAGTTAAGACTTTTCATATAAAAACATCACAGGATCAATGACCGTGAGAAACATGTCAAAGTATCCTCGTGAAAGACACTGATTTTGCTTGTTGTGGTCACTTTAGATAAAGCGATACTTGAGCAACTTATCCACACTTCCATAAAGTTTGGGGAGTCAGATTAAAAAAAATAAAATAAAAAAATAAAATAAGTTTGAAGGAGCATATGCTGAAACTTTCTGACTTTTAATACCTTCTATCAGTAAAGCTCCAAAAGCATTTGATCCCGCAATTCCCACGATGCAACTTATTTCAATAGAGCCCCCCCCTCAAACTCTCCATATCGTCAGTTTGTAATCCAGGCTTTATGTTAGAATATTACTGATGATATCATCTAAGTTATTTTTTTTCAAGAAGAAATTATACAACTGTTTTCACACGCTGAGTAGTACTGTAAACCTGAGGTCTAAAAATCAGTGGTTTTCCTTTTTAAGAGTGTCTGTATATCACCTAAAACATAATTTAAAATGTTTCCTACAGGGCGACTTTGTGACTGAATATGTAGGAGAAGTTATTGACTCAGAGGAGTGCCAGCAACGAATCAAACGCGCCCACGAGAATCACGTGGCCAACTTCTACATGCTCACCCTCACCAAGGTAAAATCAGTCGCACTGTTCAGAACCCCCCCCCCCCCCCCCCCCTTAAACACATCGCCGAACCTTTCATTTTTAACATCTGCCTTTGCTTTTAGGATCGTGTGATCGACGCCGGCCCAAAAGGAAATTCATCCCGGTTCATGAACCACAGCTGCAGCCCCAACTGTGAAACCCAGAAGTGGACAGTTAACGGAGACGTTCGCATCGGACTCTTCACCCTCTGCGATATCGAGGCTGGTGAGTTCACAGGAGAACATCACACACATGTTTTACATATATTGTGTGATATATGTGAACAGTGCACACAGATGTTTGTTTTTTAGTTTTTTTTAATATAAATGTTGTCCCTGTTGTTCCTGCAGGCACCGAGCTGACGTTTAACTACAACCTGCACTGTGTGGGCAACAGGAGAACGTCGTGTCACTGTGGATCAGATAACTGCTCTGGGTTCCTCGGGGTGCAGCCGACAGTGAGGACACTACTGCTACTTCCTATCACAAACCCAAAATCCTGACTTTAGCAGCTGTGTTTGACACTGTGTCTCTCTCTTCTTCTCATCCTCTTTTCCTCCCCCAGAGTGCCGTGGTGATGGAGAAAGAGGAGAAGGCCAGGAACGCTAAGCTGAAGCCCAAGAAGCGAAAGCTGCGGCCGGAGGGCAAACATGCACATGAGTACTTCTGTTTCTGCTGCGGAGAGGGTGGAGAGCTGGTGATGTGTGATAGGAAGGACTGTCCGAAAGCGTACCATCTGCTGTGTCTCAACCTCACCAAGCCGCCATACGGTAATGACGAAATTAACTTTTTCTGTGTGTGACTCCAATAAAACCAAAATTGATATTTTTCATGGTCATTTCAGCTGCGTTCAACTGTATTAATGGTTTCACTGCAATAGGACCACATGTTTAATTTCCGTCAGTCAACTTTTCCTGTTATAACATGACAACTGTGATGATGACTTTATTAGTTTATTATTAGCCTGCTCTCACTTTGCTGTTGGATATTTTTAAATGTAATTTTTCAGTGCTTTTAATACTACAAACCAAATTCTCCCCTGAAATAAAACCGAAACTCTCTCCATGGTACCAGCAGTAAGCAAGACTATGTTATAAGTAATATGGGTGAACAGACCCCTTTAAAAGCTACTCTATGTGAGTTGGTGCTTACTTGACATGGTTGGGATCATTATATCAATAAATAGGGTGTACGTTTTGGAATTGTATAATTAAAAGTTTCTTTGCCATTATTTCCAGATAGTGAATTCAAGTAAAGTCAGTTTTATTTATATAACCCAATATCACAAATTGGTTTCAGGAGGCTTTAAACCTTCTCTATCTAGACCCTTAATCCATATAAGGAAAAACTCTTTACTAGAGGGGAAAAAATGGAAGAAACCTCAGAAAGAGCAACAGAGTAGGAATTCCTCTTCCAAGACAAACAGACAGGAATTAGCACAGAATAGACCAGACAGCAAAATTGGAGAAATACAGCATCAACATTTGATCAGATCCATGGTTTAAGGGTCAGATGAACTGATCCATCTGACCCTTAAACCTGAAGTCTTTATCTCCATAACTTCCTTTTTTCCTGTCTGCAGGACGCTGGGAATGTCCGTGGCATGACTGCAGTATTTGTGGCTCCCCGGCCTCGTCTTTCTGTGACTTCTGCCCTCGCTCGTTCTGTCGGGATCACGAGACGGGGGCGCTCACCGCCTCCTCGCTCGAGGGCCGCCCCTGTTGCTCCAGTCACAACCCTCTCAGCCCCCTGGACTCCGACCCCAGCTCGACTCAGCTGCGCCACCTCGCTCTGAGCCCCGTCACGGTCAAAGAGGAGCCCGAGACGGATCCGGGCCAGCCGGCATCAGAGTGACGCAGCAGCTCCCTCAATACCTCATTCCCTGTAAAGTACACTCCTGTTGGCCAGAGTCTCCCTGGGCTCCAGTCCACCTCTGATCCGAAGCGGTGCACTACGAAAGGGAATTCAGTGCTTTTGACCAGCGTGATGGCCACTCTGCAGAGTCGAAACACTCTGATGAACACCTCGATGACGCTTGTGGAGAAAGCAGAGCGATTGGGGTGTTAGCAGGGGAAGTGACCAGGCATCATTGTGCACCGTTTCCCTCCTCTCTTGCCATAAACGCCACTACTAACACTCTCTACAGCTCGCCTGTGCCCCCTGAAGGGCCCAGACCACCACCTCATTTTGTTTCTTTTTTAATTTTTACAGCTGTGGAAATTTTTAAGTGTTGTCACATTGTTAGTTACCGGCACTTTGAAGAACTCAACGAGTGAGGTGGAGGGAGAGGTAGAGAGAGGAAGGAGAGGAGGTGTGAGGCTGAACCTCTCCACCTCGCTGCTCCTCTCTCGGTTTACCTGCTGTACGCTGTGGTCGGCATCTGTCACTTACACACACACACACACACACACACACACACACACACACACACACACACACACACACACACACACACACACCTCTAAAGCCGATCATCACTCCTGACGTGATCCGTCATGGTATTTATCTCTTCTTCTCTGAGAAAAAGGAGAGAGGGGGGGAAATGACCGATTTTTGTGCAATTTTTTTCAGGACCACACTACATTCCAACCTTCCTTAAACATGGTTTTAATATACTTATGGGTATAGATGAATATAATTATATACGTATCTATGTTTGTTAATGTTTACAGACAGATTCTCTCACTTCATCTCAGTGAGTGGTGTATTATGTTTGTTTGTTTAGGTGTTAAGCATTACGCAGACCTCCTTGTGAAAATAGTCCTATTAAGGTGAAATACTGTATAATGGTATATAGTGTAATGGTATGACATTACAGAAGTACTTGTGGTTTTCATATTGCCAGTCTCACTTGCCATTGTGTACATAATTGGCTCATTATATTGTAAAGTACAGATGAGGAGGGATGCAGCCTCGCCTCTCCAGTTGTTCCTGGAGGAAGGAAACGCTTTTTTTTTTTTTTTTTAAACAACAAGACAGGTCCTTTTAATTTTTTCCTCTTTTTTTCAGTAATGTTCTGTTCTGCATTTTCCTCTGAAGCGTTACTGTCACTCGTATTGTAGACAGAGGGGCCCAGCTTTTTGCGAGCACTGGCACTGTCTTAAAGTATTGTTAATCAGCCTTACGGGATCACCTCAAGTTGGATTCTGGCTGTAGGAGCTACTGCCCAGACGCAGTTGGCTGTTGTTGTTTTTTTGTAAATTTTCCTTTTTTTTGGCCAACTTTTTTCTGAAAAGCACTTTCACACGCCTTGTCGCTAAACAATTTTAGCTAGGTCATACATATACAGAAATGTATACTGAAAGAACATATGACAAGTGTTTCAAAATGGATACCTCTTCTTCTTGTAGGCGGAATATAAACTGTGTTGTAACTTTTTCTTTTTTTCCCCCTCTTGGTCAGAAACCTGGTGAAAGCTGGGCGTTGTTTTTTGTTTGTTTGTTTGTTTGTTTGTTTGGGTTTTTTTTGAGGGAAGTGGCCTGAAAGCTGTGTTGTTTGTTTTTGGCACAAGTAGGAATAACTGCCAGGCCGGCCTGTTTGCCTCTTCTGTTACAGTAAAGCCCTCCAGCAGCGTGTGACAGAGGCACCACTTCCTTTTCCACCAGGAGATCATCTACTAGGCTGGGCTTTATTATAAAGGACATAATGGTGTACACAGCAGTCCAGTCCAGTATAAATGTACGAATACAAAAACTTCTGTACAGTGTTTTTAATCGCTCATCTGTCAAATTCAAACTTTTTTGTATTTATTGCACCACATTTTATACCAATTTCTTTTTCAAACACCAGTGCAGTAATTTTTCTCCCTCCCCACTGAGGTGTAAGTGAAATAGACTATTTAAAATAAAAGGGGAGTTTTACATAATATATCTGTATCTAGTCATTGCATTTTTTCTTTTTCTTTTTTACATTGGTGTAATGATTCCACATTCGGTAACAGCCGCTGCTCATTGACCTGTTTCGTGACTCACTGTAATTGGTGTTAAAAGCGGTGTAAAGCAGTTCAATATATGGAATGTGAAGATCCCGTTTCAGAGAGGTTTTGTGCTGTTTTAGCCTGGACTCAGAAGTACTCATCACAGGAGGAAGCTTATCTGTAAACCATGCCTCAGCCTTTCTTGTTTTTTTTTTTTTGCTTGTGTTACATGACTTTTTGTTTGCCCCTTTTTTTTGTTTGTTTGTTTGTTTGTGTTTGTTTTTTGAAATCCTCCCGAGGTGGTCAGTGCAAAATGTCGGACCACAGGGTGAAACGTTGCCAATTTGTCCAAATCATTTCTGTTTATTAAGAGTAATCTAATCTTAAAGAAATCAGACTAAAGAAAGAAGAAGAAGCCGTTGAATGCAGAAAGGTTAATATGCTCTGTGTGTTTTTTTTCTATGACGTTGATGCCTGTACTTGTGCACATATTCAGCATATTAGATTTTACTCCCTTTGTTCTGCGTTTAACGGCTCTCCTCCAGTTTTCTTTCTATTATCACCGACTCATTTGGGAAGCCTTTTTCTACTCATGAATTCCTGAAAAAAAGTTCACTAATTTTCCTTGTGCAACTAAGCACAACTAAGCTCCCAAATCTGCCAAACTCCATACATTCAGAGACGTATTTTTTATTCAGTAGTTAGTCATAGGATTTAGGCTACTTCAGTACTTGTTCATTATTAGCTCGATGCATCATTAAGACACTTCTTTTAGCACTCGGTCTGCGTATTAACTTGAACTTTTTTTAATTTATTAACATATTATTTTTTTACACAGCGTTCATACATGTGTGATTATCAGACTGCAGGAGTCTTTGAGTCAGAAATGTCTGAGTGATGGTCTTAAAGCTTTTTTTTTTTTTTTCAAGGTGACTGTTGATCAGCTGATGCATGCTCACCACTTTAACCCACTTCTGTAATCAGAAAGTCTTTAACTGCCTAATTTTAATGCCAACACTATTAAAAAAAAAAATTGTGTTCCTTTATGTTTTAACCACATTGCACAGAGATTCTGCATAACCATTCAACGCCTTTATTATTATTATTTTTTATTTTTTTTATGCACCTGCAGATCGAGTGATCATAAATTACGTTGTGCCAGTTTTGTCTTCTGTCCTCTCTCTCAGCTGACACAGCAGCAGTATTATAAATGCCTAATTTATGTGTCCCAAACATGCATTTCATTTGCTTAAAAAACTAATCTGATGTGTATGTTTTGTTGGTTTATTCTTCGTGTAGTGCCCTTTTTTTTGTTTCTGAGAAGACAGCATGTTTATTTTTCATTTAAGTGACCCTTAAACAAGCCTGAAGAGGATTTTTTTTTCTTCTTCCAAGTGTCCAGGAATTTGTTTTTAGAATGGATCACCCCTGTTGTACGACAAAGGGTTTTTTTCAGTTCACTGTGACGTCTTCAGTTTTATTTTTTTTTTGTGCAATGTTGCTGACTGTCAATAAGTTTCTGAATGACATGCTGTCAGAGGAAAAATAGTGTTGGAATAATAAATAAACTCACCTTCATGAGCACTCATCTCTTTTTACTTGTAGTAAAATTGCTTACAGAAACTTTAACTGGGGTCATATCTATCTCTCTTGGTGTTGCTTCAATTAAAACGTGGATGAACACACAAGTACCATGTTGATTACTGTTCAACCTGTGTTACTGCATAACTGCATATTGCTGAAGAACTTGTACATAGTTTGCATTGAACTTGCATAGACTCATGTTACTGTGGCGTGCTCTTTCTTGCCTGTACAATTCTGCTTATAAATGTGTGTGACTGTTGAGACGACACTCTTTTTGTACATGGCTGTCTTTTTATTTGAGAATATTGATTCTGTCCTTTTTCATTCTAAAGTTGAGTTTGAAGAGTTCAGACATGCCTGAAGTTTGACTTTAATAAAGCTGTACTCTGTCTCAGTGAAACTCTCTCAATGAATGTTTTATTTATGTTTTAATATATTTGGTGAAATATTGATTTCTGTTTAAATGATTGCGATACAAAGACTTTTAAATATTTACCAAGTAGGTCACAGCTGAACTAATCATCACAACTACTATTAACTCCATTTCTTTTTAGGAATGACAGACATTAAAATTGATTAAACAATGCAAAATGTATGCACAATTTATCATTACAAATGGTACCTACATAGAGGAGAGGTTTCAAAGTCTGAGACTGGGGGCCTTTCCTCAGACAAATCTTAGAAAAAGGCACCCCATCACCTCCCTTTTAGTAGTAATTTGTTTATTGGGACAATGTACATCGTTAAACATCAATGTTACCATATGATGTGCTGTAGCACAGATAGTTCATAGATAGTTTTCACCTGCAGTCCCTTCAGTAGTTGAATATATTAAAACATTTAATGGCACAATAAACAAACAGTACAAAGCAAAAAAACAAACACTCAGGACACATACAAAATACGAAGCTACACATAACAGCACATCACAGTCATTAGTTTACTTACATACTTATATTTTTATACACATATATATTTATTTTCATGTATGCTGCTGGGATGGGAATGCTAAATGAAGTTGTATTGTATGTGTAATAACAATAAAGTATCTATCTATATCTATCTATAGTCATTAGTCTACTTGCATAGTTTTGCTTAATTCCTTGATGCCTCATGAATCATTATTATGTTATTTAATCCCATAGACACTCAACAATTGAGCCATTATAGGCTGATATTTCTGTTTGACACACTTCAGACTACACCAAATACATTAAAAGAGGTATTTTCTAAGTCATTTATTAGTTTCTGACACTACGAAAATGGGAAAAACAGTAAAATTCCCCAAAACTTTATATGTGAACTCTTTAACAAGATCGCACATATTAAGGCTATTCTACGTGATCTCCTTTTGATAAATAATGTAATATTTTTTCACACTTTCAGTAAGCCTCTCCTGATACTGTATGGAGACCCCCCTGGGGAGACGTTTGACCTAGAGTAAAAGGTAAATGTGTCGATATAACATTCATTAATAAACTGTGAAACCTGTAAAATGAAAATAGGTCGTTAAAATAACAAAAGTCCAAAATTAACAACCTAAAAATTAACTAAAACATTTACTGAGATTTGAGAATAAACTGGAAAAATCAAAGTTGGTTGATTTGATAGCAGAATAAACACGGATGAACCGTCTGTTTTTTTGGCCTGTAGATGGCGCGCTTTAACGTGACGTGGCTTCTTTCATCCACGTGTCAAGGCAGGTAAAGTTAACTACACCAGCACTTCCGGTTTATAAAGCACATCACAGTTCACACATGTCAAAACTCACTGAAAATACAGTCGTTTTTTATTTAAGTTAAATGAATTGAATTCCCAGTAATGATAAACACATTTGATACAGCAGTTTAGATCATTTACTCCTCTTTTAATTTCCTGTAATTTTTTTTTTTATGAAGAGTGATCTTGTTTCATGTGGACCTCACTGACAAAATATATCATCAAAGCATATAAAATCTACACTACATATGAATAAATAAATAAATAATCTTTTCCTGTCTCATAGAGCAGAAATATAATTGTATACTCTTTACCTGTACTTAATATGTACTTATAAAACTTAAACTTAAAAATGTTCAAGTGTCCTCTGGCACTTACCAGGTCGCCATTATAGATAAGAAACTGCTCTTAATGTCTTGCCTGGTAAAATAAAGGATGAATACTTTTTCTTTTCTTTTTTAACAACCCAATGATTTATAGTAGGCTGTATCTATTTGCTTATATAAATATAATCACTCCGCTGATTATACTGACATCCACACCCCATAATGTAAATATTTAGTTAACACGTTTTAGTTAACACATTTGTTTGAATAAATAACTGGTTAATCTGCTTAAATAAACATGAATTGTTAAACTTTGACAAGGATTGTATCCCTTTCTCCCTTTAGTTGTGGCCACATCAGATAGATAGATAGATAGATAGATAGATAGATAGATAGATAGATAGATAGATAGATAGATAGATAGATAGATAGATAGATAGATAGATAGATAGATAGATAGATAGATAGATAGATAGATAAGAATATAGATATTATCCTGATAAAGACATAAACGACTTATATGGAATATGGTCAAAAGCACCGGAACAAACCAGTAAGAGGACCTTTAAAGATTATTTAACCATGTTCATGTTTGAAAACCTTCAACCGGACGAGCCTCTGTTGTTTCCGGTAGCTTCACTCTTCCTCCTCCTCCTCCTGCTCCTCCTCCTCATCATCATCGCCATCATCATCATCATCATCATCATCATCATCATCATCCCTGTTTCCTTTAAGTCCTCAGATGTGCGACTTGAACCGTCGGCGGACCCGGAGGCCTGATTCATGTTAACCACACATGTTACTATGCGGATAAAGAGATAAATAAACCCCCCGGTTGATGAAGGTGAGTGACGGAGCCGGTTTCCTGTCGGACTAACGCGGAAATGAGCCAGATGTGTGACAGATGTGGCTCAGTAGCTTTAGCTCGGACTGCTAACATCTTGTTTCTGCAGACTCAACGAGACCTGCTTGTTGTCTCAATCTGTGTGTTGATGTATTACTGTGGTGAAAATAGTGTTACGCTGATGTACATTTTTTTTTAAATATATAAATGGGGTTTATTTTTATAGGAGTGTGATGCAGGAGGAAGTGAAGGTGCAGCATGTTGGCCTGTATGTCAGGTTTTACATCAGAGGTGGAGGAAGTACTCCGATCATTTACTTCAGTTAAAGTACTAATACAGCAATGTGAAAAATACTACATTACATTACAGTCCTGCATGAAAAGTCCTACTTATAAGTAAAAGTACATTTAGTATTAGCAGCAAAATGTACTCAAAGAATTGCAGTAAAAGGAGCTTGATGTAGTTAAAGTATTACAGTAAAAGTACATTAAGTATTAGCAGCTAAATGTACTCAAAGTATTGCAGTAAAAGGAGCTTGATGTATTCAAAGTATTACATCATTACATTAGTACATTAGTGTTAGAGCAGCATGTTACTGTGGTAGCTGCTGGAGGTGGAGCTAGTTTCAACCACTTTATTTACAGTTGGCTAGTTTAGTCCAGTGCTTCCCAACAAAGGTCTGATACACAAATCTGTTTAGCAGTTCCTGATATTTACTGTTTTTTCAAGTGCTTCTTTGTGTTAGTATCACTACTCTGCAGCTCAGTGAGGACACACTGATACTTTGCAAACACAAAGAGAAAATTTGTTATAAGAGGGTCTGTAAACTCACTTTTTTAAGGTATCACTTAACAGACAATGAATTTTTACTACAACACATTCAGTGTACACATGGACCTGAGAGTATTATATTCAGATAGACTTGGAATAAATCGGAACATGTCCTTTTAAACCGCAGATGACAGATTGAGCCATTTTCAATTCAGGAAATATTTTTTTAAAATAAATTTGGTGTGAGTGTCAATATAAACACCAGCATTGATGTGTTTCATCACAGTACACTCATATAACTTAATTTACAGCCCAAACATGTTGAAGCGCTTGCAGGGAATAAAGGATCTTTACAGATGCAGCCCCAAACTAAAATAAATGAGATGAGAGGGCGATGTCAGTGGAGCTCAGTCCGCTCTCTCCCACGCTGTCCTAAAAACAGGTTCGTCAGGTAAAATCAATGACTGCACCTGTGTGGGTGTCACATCTCTCCTCTCATCAGATAATTCATCATGATGACGGACGTGTCAACATGCACTAATTATATTAATAGTTTTCTCCACTTGTGCACCCACTGCCTCTCGATAGTCGTTTATTTTCTCCATTTATTATCCTTGTTAATGCCTTTTTATAAACTAAAACTGTCCATTTTTCTTTAGTTCGAGTTCAGTTACAGAGGGTGAAGTGGAGATGTTTGCTGTTGACTGAAGTCCAGTTCCGAGAAACAAAATGAAGAGGAGGCTGCTTCGTGGTTTCCTGTCGGAAATCTCTATCCGGATGGCGCTGCTGGTGGTGTTCCTGTAAGTACACTCGTAAATCACCTGTGAACACATTATTTCATTTGCATCACGGCTTTATGGATTCATTATGGAAAAGGCAGGCAATTTTAATGACATAAAACGAATGTACTGTGTGTATGTGTTTGTGTGTGTGTGTGTGTGTGTGTGCGCTTCACTCAGTGTGACGGAGCAGCTTCCTCCTTTCTACCGTGAGATCCAGGCGGAGGAGATGTGGCTGTATAAATTTCATCGTGTGGAGAGAGACCATGTACCCACATCTCTAATGTTTGTAAGTAATAAATCTGCAGGACTTTGACCTAAAGAGGAACAAAATAAATCCCTCAGTTAGGTTTTAAATCCACAACCATAATCAGTGAACCCAAATTGCTTCCTGAGTTTTATCGCATTTAAAGAACTGCACCAATAAGACCAGATACTCTAAATATATATTTTCTCTCTATGTATTCATGTTGAAAATGTTCAAAACTTACAGAGACATAAACTTTGCTGGAGAAATCGAATCCTTCATTGTGAATATTATTATCATCATCATCATCATCATCATCATCATCATTATCGTTGTTTTCAAATCCCTCGATACTTTAAATTGTGTTATCAACAAAATGTAACTTTAACAAAACTTTAAAGTGGATATAAATACTTTTTTATTTTTAATAAGACTGTTTGAAGTGTCTGAGAGTTGTTTTCATTCTGCAGTTTGAAAAAGAAAAACAGAAAGCCATTAATAAACTGTTAAATTACAGTCAGTGAATGTGATTTGTAGTTGAAGGACTTGTTCACAGATATCAAGTCTGTCTTAAAACAACAGTCAGACTCCCAAAATGAACATTGAAACAGGTTTTTCTTGCCATAATAATTCCTCCTGTTCGTACTGAACATCAGCAGATCTCTTGATGTTAAAATGTAAGTGATGGGGGACAAAATCCACAGTCCTCCTTCTTTGCAAAAATGTATTTTAAATACATTTTTGCAAAGAAGGAGGACTAATATGAAGCTAATATGAAGTTTCAGCCACTCAAACTAGTCGAATCAGTTCAACATCTTTCACTGTTACAGTCTTCTTAGTGCCAAATTTAACTTCACTGACTGTACAAGTACAACAGGAGGGATGACTACAGCAAGAAAAACCTGTTTCATTTTTTCATTTGGGCGTCTGACTGTTGTTTTAAGACATACTTGAAAAAAGAGTACCGTCTAGACCTGCTCTGTGTGAAAAGCACTTTGAGATAACTGTTGTTGTGATTTGACACTATATAAATAAAATTGAATTAAAAATTATATTCTGTGTTTTTCTCTTCGCTGCATCAGAGTGTGGCGGTTTTCACTCCGCTGATCATAATCTTGGTTTTCACCTTCCTGAAGAAGTCTGAGCGAGGAGACCTGAAGGAGGCGTCGCTGGGTGAGAAACAGCCGGCTGCACACGATTTGTTTATTCATATTAAAAAAACATGTCATGATTCATCTCTGTTTGCCCTCTCTCATCCAGCTGTGACTCTCACTCTGGTGCTGAACGGAGTTTTCACCAACGTCATCAAACTTGCTGTCGGCAGGTAAACGCTGTACATGATGTTATCTTGTGCTTTAGTGTATGAAAGTCTAAATCTGTACTCTCCGTGTTTGTGCCCACCTCAGGCCACGACCAGACTTCTTCTACCGCTGTTTTCCAGACGGTCAGATGAACCCGGAGCTGCGCTGCAGCGGTGACCCAGATGTCGTCATGGAGGGCAGGAAGAGCTTTCCCAGCGGACATTCATCCTGTAAGAGCCTCTTCTGTGAAATTATGCCTCTATAGCTGGTACAATTTCATCATCAGACAACAAGGAAAAGAAACAAATGTACAAAGCAGGTCAGGGAGAAAATTATACATCTGAAAATAGAAGTACATAAGTGCACTTTTGCCTCTAGGCTGCAATTTTGTTGTATGAGCAGGAGAGCATCTAATGTTAAAGCATCTTTCCAGCTCTGATCCCTGTCCCATCTCTTTGTTGGTGTCTCTGTTTCTGTATAAATCTTGATCACTCCTTTGATCTCTTCTCTCTGCTCCCAGTTGCTTTTGCAGGATTGGGCTTCACAGCGTTGTACATCGCAGGAAAGCTGCGCTGCTTTAATGCAGCAGGTCAAGGCAGAGCGTGGCGGCTTTGTGCCTTCCTCACCCCTTTACTGGTGGCGACTGTGATCGCCCTCTCCAGAACCTGCGACTACAAACACCACTGGCAAGGTCAGACCAACAGCACTGCGTAGCATTAAAAACACGTCGTATGTTGAGTCCAAATCCATGAATCAGATACAGAAAGAAGTGGTCCTAAAGTGACAAATATATCATGTTAAAAAAACTGGACATTGTTGAACATTGCTAATGAGCCTGTTTAAAGGCAAACACAGCTTATTTTGGGAGCAAACATGTTGGTTTTACTTTTGTGTGAAACTGCCGGCTGGAATCCCATCGTGCTTCATTTGTATGCCAGCAATCATTTCAGAACAAGAGATGTTTACTGAAGTGGTGGAGATTTTAGGGAGTTACATTAAAGTTTTTAAATTTATTCCAGATGAGAAAACTCATGAGGGTTGTTAATTTCATTCTCATGTATCAGACTGCATTTCACAACTTGTTTTAATACCATTATTTTGTCATTTTGTCCACATTGTGGAGCCACTTCTCTGTTTGTTAGTGCAAGATGAAAAAGTATTCAGGTACTTTGTGGAGTTTTTGACGACTGCCAGCATAAGCAAGTTTTTTTTTTTTTTTACCCTGTTTTGTTTGTATTATGCACAAGGACACAGGATTCACACCCTGTCGTTGGTTTCATGCTGTGATAAAGTGCCAACAAACATAGCAGCATGCCAATAAAGGCAAATAAGGAGACTGCAGGCTGGAAAACGTGCATGTTATAAATGCAAATTTATTGTGGCCATTTTCTTTTTCTTTTTTTTTACTAAAAAATTTACTTTGCAAATGTTTAATGAGGAAAAACATGCATTCAAAATGTTTGTTACACTTGAAGGTTTCACACAGTGTGTTTTTGGTGAGAGACACTGAAATTAACTATGTGACTTGTGTTTGTTTACATGTACCACAGACACCTTTAAGCTCATTTGTGTAACGTCTGATGATGTCATCAGTGTTATTTAACAGAAAGCCTGCGCTACGTTGATATTTAAGAGGCAACATGGATCTGTTAAAAGATGTTATTGAGTCTTTTTGGGAGTGTAATACTGGAGTAACTTTAGCATCATGTCTCACAGTGGAGACTCTTATATGTGTGTGTCTTTCTGTCTCTCTGTTTCTTGTAGATGTGTTAGTGGGCTCTCTGCTGGGTCTTTCGTTCGCCTGGCTGTGTTACAGACAGCACTACCCTCCACTGCAGGACCCCGACTGCCACAGGCCTCTGCGTCACAGAGAGAGCATCCCCGCAGCACAGGAGCGAAAGCTGGCCAACTCCAACTACATCCTGCCCCTGTAACAAGCTTGATTATACTCTTTACTGGTGTCATTTCTAAGGGGGTTACCTGGTGATCCTTCAAACTCTGGTTATCACATCCTTAGGGCTGGGCAGTATATCAGTATTAATAGTTTATCATTGTAACTGTATTGTGGGGATTTTCTTTCTGTTTGGTGATACATGACACAAAAACTAAAATGACACTTTTCTCCTAAACGGTTTCTAAGACATTTGAGAGTCGCCAACAATAACAAAAAAACATTTTAACGGCAACTATTAAAAGTTTTGGTGAATATCATGACATTTTTTCCCATCTGGCCCAGCCCTACTGTACACACCCTGTGTATTGTGCCTATAGAACACATACATTTAAATACTTAAAACAGCTGAGCAGGTCGACTACACAAGCACTGCACTATAAAGTTCACTGCCCGTCAGTCTCTGGCTCAGCTGCTGTGAAACGGTTTGTCATGTAGGTTCACTACTTCGTGATTGTTTTGTAAACTTGCAAATATTTCAAAAAAGCAGGGTTGAGACTCGAGGAGGGAAGAAGATAATCTAAGTTCACACATCTGCTTACTAGTGATTCAGAGACTCCAGCTGCATGTCGACTTCAGACGTCTGCGAACACGAGACGAAACGGTCGACTGGGAAGAAGCGAAAGTCATCGAGCAGGAGTCAGCGAACGGCCGGAGAAAAATCGAGACATGAGAGATCATCTTTAAACAGAGGCAGTAGTAACGGTCTTTACCATCATTTACAACTATCGCACAACTTTACGTCACACAGTTAGACCTGAGTCTGATGCACTCTCTGAAGAAGACCATGAGATGAGGATGCATCATTTGATCGGTAGAAGACTTTATCAAGACAGCTTCTTCATCTACATAAGAAACAATATTCATCAGTTATATTGTCTCAGTGACTCAGTTTTTAGCACCACAGCAACCCCATGTCTCATGTCACCTCACGTAGAAATGGTCTAAATTAGCTCCACACAGATTTTAAATTTGAGGGACAAAGAAAGCCTAAGTTGGGGTGTCAGAAGAGAAAAAGTCAGATGGGTTCATGTCTACCACGACATGCAGTTGAAACCTCTGAATCATTAGTAAGTGGACCTTTAAAATCCTTCACCGGTTTGTATTTTGGATGAAGAAACCCGGTGAAGTCGAGTCATCAAAGTGGGCTGTTCAAGTCTAAAATTTGGGTTGGGCAGAATGGGTACAGTCCTTTTTATAATACTGTCATTTTAAATCACAATATCAGTATCTATATATTGTGATACAATCAATCTTTTAGAAAATCAATTAAGAAATTGTTAAATGGATAAAATAACCAGACGAGGATGTCCGTTTTGGGGGCTCAACAGCTTGGTCAGCATCACATCTTTGATCTCTTCAGTTTCGCTCTACTGTCTCCATCTCGAGTGCTTTAAATCTCTTCGTCTTCCTATATTCATATTTTGAATGTCAACCGGTTTCCATTCACATATTAATGGATTGATAATTAACATCCTGATGTAGCAGTTACGCTCGACTCGTGGTTTTTTGCAGTGCCTGCTGTACTTATTTATGACTCTAAAAAAAAAAATGACTGTAAGAGAGGATAAATGTGTTTTTCAGTGGTCTCAGGCTTACTGTAGGTCTGGTTTCTGTTACTGCACACTGGCTCAGCGGCCGACCCGATCAAACAAAGTGAGAATGTTCAGCGGAGATGAGAAGTCACAGGGGTTGTTTATTTTTTGTTTATTCTTTTGTTTTTTTTGGACAGTAGATCTTGCTGGTGATGAACCTGAGTGAGGTCAGACTGTAGCCTCTCCAGGTGATGGTGCTAGCCTCACAGTGCTCCTGCTGGTCAGGTTTTCTATCCTGTTAATAGTTTTATTATCACTTTAGTGGTAAAGTTTGTTAATTTTTCTTTGATAGATCAAATTTAATTGAAACGATAAAGTCTGTTTTATTTACTTCTGATGTGTTTCATGTTATGTTACAGTTTCATCCTTTAATTACGGCTGAGTCGTTGGTTTGAAATTTGATAGAATGCGTCAAATTTTACGCAGAAATTAAGCTAAAGGAGCGTCATTGTGGTTTTTTTTGTTTGAAACCAGCCAAAGTTTTGCAGGGTCAAAGCACTTTTTGTTCGTCGTCGTAGTAAATCCAGCTTAAATCTGACTGGATTGCAGCGGTTTCAGACCAAACTTGGCAGAAAAAAACCTGGTAAAAATGTGTGCCTTTGTTTACTACATTAATTCTTAGCTCTCTGTTAATGAATGAAGTATATACTGCATGTAACAGTGTATGCTCTCCGTCATGTCGTCCACACCACTTTGTTCTGTACGTTTTTACGTTTGTGTATAAGATTCACTTTGGGAAGATAACGATGTTTAAATGTGGCATGCTGCCTTTTCTTTACCTCAGTGGAAAAAAAACATTACTTTTCATTTATTTCACTGTTGTTGAAGTTTAACAGACAAATGTGAATATTTCTGGTTGAACAAGTGTAACATTTACATCTGAGGGAGTAGCAAAGATGGGGAAAAGAACTTCACTTTCTACACATCTTTGAGAGAAATGATATCTTAATTTACTTTGCCAGTCTAACAGGTATTTATGAGATGATGTATAGCTGTTGTATTTAATTTTTGGGGCATGTGGGAGTTTACTTGAATTTTAAATATGTGTTTGTTTACCTTAAATGTGATAATGTTATTTCATGAGAGTAGGAATCATACTTGTGGGAACATGGGGTGGGTTTGAGTAGATTGTTAACCAATAAAAGTTAGACTCTGCTGCATTTTGATAAAAAACCCTGCATGTTTTCACATCTTAAGAGCCACATATTTCCCTTGTCACTTCTTTCTCGATGTTCACAGAGTGGGATGCAAAATCCCCACATTTCCATCCATTTTCTGTTGTGATTTCCAGTAAGTTCCAGTAAGTTACTCCAGTAAGTAACCCGATCATGTCTCTGGTGTCCCTCAGATGTACGGTCGTGTCAAAGGGATGATACCAAAACTTTGCTTTGTTTCTGTCACGCTCATCATTTGCCTTGGCTTTGTAGGACCACATATAGCAGCCGCTCATGCTGACACAGTATCCTGATTGTATATGTTGTGATGCTTTTAATGAATCTTTTGGTGACACTAAAATGATGTTTCTAAATAATCCTGCAACACACATTGTCGTCTGTTTATTTTGTGAGTCCGCGGTTCTGGTGTTGAGTATGTGAGATGTTCAGGCTCCTGCTTGTGAGACTTTTGGATAATTGGGCAGTAATTGCTTGCATGCAAAACAAAGTAGTGTAGGTTTTATCACAAAGGTATAAATGAGGTATAATAGTTATCAAGCAGCATGATTTGTAGCTCTAGCAGTATAGCAGTATTTTCAAGCTTTTAAGCTGAAATCCCTTCATTTTTTATATTTCTAGATCAGGCATTAGTTATTGCTCTTGTACTGTTTTGAGATCTTCCCCAAGTTTACCGTCAAACAACAAGGAATGTGAAACCTCATTTATATTATAGCCCGTCTCCTTGCACAACTCTTCACTAGATTAAACAACAGTGAAGCACCAAGTTCTGATTTAATTGAGAAAATTGAAGGAACATTATAGTCTGGATTTAAGAAATGCTCAACATTTCCCAAAACAATCATTAGTCCTCTAAGAAATGCAACTAAAAGGATTGCAAATGTTTATTTTATCTTTTGTCGTTTTTGTTTTACATATAACTTTGTTACAATTGACTTTATTTCACTTCCTTATTTATTTGATTATATCAGTGAGTATGTGTGGCAGTCATATTCTAAGTTATACTGTAATCAGCGCTGGAAAGTAAGTACATTTACTCAACTACTGTACTTAAGTACAATTTTGAGGTACATATACTTTACTTGAGTATCTCCATTTCATGCGACTTTATACTTCCACTCCACTACATTTCAGGGAAATATTATACTCTCAACTCCCCTACATTTATGTGACAGCTTTAGTTACTTTTCAGATGAAGATTTGACACAATGGATAATATAACAAGCTTTTAAAATACAACACATTGTTAAAGATGAAACCAGTTTCCAATCTTTTTGTCTTTTGAAGTCTTTACAAAAAGCAGTGTGTAGTCAGGGTCACATTTCAGATGTCTGAGTTGTTAACAGCTCCACAAAATAGTGATTTTTTTCCCTCTAAACTTCTCACATGGTTTCATTTCAATAAATGCTCAAATTATCCAATATTTTAAGATTAGAAAAAAAGCTAAAAAAAACTGAAAACAGATTTGTATATCAGAACCTTGCTTTTTCTTATTTACTATTAATCATATCACAACCCCTCACATTTGTCTGCTGACCCTATGTTGGGAACCACTGGACTAAACTAGCTAGTTGTGTATATATAGTAGTGTAAACTAGCCCCACCTCCAACAGCTACAAAAGTAACATGCTGCATGATGCTTCACTATTAATAATCTAATGATGTCATATATAATAATATATCAGTCAGAGGGACCAAACCCATTATAATACTTAATGTACTTTTAATTAAGTATGATTTTTCATGCAGGACTTTTACTTGCTGAATACTTTTTGTAATGAACTGAACTGGTCTCGTCTTCGTTGCCAGGCAGCGGTGGTTTGTCAATGACGGGGGGCGTGGCCTCATACGTACGACGTACGACGTACAACGTATGACGTTTAGATTTGGCGCCACATTTCCAACAAGGAACACAGAGCAGCAGAAGGAGCTCCGAGTTTGACAGATAAGCAAATATCTCGCTGTTCATGACACTTTAGACACATGTTATCGTGTTTTGCTCCTCGTTAAAGCTTTTAACATTTCATATAACCTTTAATTCACTTTGTTGAAAATGTTTATCACGGACATACGGAAGGAGTTTTATGAAGTTGTTGCCAACCAGGTATGTTGTTTGTGCTATCAGCTAACAAGAAGACTACACTGTGATTTAGAGGATAGAAAACATCAATTAAAGTACTTACGGTGGTATGCTTATACACAAACTGTGGTACTCTTCTTTCAGAGAGTTGCACTCCTGGTGGCTTCAGACATCGACGCTCTCTGCGCCTGTAAGATACTGCAGGTAAGACATCAAGCTAGCTGTTTCAAGTCTGTCTTAAAGCACCAGTCAGATGTCCATGTAAACACAAACAAAAAGGTTTTCCTCCCTGTAATCATTCCTCCTGTTCATTCTGGCTGTTAATAGATCCCCTTCTAGTGTGCTTTTAATGCAAGTGATGGGGGCAGAAATCCACAGTATGTACATACACTTACAGAAATGCATTTAAACGTTGATTTGAAGCTTAAAAGAGGATTCAACAGTCTGAGTTATTTACTGTCTTTAGCATCAAATTTCTTCTTTGTTTTCCCTGTTGAGCTGTGGTGGAAGTAAAGTAACAAAAAGGACCTCTAAAACACTGTAAAGTTGAAAGATATCTACTTGATATAACTATTTTGGACAGTAGAAGCTTCATATTAGCTTCAGGTAAACTTTTAAATGTAGATTTGTACAAGAGGCTTATGGATTTTGGGTTATGGGCATAATGCACATTGTAAGTGCATTATGAAGTATGAGCAGTTATTTTGTGCAAAAATGCATTTAAAAGTTGATCTGAAGCTTATATGATGATTCAGCAGTCTGAGTAAGTCATATTAAGTAGATATCTGCCACATTTACAGCATCAAATTCCCATTTAGTTTTTCCTTGGACAGTGTTTCCCTGTTGAGCAGTGGTGGAGGTATAGTAACAGAAAGAGGAACTTTGGCACTAAAAAGACTAATGTTGTAAGTGCATTATCTCAGTGCACTTGGTCTAGACTGTACTCTTTAATTTACAGAGACCCAAAATTCCCCCATGAGTAAGCTCCTGGCGACAGTGGCAAGGAAAACTCCTCTTTAACATGAAGAAACCGTGAGCAGAACCAGGCTTTGGGTTGAAAAGTATTTGGGCACCTGACTGTTGTTTGAACACCTGTCCTTTTGAAATAAAAGTATATTATGAACTAAATAATTAGTAGTCCTTTTTCCTGCTAGTAACCACTAACTTAGTATTTTTAGCTTTTTTTATTAGTTGTACTATTTTGTTTTAATTAGGTAGGTATTTTTATAATGTATATAGTATGTTCAGTGCCCAGCTCTGCTCTTCTTTTATATAGATGTCTAGATTATCTGTTTTGCTTGGTAGCGTGAAAGCATAAAAAGAAACACCCCAAATTGTTCTGCCTGCATATTTGAACTGGTTATCTTACTCAGATTATATAACTGCTGCCAAAACTATATCTTCACTGTAGGGCCTCAACTAACGTTTATTTTCATTATTGATTAATCTGTGGATCATTTTCTTGATTAACTGACTAGTTGTTTGGTCCATAAAATTGCAAAGAATGTTTCCCAAAACTCAAGGTGACGTCCTCAATTTTCTTTTTTTGTGCACAAGAGTCCACAGCCAAAAACATATTCAGCTTACAGTTTTTTTGTTTTTGTTGTTTTTAATGACTCCAAACAATTAATGGATTATTGAAATAATTGTGGATTAATTAAATAGTTTGCAACTAATCAATTAATCATTGCAGCTCAATTTAATAAGAGCTGATAGTACTGTCTCAGTCATAAATATATTAAGTTTGAGTAAGAGATATTTGTAAATCTGAGGTCCAATGGCCACATCCATGAAATGATCATAAAAATATAGATAAGATTTATATTTTTTTCCTCCTCTGCTTATGTTTTAGTAACAAAGGTGTCTTAAGATTGATGATGATGATGATAAATTAGTGAATAAATAATGATTGCTGATCTTTTTTTCCTTCACCAGGCGTTGTTCCACTGCGACCAGGTCCAGTATACACTTGTACCAGTGACAGGGTGGCAGGACCTCAGCACTGCCTTCCTCGAACACAAAGAACAGGTATGAAGCTCTGTCCTCCTTTCAGTTAACCTATATCATACCGAAGAGTTGTTTCATTTTGTGTTTTTCTGTTTTGTAGTTTCAGTACTTTGTTCTCATCAACTGTGGCGCGAATGTCGATCTCCTTGAGATGCTGCAGCCTGACGATGACTCCATCTTCTTCATCTGTGACACTCACCGGCCCGTAGATGTCGTCAATGTCTACAACGACACCCAGGTGATGTGTCAGCTCAAATTTCAGATGATGTATTATATAGTGTTGAGTTTTAAATGGGTTATATCCTTTGTTTGTGTTTTTGAAGTGTTTGAAGTTTGTTTGTTTGTTTTGCTTCGAAGGTTTGCAACACAAATAATGCATCACTGCGTCCATGTTGTAAACTATCATCTTCATTCCTCCCACAGATAAAACTGTTAATTAAACAGGATGATGACCTGGGTGTGCCCTCCTATGATGATATCTTTCGAGATGAAGAGGATGAGGAAGGAGATGACTCTGGAAATGAGAGTGACGAAGGCTCGGAGCCATCTGGAAAACGGAGGAGATTTGATGAAGTATGTTTTTAACAGAGTTGGTTCATAACATGGAAACTCAGCAGAGAAAAAAAACAACAGTGTGTTCATGTTGTTGCAGGGGGCAGTTGAGAGGAGGATTGAGAGACAGCGGGCGAAGAGGGAGTGGGAGGCACGGAGGTGAAGTATATTTTAAGGATGGGTCGGTATTTTTGTCAAATAGCCAGTATAGTCACTAAATTCACACATTTCATTCATTTCACAGGAGGGAAATCTTGTTTGACTACGAGCAGTATGAATACCACGGAACGTCTGTGAGTAAACAGCTTTAGAAAATTTCTCCATATAATATCCAGTGAATTCAGAAAAATGTTCATTAATATGATCTGAATGTTTAAACTTCAACAACAACATTAATTTGTAAGAAAATCTGATCATTCAGTATATCCAGATACACTTTTAAGAGTTGATTATGTGTAACTGTATGTTGATCATCGTTTAACTTTTCTGTTATTTTAGTCTATTCTGAATAATATTTTTTTACGTTTCTTTTTCAGGCTGCCATGATGTTTTTTGAACTGGCTTGGATGTTGACAAAAGACACCAAGGACATGCTTTGGTATGCACTGATGTAATTTTCTTATTTCCTGATGCACATTTTGTGAGGACTGGAGAGATTTTTAGACGTAGACTGTTGAGTTCTTTCTTTTTGCAGGTGGGGCATTATTGGGCTGACAGACCAGTGGGTTCATGATAAAATCACACAGTAAGAAAAGTTTTCATTACTCCATAACATCATCCCCTTTGAATTAATCTGAATCTGCTGTGGTGTAATTCATGTATTTTTGCTTTTTGTATTGGCTTCAGGATTATTGTTTGCTGTGTGTTTTGTATGAAGATGTGAACCAACATTGAGCTGTTTTTGTCTTCTTTGATCCTTTTAAAGTATGAAGTATGTAACAGACATCGCTACAATGCAGCGACACGTTTCCCGGCATAACCATCGAAATGAGGATGAGGAGAACTCTCTCTCCATCGACTGTATGAGGATTTCCTTTGAATACGAGTATCCTTAATTCATTGTGACTTGTCATCAATATGGAATGTTATAATCCCTCCCCACCACCACTCATGCATTCAAGAATTATAGCTGCAGTAATCACTCCTTGAGACTTCTTGTAGTTGTTTCTGTCTATTTTTTTTCCTTTGTGTTTGCCTTAAATCTTTTCTTCAGCCTGCGTTTAACGCTCTACCAGCACTGGTCTCTGTATGAAAGCATCTGTAATTCCTGTTACACGTCCTGCAACTTCAAGCTTTGGACTTTAAATGGACAAAAGAAGCTCCAGGAGTTCCTGGCTGACATGGGGTAAGTGCTCACTGACTCTACAATGAAATGTTAATCCACAGAATAACCAGTTACGAAGTAGAAGTTGAGCTAATACTGTAATGTGAAATTAGAGTTGTGTGGTGTTATTTATTTGTAACAGGTTACCTCTGAAGCAAGTGCGGCAGAAATTCAACTCCATGGACATGTCAATCAAAGAGAACCTGAGGGACGTCATTGAAGAGTCTTCAAATAAATACGGGTATGAGTCTAGAAAAGAGGAAGTGATGCTGATGTCATCCAGTTGACTTTATAGGTTACACATGGCATATAGGTTACTGACAGACAACCTGAAATGATTTCTTTGTTTTCCCTCCGTCAGTATGAAAGATATCCGCATCCAGACGTTTGGTGTTCACTTTGGCTATAAGAACCGTTTCCTGGCCACCGACATGGTGCATGCTACTGCTGCTTTACTGGAGAGCACTGAGAAAGATGATACTGACACCGACAACTTCATCAAGGCTCTGGACTCCCTCTCCAGGTGTGTAGCAGAGATAAAATCACCTGGTTGGTCAGCTCAGTGCCTAAAGTTTCCAAGATTTACTCACTTTTTTAGATGTAGAGATGACCAGGTTTGATTTTTTTCTCCTTCTGCATGAAATGTTTTAAAGCTGTAAAAATATTTATAACACAATAACGAAAATACAAATGGTGTCACAATAACTTCCTGTCACCTTTCTGTCTCTTTGTGTGTGTGTGTAGGAGTAACCTTGAACGTCTACATTCAGGCATCGACCAGGCTAAGAAGAAGCTTATTGCTATCCAGCAGACTGTAGCCAGCTGCATCTGTACCAACCTCATCCTTTCACAGGGACCCTTCCTCTACTGCTACCTCATGGAGGTACGAGTGTCTGTATGACCAGCACATACAGTTTGTGACTATTAGATGTATGCCATGCTCAGCTCAATCCTTTCCCCCTGTTTTTTTCATGTACAGGGTACCCCTGATGTAAAGCTCTTTTCTAAGCCCATGGCCCTGATTCTACTCTCAAAATACCTCCTGAAAGCTTTTGTCCATTCGGTGAGTGTGTTTCTGCTGTCCAAATGGAGGTAGATTGCAGAGGAAGTAGACTGTTGCTGATTGCTCATGCTGTTTTGTCCATTAGACGAGGAATAAACGCTGCAAACTGCTTCCCCTCATCATGGCTGCTCCCAAGGATGTGGAGAAGGGGACCGTCATTGTTGTGGGAATCCCACCTGAGTCTGAGACTTCCGACAAGAAGAAGTAAGACCCCACTTTCTAGATCTATAGGATATAAACAGCAAAAACTGAGCTGCATGCTCAGCTTTCCCATGCAAGTGAGACACTAAGATTCAGAATATGCTGAGTAATTCAAGATAAATGTTTCTCTAATAATAATAATAATAACATGAAACTCTATTTTAGAAGGAGTTTAATCATGTGTTCGTAGAAATTATAACCTCAGTAAGTTGATATTTGACCTATATATGTATTATAATATTCCATATCTGGTCTAGGTGTTTTAATTCTAGGGCTGCAACTAATTAGTTTTATTATCAATTAATCTGCCAATTATTTTCTTAATTAATAGATTGTTAGTTTTGTCTGAAAAGGGTTAACATTACTAAAGTATGATGATATAATTGAGTGTTACAGTGACATTTTCACATATCTTGTTTTGTCTGATCAGCAGTCTGAACATATTCAGTTTATTTTCATGTATCTGACAGAAAAGCTTAAAATCATAACATTTGAGTAGCTGAAACCAACACATTTTTAGCATTTTTGTTCATAAAATGAGTCAAAAACAGCTGCCAGTTAATTTTGTCAATCAACTCATTGATGAATAGACTAATATTTGCAGGTTTAATTCCTTCGGTACATGTAAGTGTTTTAATGTGATGCTTTGAGAGAAAATTCTACTTTATTTCATATTTCTCATCTGTTCCCTTCACTCAGTTTCTTTGGACGAGCGTTTGAGAAAGCTGCAGAGACCACCAGCTCCAGAACCCTTCACGACCAGTTCGACACTTCCAGTAAGTGACAAACTCATTTACTTTTGTATTGAGCAGCATCTTTATACTCACTAACCTTTGTTCTGAGAGGGAGTCGTCATCTCTTCTTTAGACACCAGGTGGCAGCCTTGTCTCCGTTTTTATTTGTAGTTGAACTTCATTTGTGAAAACTCATGAATCAGACAGTTGAGCCAGCTGGTCTCTGGGCATCATGAAATAAATGTGGTGCATGTTATGTGCAGTGTGAGATCCTTGTCAGTCATTTCTTTTCAATCATAGTCCAGAATATTGTTACACCTTCCCACCTAGAATATTTTAGATATCAGAGACATTTCAGTGGAGAAATTACTGCATTAAATCTCCCTACAGGAAGACTTATTGCAGGCTGACAGATGTGTGCAGCTGTTCTTCACACACTTCTTCTAACATCTGATTATTCTTTTGCAGTAATCGAACTGAAGACGGAGGACAGGAGCAAGTTTCTGGATGCTCTCATTACCCTTCTGTCATGAGAGCCTTCAGTACTGAATGTAAGAGTGAGTTTTAGTTTGAGTTTAATGTCTTAAAGGCTTGAAAAGTGTGAGGTCTGGTGCTGTTCATGTCTTTATGTCTAATGTGATGTGTGTGACATCAGACATAAGTATGGTGTCATTACTATGAAAACTTTATCCATGTTTTTTTAAGTTTTTATGAGTTTTATGTGTATATTGTACAGTCTTTTGTAAATGTGTGGAGGTCTTATTTTTGCTTTTAAATTCTGAACATTTGTCTTTTTATTTCTGACCGTGTATATGAGACGGTCATCACATTTAACATTTTAAACATGTTTAATAAATCATATTAAATTACTTCAATTCTTTGATTGACCAAAGTGATTAAAATGTTTTATTTACTCTGCGGTTTTGAGGTGTGAGAGCAGCGAAATACAGGAAACTGTATTTGGAGCCATTGATTTTTAGCCTTCATAGGCATACACTGGAAAAGTGTATGTTTCCCATCCTCCATCGCGATTACCTGTCGTACTTCACTTCAGTGGGATAGATGCTTGCTGAGATCAGAAATTTTAGACAGTAGTTAAAACAGAATAATTTCAAATACTCTAAATCATTTCTTTTCTGTTTTATAACCAGTTTTCTTTGATTTAGACAGAAAATGTGATGTGGTGAAGAAGCAGACCATATTGCTAAGAAAATGACTGCGTTTAAAACT
This sequence comes from Scomber scombrus, assembly GCF_963691925.1. Taxonomy (NCBI): domain Eukaryota; kingdom Metazoa; phylum Chordata; class Actinopteri; order Scombriformes; family Scombridae; genus Scomber; species Scomber scombrus. Next base: position 22,725,407 of record NC_084973.1, read on the forward strand.
GACATTATGATCACGTAACTTGAGTTAAAGTTGATCTGTCATCCTTATTAATATTTCTGTCGCATGAAACTGTGAGGAGACAAAATATAAAGCTGTTTAATAAAATATGATCCCAGTTTAACTTAGGCTAAAGGAAATAAGAAAAGGAGCCATTACCAGTGCCACCACGTAGACATTTAAGTCTGTTAACATCAGAACCTTTCTTAATCGAAGACTATTCAATCATATTGGTAGTGTCTCTGGTGTGTCAGTGTGTTGTAGTTTTAAACCTGAATACCTTTGAAGCATAGAAACACCTGTTTGCAGCCCCCATGACAGGTGTGCATCTGCAAAAAGATGAGCAGTTCAACTTTTTCCACTTTATTTGATTATCAGATGAGGCCTTTAAGCTGAGATATTCACAAACAGAAGACTCAATTATAATTTCCCATTTATTTTTGATTCCAGTGTCCCAGATTGATAACCAGCATTGTTACTGGACGTTGGCAAACAGGCTTGTCCGTTTGTTGGATGGGACTTTTATCCTGTCATGAAACAAAGATCTGGCAGTGTTTGCTGTTGGCAGATACAGTCAACGCGAGTACAGAGTGATCCAAACTAGTCTTTTCATCTTGATCCAATCTTTTGTTTCTCTGGCGCACATCTCGCAGTTCCACAGACTATAAAACTGTATGTAATGGGGGGGATTTTAGTTATTGAAATTAAATGAACTTAATGTCTCTTGAGCTCAGGATGCTCATGTAGGCCAAAGGTGAGCGCTGGAACCTTGGCCCACATTGGAGAATGTAGGCCAGGCCTCCCAGTGGTGATTTTTCTGCCGGTACAGAGCATGACTGGAAAGGTGGGGCCTGAGCTGCTCTCTGGGGGGTAATTTGAGATCCTTATCGCTCCTGGATCAGAACGAGACCATGGCCTTCAGAGTGAACTGTGTTTGGGTGGTTTCACAGGAGAAATCCAGACTGAGTGGCAGCGGTTGGGACTGAAACATGCTGATATCTGCATAGTTCCACAGTAGAGGACGTTGATGCAAAACGTCTAATTGTAACAAGCGAGGCGTGTGCGTGTGTCATCACTTAATTGTGTGTGAATGTGTATTTCTCGCTGCGTCCCCTGGGTTAACTGTTTGAGAACAATTTACTTCCATAATATTGTTTACAGTCACATCAGAGCGATGTTATCCAGGAAAAGTAATCCCCCAAACTGAGTAAACAGTACGCAGATACACAAAAAGTTGGGGAAGACGCATTTATATCGTTAAGAGGGTGGAGAAGCCATCTATTTTTAGCAACATAATTATCTTGAATTGCTGATAAATGCATCCTCAGTTGTCTCTTTTTCCGCTGTTGTCTCCTCTCCTCTGTGTGTGCAGTTTCAGTTATTTCCTCTCGTGATAAACCCTAAAAACATTTTCAATCATCAGACTGGTCATCTACAACCACAATATATATTTTATTTGTGATGAATCTTTGTCTTGTTAAACTATAATAGTAAACTTTATGTATGTAGCACTTTTCTAAACACAATTACAAGGAAGTGCGTTACGGTCAAAAAAAAAAGAAAAACAGGAAAACTGTAAAATATGACCTAACAAGGCAGGACGATAATATTGATACATAATATTGATACAATAAACAATCCAAATTATTCTTAAAAATGTAATGAATTAAAAGAAAAACAGCGTGCAACAAAACTAAAATGGACTCAGTAAACAGAAAATAAGGAAAGTTAAATTTGATAAATGTCCCTCTCAAATTTCCAGTGTCAAATGAGGCATCTTCAAATTACTTTAGTATTTTCAAAGCATGAGTCAAAAAGCTGAAGTTATTCAACTAATAGTGATATAAAGTCAAGAAAAACAGCAAAACCTCACATCTGATAGGATCTGCTAAAGATATACTGGATATAAAATAGTCTGATTAATTTTCTGTTGATCAACTAATTGATTTTCTGGAGTTACCTGGTTTAAGAGCAGACGTGATGCTGGTTTGGGGTCGTCTGTTGATGCTCCAGCAGAGCATCCACCTGTTCACCTCATCATTTGGCCTTCTCCCCTCAGCCATCAATCACTTTGCTCTCCACTTCCCCCCCCCCCCTACAACCACTCCTCGCTCTATGCATCTCTGCTGAAGTGGGGCTGCTGGCCTTTCCGCCGCTTTGCATCTGAGGAATGTGGCATGCAACACACACACACACACACACACACACACACACACACACACACACACACACACACAGAGGGGGAAACATACCCTCAAAGGCAGGATCGTACAGCCGACATGGTGATGTGCACTGCAGCATGTTTGAAGGCCTCTCACTCCAACAGGCGTGTTGCTTTTGGTCTTCAGGGCTGAGCTCCTTAGCAGGGCTTCAGGGGGATGTCAGTGGGAGTAATGATGAAGAGTTAGTGTTTTATGGTGTGTAAGATGCAGAATTTTGTGCTTTGAGATTCAAAGTTTTTCATTTTTGATAGATCAGAGAAAAGTTGCAACTGTGCCTGTCGTAACTTGTCTGCATCAAAATGTTTGCTCAATTTAATATATTTGATTACAGACTTACATGGTCCCAAAAACTGCTCGAAATTTCTGCTTCAACAATTACAAACTTGAGCCAATAATCTTAAATAAGGAGAAACTTTCCCAAGAGAGCAACAGAAGAGGAACAAAGAGACATGTAACGGATATATTTAGAGTAGACAAAAGTAATAATAATCTTTATTTATATAGCACTTTTCTTAAAAAGGTTGCAAGGTGCTGCACATGTAAAAGCAAAAACAGTTATAACAACCAAGTAAACACAATTAAAGGACAAAGCCGGCCATTTTCTATATTTTTCTTGTCTCGTGCAAAACCAAACCAGTAATTAACTGATCCTACTTACATGTATTGTTTGTCTATCCAAAGCCTGTAACATTATAGTCCTCTGCACTGTAGGCCTCCATTGTTGTCCAAAAACTATTAAAAACACATCAATGAGCAGGGATGAAAGATAACGTCACCCAGTGCAGCGCTGTAGCTCATTGACACAAACAATGCTTTAAGTAGGAGAATGAATAGCAAGAGTTCATTGTTGGTTTGGTTTTCCACATGAGATTTGTCAACAAAAAGAGAAATAAAGAAAATCCCCAGCCTTATCTTTTAAGTAAAAGAAAAAACATCAATAAAAACACACCATTGGAGTGCAAAGAATTAAGGAAATAAGATGCACAAAGTACATGGTAGTTATAAAGATCTGTTTGACAATGTACTCACAGAGCATATATTGACTCATATTACAGGAAGTTAAAGAGCTACTTCATATCAGCTAAATGTTTCTGTCAGTCACTTTCCTGCAGTGGTGTAGATGTGTACTCCAGCATGTGACGGTACACTGTGACATCACTGCATCAGGTGAGTTTACGGGTACGACTGAGCACACAACCGAAGTGAAACAGTAGAAATATTGAACCAGAGACAGCAGTGAAACTCTGCTCCTCATTCTGATGTTCAGTTACTCTTTAAACATTTAGTTTGAAAGTAGTTTCCATCTCCACTTCCTTCTTCTGCTGCATCCTTTTAAACCATTTCGGGGGTTTTTCATCCCTCTGGCCTCTCTGTCTCTTAACAATCTCAGATTCCAGATAGGATTAGCTATACTGGACAGGCAGAGACAAAGAGCCACAGCTGACTGTTTCTGGCTGCTTCCTGTCTGTCAGTCATGCTGTGAGAAGATGCTCACACACGCTTAACACAAAGTTCAGCATCTAATCAGCCTCATAAACATCTTCTGCAAACTAACAATTCATTAAAATCATCAAAAACAGAAAGAAAAAATAACTTAATTTCAAACATTTTTGGTATTTTTCTGTCCTGCTGCTGCCACCGTCATGTCAGCTTGTCAGCTTGTCAGCCCACAGATGCCCCTAATGATTCTTAACCCCTGTGACCTTTAACCCCTCAAGCCCTCTCACAGTTGGGGTGTTATTCCCTGAATTGCTCTCTTTTCGTTCATTGTTTTAAAGGACTTTAAGGCAAAAAGAGATAAGTACTGCCTGGAAATAAATGTGCATGAATTAGTGGATGCTGCAGAATTTGCGTTCCTTTGAATTTTTAATTTTGCTTTTTTTTATGTAGGTGGACTGAAATAAATTGTGCATGTTTGAGGTTTTTAATGCACTTGAGCTGTTTATTTATGCTTCGTTCACTTCATTCAGTCATTTGGAGACAAGCAAATGATTGACAGATTTGTGCCAGAACTGTGTACACTTTTCATGTCTGTACCTCACTTTTAATTTATTTTGATTACACCTGGATATGATTTTATACTGTGCTAAACATCAAATTAATTCAAAGAGCTGCAGCCTCTGCCTCTGTAGCATTTCCTTTTAAGGTAACATTATTTTCCACTGTAGCACTGTAGAATAAAGCATACATTGTAAAGGGAGATAAACTGTCACCAATAACTTAATTAAACATTTTAGCGACAGTTTACAGCTTATTAATATGTCTTAATAATGCATGAATCAAATCTTGCCAGGCAACATAGCCCAGCTTTAATTGATCAGAATCCCCCTTATGTGGTGCTGAAACGAGTATTCAATAAATTAATCAGTCAATTGACAGAAAAGTAATCGACAACAACTTTCATAATTGATTATTAATTAAGAACATTTTATTCAAGTTTATAAATTGTGACAAGTTACTTTGAATTATATGTGTACAGTATCATTACAACTTTTAAAATCCACAAAATTGTATCCACTCCTTGAATCTATGAATATACAGATATAGTTCATCTCTGTGTGTCTCCTCCTCCACTCTCAGTGTTTGTTCACTGGAGGCTTTAAGTTTTCACATCCTACTTGTTTAAGTTGCACACTGGACCACGATTAGCCCCAAACTACTGTAACTGTAACGTCACAAATCATGCTTGCAGGTTCACAGCATAAACTCAGATTTTCCACAAGCAAGAAACTTTCGCCCTTTCTCCAGACAAATATGAAAACAGTCTCCTTGTGTCAAACTGTACATACATCCTTCATTTTTGTTTCTATTTGATAAAATCTTGTAACTTATCTGTAAAGCATATGAATATCTATAGTAGCAGCTCTTGTAAAGGTACTTCATGTTAAAGTATTTAAGCTTGCAGTTATCTAGTGCCATTAAGGGGTTGTTGCTTCTGTATTTAATATACAGTATATTATAAATATGCTGTTAAATCACTTGGTATCTGAGCCACATTTAGGTCAATTCAGCTGGCATGTTGTTCACATTATATTTGGGTTAACACAGTGGGACACCAGGGAGCCATAACAGCGTCACTCTGCAGTCGGCTCAAATGAGAGAGTCTGATTCTCTGTGGTAGGTGGTTCAGTCATGCAGGACTCTCTTCAGTGGCCAACATGCACTACAACTTTTATTCTTGCTAATACTCTGCAGCCCCATGCACAAAGACAAAATAAGTGAAAAAACCCTCTTTAAATATGAATCTTTTACTCTGATATAAATGAAATATAAATTAACTTTTTAAAATTTCATGTGTTTACTTTTTTGCATGTGCTCTGCAGCAGTCCTGAGAGTAGAGAGCAAGAGTTTTCCTGCAAGATGCAATTAGTGTGGAAACAATACACTCAGTGCACCTCGATCCTGATCCTGTGTGTGTGTGTGTGTGTGTGTGTGTGTGCGAGCGTGCGTGCGTGCGTGCGTGCGTGCGTGTTTGTCTGTGTGTGTGTGTTTGTCTGTGTGTCTGTCTGTGTGTGTGTGTTTTAAACTGGCTGTTTGTTTACTTAGCCACTGATTGCTATATCCTAAAGTATGTTAATATGGGAGCCAAATTTGGAGGCCGAAGCTAAAAGCAGCACCACCAGTGCCTCAATCCCTGAGCTGATTGCAAACATGGTGATTAAATGTTGGCATGGCGATCCGCTGCAGCCCGCCGTGTTTTTTTCATTCCTCGTCTTCATCACATACATTTTGCTAACCATGCCAAATCAGAAATGTCTCCTGATCCCACCCAGACATTCCTCATGCTGCCAGGCGCCCTCTTCATCTCAGCAGAGGGCTGTCATTCACCGCTTACCTACAAATATATGTGCAAGTCAACACATGCTCTCATGCGTACCCTGCTTGTTTAAACTTGCTTCATTTTGATGATATACTGTTTGGCAACATCATCTCATTCAGACAGGCATGAAAGGAGTTCACACACCCTGTTTCAACTTCTCATATGTTTGAGATAAAACCATCTCTGTGCACTCTATTTATCTCTCTGTTAGGAAAACACTTCAACTGTTGCTTTTAAAGTGTAAAAGTGTCTTAAATTGCACCAACAAAAACTTTAAATATTGTGTAATTCTTAGAAAGTCAATTGAATATTTGGCAGCATCTGTTATAAATATTAAGGTTATGGTTAGATTTACGACTGCCCGCTCTAGCTTCAGGTATGTACCTTCATTTGTATCAATATTATAGACTAGGCAATGTTCCCCTTAACCCCCCTTTAGTTTATTTATTTTTTTTCCCTTCAGGTAGCTTTAAGGTTGTAAAAATAATCCTTATCCACACTGTCTGATAGTGTTACATATATATTAATCATACATGTTGGTTTGTTCGAGCTCTTTATTAAAGCTATGTGATGTTTACTCCGAGTGAAATATACAAATCCACTATAGGAAATGTTGGCTTTGTACAAAGTTTGTAATGACGGATCCATCATCAGAGGTTAGGGTTACCTTCAGCTGTAGCATACACACACACAATGATACTACCATTATTATTAGTCCAATTTGCCCACTGCTACCACTATAAGTATTGGATATATTTATATTATTATTGTAGTTGTTGTGCTTCTCTGTGTCTCTTTCTCTTCTCTTTCTGTCCTTCTTTCTCTCTCAACCCAATCGGTCAAAGCTGATGGTCGCCCACCTAGAACCCAGTTCTGCTTGAGGTTTCTTCCCATTAAAGGGGAGTTTTTCCTTGTTGCTGTCGCCAAGTGCTTGTTCGTGGGGGGAATTTCTGTAAAATAAAGAGTACGGTGTAGTCCTGATCTACGTGAAAAGTGCCTGGAGATAATGTTTGTTGTGATTTGGTGCTGTGTAAATCAAATTGACTTGACACATTTTCCTGCATCAGCTTGAGACAATTGGTATAAAGTACTGTGCAAAAGTTTTAGGTACTAAAGGTAAAGTGAGAATGCTTTCAAAGATAATATGTAAGTCATATATTATTTGCCGAAAATAATATATAAATCATATATTATTAATTGTCAATATATAAATCATATATTATTTGGTGTGAACACGCTTTGCCTTTCAAACAGCCCCAATTTTCCTTGGTACACCTGCACACAGTTTTTTCGAAGGTGCTTGGCAGGTTGGTTGTTCCTGCAAATGGGAAATTGTCACAGTTCTTCTGTGGATTTTGATGTCTCAGTCACTTCTTTTTCTTCATGTTATCCCACACTGACTCCATGGTGTTGAGATCAGGGCTCTTTTGTCCAATTTGGGACAAAAGCTGTGTGCCCAATTGGGAAAAAGTGGATTTTTTGGTCAGTGGTTAAGGTTAGGGTTAGCGTTAGGCAAGTAGTGGTGATGGTCTGAAGTGTGTGTGTGTGTGTGTGTGTGTGTGTGTGTGTGTGTGTGTGTGTGTGTGTGTGTGTGTGTGTGTGTGTGTGTGTGTGTGTGTGTGTGTGTGTGTGGACCAGGTATTCCTCATGTCGTGGAGACTCGCCTCCCTTATGGTCACAAAAAGCAAGAGAATGTAAATCATTAATTTTAGGGTGAAGGCTTGGTTTAAAGCTAAAGTAAGGTTAGGGTAAGTGTTCAGGAAATGAATGTCCTCTGAAGTGATGGAAACACGAGTGTGTGTGTGTGTGTGTGTGTGTGTGTGTGTGTGTGTGTGTGTGTGTGTGTGTGTGTGTGTGTAGTTTTGGGAGAAGTTAAACGAACCACCAAGCTCCATTGCTCCATTTCTCCTGACACACACACACTCCAACCCTCCACCTCCACCTCCTCCTCCTCCTCTCCCACACCCTCCATGTTCCTTCCTGTTTCCTGTTCCGTTGTCCGCTGCACAGGAAACCTGGCCGTGCTACTGGGCTGCGACAAAACTCGTGAGTCACTATGCCATAAAAACTTTGTGGACTTTGCAGGAGAAAAGAACGTGGGTTTTTTTTTTTCTTCTGATCTCCATCTCTAACCATGTTAGCTCTCACATTGTTTCTCAGACAAACAGCTCATGGGGTCTTTAACTCTGTAGACAAAGACACGTTTGTCCTCCACGTTCAACCACCTGCTGACTCTTGGCTTTACTATCTATGAGTAAGCTCCGTCCAGCTGGGGCTTCTGTGGACTGTATGCACCTGCTGGCTCTGATGTAAGTCTGAGTCAATCAATAAAAACACTAATTGAGTCTCATTTAGTTTTTGAGTCATGTTCATTGCTACATTTAAGGTTGCTTTGAAGTATCGTTAAATATAAATTTAAATATGAGAGGCACCATGTGAGCTAGTGACTTGCTGGTGTGAGCTGCTCGTGGGTTGAGGGTTGTGACCCTTATCAAATGCTGGGGATTCGTGGTCGATGAGATCATGCTTGGTCAGTCGAGGGAAGTGGCTTTCAACTGGCCTGACCCGAGCACAGCTTCAGAGTTCAAAGATCGTGTCATGAGAAATGACTCCCGGGCCCTGCCCTGCCCTGCCTCCCCCCAAAAAAATGCTCAGTACTCAGTGGCTGCACAAATCTGAAATCGACACGCAACCTGACCGACGTCTGACACGACCTTAACCATGTGGCTCCTACTCAGTCAGGCTGCATGCAGCAGGGTCAAGTTTACAGGTCAAAATAGTTCTCACAGTGTTATATCATCTCTCTTTTAATGATCCATTTTTATGATATCAGTGAATAACAAATCCATCAGCCAGACATGTACTTCTCGCTTGTATATAATCATGTTTTTCACTCCCTTTGACTGGAGCTCGTATTTGTGTTTCTAATGTGCAACACTTAACATGTGTTCTTAGAATAAAACACAATGAAGCAAACGTGTTTCTGCTGTCACAGCTCTTTTTCCAGTGGCCATTACAGGCTTTAAGTAAATCCCTCCTTCATCTTCCAGACTGTTGTGTATAGGCTGCAAACGTGTGTGTGTGTGTGTGTGTGTATGTGTGTGTGTGTGTGTGTCCATGTGTCCATGCTGGCTGGAATGTCTGCCGACCAGGCCTTTTATTAGGCTCATCCATACCACCACATTATAGGCTCCCGTAGCCAGGCAACTGCAGGTCCTGGCTGGTTACCATGGAGAGCGCCCATTGAGTGACGTCGTTGGCCCTATTCGCCTCTGTCCTCATTGGAATGGGGGGCTTTTTTTAAAGGTGCACCCCCAACTCTCTACCCACACACACTCACACATACACTCACTTAACCCCTTGCTCACACACACACCCTGCGCTTCGTCACCCTCTGAGCTGTGACTACAGGAGTGGAACTAACAATCTGACAAAAACATCTCACTGAGGCAGACCAGACCGGACCTTCCAGGGAGTGTCTTTGTGTAGAAATCCTCTTAGAGAGCCCAAAGTAGGGGCACGTAATGTAGGCAGCTGTACAGCGAGTGCTGGGAAATGTTGACTAAATCGGATATTACGCACTCTACCTTGATGACATCATATCATCTGACCATATAGACACATTTCACTCAATTATAACAGTAGTTACAAGTTACAAGTGAAAAGGACTCTCAGATACCGTGGAGACTGGGTAAAAAGTCATATTTTAATAGTTTGGCATGAAAGAAGGGCTGCAAACTTTTATTTTCATTACTCGTTAATATGACAATTACTTTCTTGATTAATTGAATACTTTTTAATTCAATAAGATGTCAGACAATTGTAAAAATGTCAAGTTTACATATTCAAATTGCTGGTTTGGTTTTTCAAAGCCAACCATTTGCCTGTTTAATATCAAATATGACAAATATTTATATTTGGGATGCTGGAACCAAACATTTTTTGTTAAAAAAAAAAAACATTTAAAAAAATCAATTATCAAAGTTGATTGATGTTCTGTTAAACTAACTGGAGCATAACTATCCTTATTATACTTGCACTTTCATCAGAATGAAAGAGATACATATAGATGCTAAACACTTTAAACCCTGGTTTGGTAACAAATCAGTATCTAATTGCCTTTATAATGATTTTAGGTTATAATGGATTTATAAGTTCAAGCTATATTGCCCTTAAACAAGAGATCTTTCTGAGTCATTCAGTGTGTCTTTTAGTAGGAATCCAAAGAGTTCCTTAAAATGTCTTTAACTGGGAAATCACATGCTGTGGGAGATGAAATCATGTGTCTGTGAATGTGTCACAACGTCCGTCAACATTTTCATAAGTAACTGTAATTTCATTACACATTTTTCTCAGTAACTGTAACAGATTACAGTTACATTTATTTTTTAATTAATGCTCATAATGCAATTACATGTCACTAGTTACTCCCCAACACTGCTAACTGGTCTATTTATTAACTGCTTCATCTCTTCAGTAAAGTTTATTCTTGATCTTGGGAAAATGACATGAAAAAAAACAGAATCCCATCTCTATTAAGTTTGTCTTTCCAGACGTTTTACCTGTATCACAAGATCTTCCTCATCACATTGACTTTACTCAACTGAATTCTCAACCAAAACAAGCCAGTAAGTGGACGTTGAGTTGGGATTGTTTTGTCAAACAACTATTTCAAAGTTTAAGGATGCATTTTCATGCTTAACGTTTGGTGTGCTTTGGGTGAAATTATAACAGCTACTGAGCTCACATGTCAACAGATCCATTTCCATGACAACTCAGCAAACTTCATCTCTGGGGTAAGACTGTGGGATCTGGTTGAAAGCTGTTGGTGGGGGGAAAGCTAGTATGGTGGAGCGGGGATTAGTTTGTTAAACTTTACCATAATTTCAGGATATGATATCTAAATTTCAGATTATATTGTGGATATGATATTAATAGTGTTATCTTTGTTCAGCACTTCAAGTCAAGTCTAAAATCCAGTAAATAGACAGGTGTATAATGTAAATGTGGAGGGCATGCTTTGATCATTTAAACTGTACCTCAGCCTGACAGTCAATGTTTTCTCTGCTTTAATGGCACAGCTGAACATGCATTGATCAGACCCTCCCCTGACTGTATGAAGACTTTCTGCATGGCCATATTTTCAACTTTTAGGAAGGCATATGACCTGCTAAGATCCTTAAGTGACCAGCAAAACAAGTATGGATAAGCTTTCGTAATCCAGTCACAGTTTTAAACAGGAAGTATGTTACTCACACACTGAAATGTTTTGTGTTATGTTTTTCTTTTGTTGTCACAAGTTAAAAAAGCCTAACTCTTTACTACATTTATTCCAATATATCATCACCAGTGTATGGATAAACGTGGTGCCCATGAAGCAGCTTTGGATAAACTACTTGCTTCAAAGTGATGGTGTATAATCTATTCTTCTTTCCTAGCATCTCCCCACTGAAGGGAGATGGGGCTCTGATGACTGATGAATGGAGTGACTTGCGGGAAGACGAATCCAGCAACTTCTCCTTAGCCCTAATTTGAAGCTTTTCATTGACTGAGAGCGAGGAAGGGTGGGGGTGGACTGAGAGGGGGTGGTGGTGGTGGTTGTGAGGGGGGTCGTGGAGTATTGTGAGTTGAACAGCAGAGCCCCACTCTAGCTGAATGGGCATTGTCATCTGGATTTCTATGGCTAACCAAAATACTTTCTCCCGCCGTGGGGGTTTATGGATTCATGGTGGGAACGGCATGCATTACGCACAGCCGTGGAGGGCAGAACATCACAAGTCAGTTGTCAGTTTTGTTTTAAGAACACACTTTGGAGTTCAGACAATATATTCAGTTTAATCTTAATAAAATGAAACAATATTGCATCTTTGTATACATGAATAATGAATCATTACATGAAACGTCAACAAACCAACAGAAAACAAAGTTTATTCCTAGAATTTGTGAAAAGAAAACCGATTTCCTGCAGTGACAATGATGCAAAAACTTTGCAGATGCTCAGTGCAGCCGAATAACGGACTGTAACATGTCATGTTGTGACCTATAAATCCCAGGCTGTCTGGGATCTACAGGTCCAAATTAAACTGCAAACTGTATAATCAACGCCATCAGCGTCTGCACAACACAAGAGCCTGTCCATAGTTTATTAGGGCTTTACCATGCATGCACTTTTCTTCTTCTTTCTCTTATTGGACATTGTTGGAGTCCTCAACATGTCGTTGTAATTCCACTAAAGGAAATGGGTTTGAATGTATGAGAGTGCAATTCATTCAGTTACTGTATGTTTGTACTGACAGTGCACATCAAGGCAAAGCAACAGCGTATATTCAATGGCAAGAGTTCCTCTAGAAAAGCAAAAACTTTGTAGTTACAACAGTAAACAATTCAAAATACTAATAATTTCGAAGACTTACAAAAGCAGGTACCTAACAAAGATACTCCTTTTTGTCGTGAGCTACCTCTTGTAGTTGATAGTCTTTTAAAAATCTCCTGTAGATACAAAAAGGATTTGTGAATGTGTGGTCCGAGCTTATTGAAAGGCCAGTGTAAAACAGCAGAGGTGTTTCCATTGATTTTCAAAGTTCCTATTTCTAAAAAACAAAACAAAAAAAACTGCAGGTGCAAAGATAACGTCCGTCAAAAAGAGTTTTTCAAAAGCTGCAGGTCACTTTTACGCACCGCCTGCAACGAGCCACATAGCTACACATAATTCCTCTTGTCATAGTCCCCGTTCTGCGTGGTGGCTCTCTTGGTCTGTGCGTATTTTACCGAATATCCCGTGTTCCCGCTGGAGGGACAGGAGCAGCAGAGCAGCGATCCTCCGATCAGCAGCATCGCCGTGGCTGCCCAGCCGATGTAGAGCGCAGCACCGATCTCCCTCTTCTTAGATGGGGGAACCTGAGGGTTGTAGAAGTCCGATATGATGTTGTTGGCCATCCAGCAGAGGGGCACAAGCACAAACAGGCCACTGATGATGTAGATGGCCCCTCCGGCGTTCACCACCCGGGCTTTTACGTATTCAGTGCGGATGCAGTTAGTGCACTGCGCACCCGCTATCACAACCATGAGCCCCAACACTCCCATCACAGAGGAAATGATGGAGAGCGCTCTGGCCGCCTGCAGGTCGTGGCTGAGGGCGAGGACGGAGTCGTGCACCTTGCACTGCATCTGGCCAGTGCTCTGCACCACGCACGACATCCACAAGCCATCCCAGATTGTCTGAGCCACCACAATGTTGGCTTCGATGAAAGCCGTCACCTTCCACATAGGCAGCCCGCAGGCAACCATCACCAAGAGCGAGCCAATTACGCACAGCGACAGTCCCACGATCTCCAGTCCAGCCGACACCATTTTTCGTTTTTCGTTCTATCAGGTCTGTCCGAAACTTTTCAAACTCTCTCCTGGATCCTCTTCTTGAGAGCAAGGTGTATTTCGGATTTTTATTTCTTGATGAGCGCTTCGTTCTTGCCTCGCTGAGTGTCAAATTGTTACTTGCGCATCGCTCACCACATTAAATCAAAGATGTAAGAGACAGCAGCTCTTGGTCCTTTTGTTAGTGAGGCGATGTGAAAACAACTGGAATCACAGTAGCACTGGACCACGAATATTTGCGGGGTGGGGGTGTGTGGACTCAAGGAGAAACTTTCCTCCAATCAGCTGTAGCCGCATCCCCAAGAGACCAATGAAAACGCAGGGAATTTGTGAGCCTGAATAAAGCGGTCCAGAGCGCATTGTGCGTTTGAACAGTTATTTACAATGAATAGAGGGGGCAGGGGAGGGAGAGAAGGCGCACTGGGGGTGTTGTATGAGTATGGAGCTGCTTAAATGCAGTGGTTTGGTGAATCAGGGCGCTTGTTATTGATTTTTCAGACACAGAGGATAATGCCAGTTGTCTGTGGTATAGCTACATAAAAGGGCCAGTTCCCACCCTGTTATTGCCTGTGTGTGACGCGCAGGCTTGGGGAGTAACTGAATACATGTAATGGCGTTACTTAATTAGGATACAAAAAAAGGTAACTGTATTCCGCTACAGTTACAGAAACATGACGTAATCTGATTACAGGTACATTTAGTAAAAATTGGGATTATTTAGCAGGATTACAATTTTAAAAACACATTTTAGAATAAAGAACGACATACTACCATGCACTGAAAAAGTACTAAACGTGAGCAGAACAGAAACAAGTGGGAAAATTAGCTCTCTGATCCACAAAGTCTGAGTAGAGGATGATGTCCCAAAGACTCCTACAAATTAGTTAAAAGATAGTTTGAGTTGATGACAGCTTGTAGCGCACATACCTGATCTCCACTGATATGTTTGTGTGCGCGTAAAGTTTTGACCTGACAGTGTGTCATTGATAACCGATCACGTTCAATACTGAATAAGTCAGAAAAACTCAGTCTTCACACCGTCAACGGGCCAGGTGGTGTTTCATCAGATGCTTTCCTGATAATTACAGCCCCGTGGATTGCGCAGTATTTACACCCGCTATCTGCTCCGTTTTATGGGCCTATACAACAAAAGAGTTTGCGCTAATCTACAGCTGAGAGTAACACACATTTGGCTGTATGTCACAGCTGGCTGCAGCAGCAACACAGCAGCTAAAACAATAACGGAGTCTCCAGACTGATAAATAGGCTGTGCGCATTTACGCACGCGTTACAGCAGTGGTTACTGACGGTGATTGATGTTCTGTTGCACATTTACACGTCAGCTGTTACACACAGACTCAGGTTTAGATGGTGGGATTGTTTGTAATAAAGCAGAATTTATGGATGAACCCTGAACTCTATCAGAGCTTACAGGACATGTTTATTTATAAGTAGCTGAACTTATTTTAAGTAGCCCAGTGTCTGACTGTGGATTTTGCCCTTGATATAATTAAAGATAAATATCAAAATCATTCAAACCGAGAGAGAGAGAGAGAGAGAGAGAGAGAGAGAGAGAGAGAGAGAGAGAGAGAGAGAGAGAGAGAGAGAGAGAGAGAGAGAGAGAGAGAGAGAGAGAGAGAGAGCACACCAATTCTCTGAACACAATATCTAAATCCTAACTGCGTGTGGGAATCTTTGTCAATTTTGTTTTTTATTTGCATAGAATTTTGCGCGAATGAATGTGCCCTTATTGCATATTTGGTATTGCAGTAACCCAAAGAGAGTAATAAAGTTACATTACTTTAATATTGTGGTACTTGGATTACGTTACTGACTAAATTCTTTAACAGGTCTATATCGGAATACAATTTTAAAGTAACCCTCCCAACCCCGGTGACACACTTAAATGTCTTTCTTTAAACTGCAGAAAATAATAAATAAAATAAAGTTTACATTCATTTTTTAAATGTATTCAGTCTTTACAAAACAATTAAATAGGCTTTAAAGCTTTCTTTTATTGAAAATAACAACCTCTTACATTAAATCCACCACATCTTTTGTGTTAGCTATTTAAGATAACATTTAAATCAGGTTTGCTCTTGTTTATCGGTTGTTGTTGATTTGTTTATATTTGTTACGTTTTTTGCATGTTCCTATATATAGACTAGTATGGAAATGGATTAGGGCCATATGTGAACAATGTATTTGAGTTCTTTCTGACTTCAATCTCAGAACTCAAATACACGTTTCATATATGGCCCTATACTCCATGATGTCGTTTCTTTATGTAAGTATATTTTGCATAAAGTATTCAAAGTTTTACTCAAGTTTCAGTGATCAATTAGTAACTGATTTAAATCCTTTATATTAGCTAATGTTGAGTATCTTTAAAAGCATATAAGCAGCAATTTTTCAAGCTCATCTAAAATCTGCTGTGTATGCAAAATCTTCATATGTAAAGTAATTCATGTGAATAAAAAAGTACAAAGTTATCCTGGAGTGGAGCAGAACGATAAAGTGGAATAAAAAATAGGACCTACCTCAACATTGAACAAAAGTGTAAATATCTACTTTTCACCACTGGATTGTAGATAGGCGTATAGTCTGCATAGTCTTGTTTTGATCTGGTTTGTTTGATTTATTTTATTTATTTATTTATTTATTTTACCCTCTGTAAAGCGTCCTGGGTTTTGTGACAGGCGCTATATAAATTAAACGTATTATTATTATTATTAGTAGTAGTAGTAGTAGTAGAAGAACATTGACTGTCATTTAGATTTAAAGTAGTTTCTGGACAATTCTTGGTAATAATATCTAACAAACAAACAAACAAAAAACCCTGAAACATAGACATGAGTTGACTTTTCCCAGTCCCAACATGTTTTTTTTTCACTAGGCTTAATGCAATTTGTAATAATTTAAGATAAATTAAACATTTCCCACGAATTTATGGGTCTGTGTGCGGAGAAGAAGTCATTACTACGCGAATTATTCCTTAAAGAAACTGTAACACTGCGGCAGCCATGTTGGATCTGACAGGCAAACGCTCTCCAGTGGCGCCGCTGTTCCCTCCGTTGAGCCGTAATGGCGTCAGTGGCGCAGCACGATAGGACGCGGGCGGACTCACTGGGACAGTTTCCGGGGTTTCCCTTCCTGGGCTGGGACAAGCGGCGAGAAGCAAAAAAAAACGTTCCTGTCGATAAGAATATTTCAAAGTCACACACTCAGGTAAGGCACTTGCTCTGTGGTTCTTTTTTATTTATTTTGTCCAAACCCAATCGGTGTGTATGAAGCGGAGCAGGAGGAAGACGACAGAGTCAAAGCTGGAGCCGAGCTGGCAACATGACACGATCCGCGGGAACAACTGTGGCTCGCTACAAAAGTTTTGACATGTAACCTTAACAAAAAGTTTCCCTGCTGTGTTACACTTACATTAGGTTTATCAAACGGGTGTCTAAAACGGGTGTCTGAACTTTAAAGGCTCTAATGTGGGTAAGTAGCTAAATGGTTTAATGGTATATAAAGCCATTGCCCCAGTGGATGTTTGGTGAAATCAGTCAGTGTCTGTCAGACTGGGTGTGGTGGACATCCAAATGTTACAGAGGCCTTCACACACACGTTTCAAAACTCCCCTGGTCACTGCCTCTCCCTCATTATTTAACACAGATGTCCTATCAAACGTTACCTCTTCAAAAACTGTAGTGATAGCCCAACACCTACTTAAAAATCACTCTTCAGCTCCTTTATTGTCCCATTGTCCCCACTTGATATCTTGAAGGGAAGGTCTCCCCCCCCAGTTTCCTAAATCCACCCCCCATATTATAAGACGGGTCGTTCACAGCATTGACTTTCACAAATTTCCTGTAAATCTCCTTTTGTGAAACATTCTTGAACTCTGAAATCGCCCTCTAACATCCGATAAATCTTTGACCTTTTGTAAAGCACATTGCCGCAAAATAAATGTCTTGTTTAGACAACTTCACAATAACACAGGGAAACAATCACATATTCTCATTATGTGTCTGTCTAAGATGTGGCGGAGGGCCACTATTGAAGAATTATCATCCATCTTTGATTGTGTTTTTGGCGCAGTGGAAACATGAATATTGCACTTCCTTTTCTTGCTGAGTGGGCACCATGGCAGACCGTGTGAGCTGTAATCTCAGGCTGGCAGCTGCACTTTTATTTCAGAAAATGACTTTGCTTTTATACCTAGCTGAACACAGATCAGTAGGACAACATCTCTAGGTGCTGAAAGACAATCCTGGACCTCTTGATTCCTGCGCCTTCACCGCTCCCTGACCTTTACCCTTCCTGCGACCTTATCTCACCAACACTGCCCGGCACAGGAGCGCCAGGGAAGGCATCTGTCTGACACTAGAAACTACAAAGTGGGATGTTTCCTCCCGCTTTGCACTGTAGTGTGAATGGAAAAACAAAACCTGATTCATGTTGAAAGGCCCAAGTGGACCGCTGCAATTGTGTCACAGGAATGAATGATGTTGTTAAACAGTTGGACGCTAAATCCACCAGACTGTAAAACAAAAATACACATCTTAGAAATAACTTTGACATTTCAAGTACTAATATTATTTTAATTGCAATGACCTTTGACTTTTTACGTAGTTATTTCCATTATTGTCCAACTTATTGTCTCTTTCAGACACTCGGCTAATCTTAGTCTCTAAATTGCCACGATAAAGTGAAAAATGTCCATCATGATTTTAGAGAGACTTGTGACATCTTCAAATTGTTTATTTTGTGCAACCAACAGTCAAAACCCAATGATATTCAATTTACAATGATACAAAACATGAAAAATGACAAACTGGGACTAGTAGATGTGTCGCTTTTGATAGAAACACGAGTTAAACGATTAATCACTCATCAAAATTGACAGGACTCGATTTGTCTGTTGTTTGACTGCCAATATTACTACCTGACAACGTATGAGAGATTAATGTAGAATATAATTAAGTATAGTAGAGCTGCAGATTGTAATCATGATTAATCAATAAGTCATTTGGTCAATAAAACTTCAAAATCAGAAAATGGTTAAAAATGCACATCACAACATCCTGAAGTCTAAGGTAACATCCATAAATGTTTTATTTTATCTTATTCAACTATGTAGTAAAAAAAACAGTGATGTAAGACCAGGAAAAGTAACAAAATTGTCAAATTAATGACCTTTTAAACCAGCAAATTTTCCTTTTTTAGTCATTAAATTATTTAGTCATGATTTTTTTTTTTCATACGATCAACTGCTTTCTAAATAACACATTTTGACTCACAGTTGTTATTTAATCCATAATTCAATCACTCATTGCCTTTCTCTCTCATAAAAATACCAATTAATTAAACATAATTACATAGACTCAGTGACCAGAAATCAACTGCACCTTTTACTGTAACCTAATTTTTAGTTTCACAATGAATCATTAATATAGTTTATTTGTTTTTTCTCCCCCTTAACTCGAATGTGCCGTCTAGCAGCTGTGTTAAGATAACATTTTGATGCTGTATGACTCCCACTAGTCTTTAGTCATTTCCTCTCTTGTCCCCATCTTCATAAATGGTCCCATCCTGTACTTTAAACTTTGTGTATGTGTTACGAGCAGACCTGCTGGTTTCCTCCTGGTTGAAAGGCTTTTTTATTCCGCCTATTGTGACTTTTTTTTCCCTCCTCTCTCTCGGGATATTATGAAACACTAAAAACCACAGCATAAAAAACACACTATCATATCTTTATTACTGATTCCCATCATCGCTGCCACTCCCCCAATAACTACTTTATTTACGAGTCAATGACCTGATGCAACCCAGTGTCAAATGGGGTAACCAGTATTTTTTTGTAAAAATCTGATTTTATATATACAGGAAAATAAATGTGAACTAAAATGTGGAATAAATATAATCCACTTTTAGCAACACAACACTATGTTTAGTAACTAATTTGTCACAACATTTTTAAAAAAAATTGTTGTTTTTAGTGCATGTCCTATTCAATATTGACATGCTTTAAAATTTAAATGTAGAAATATTCCAAAAATGTTTCTTTTCATTTGATGTTTTAAAATGCAGTAATGATTTGTATAAGTACACTTAAATACACTGTAGGTGGATGAAATATTTAATATTTATCATTCTTTGTGGTTACACCATGGGACATTTTCAGGAGCATTCAGCCTTACTTTTGGTTTTAAAAAAATGGTGCAAATGTTATTTCAAATGACGTAAAACAAAATGTACATGTTAATAAACCTTTTAAAACAATTTTTAAAGATATTTTTGAATTTCTCATCCTGCCAACCCTTATATGTCACTGGCCCTTACACGTCCAAACAAGCCAAACATCAATTTTTTATGTTCAGTCAACTGCGTAAACAGTATGTGGGGGCCTCTGCTGTGTTCAGCTGCCAGTAAATTACCATTTTTTTGTTTATTATGCCACTGAGTTCACTAAATCTCCACGGTGTGAAATTACTGTCGCAGTGTTTCCAGTAGACGTAGAGAGATCCTTAATCCACAGAGAGAGAGAGAGAGTTGGGACCCCTAACGTCGCTGCCCCTTCACGGCTTCACTCCAGCCAATAAATCAACTTTAAATGCATTACATACTAAGAGCTTCGGCTTTAGTAAAGTGGCATTTTTCCCTTTTGGCCTGTTTAAACCCCCCCTCCACGTCTGGCCCCGTTAATGGCTGGTGTGGGTAAGCAGCTCAGCGGCCTGGCTGATTAAATGGCCGTTATTAAGAGAGTATTATTGAAGTGTGCCTCCCGCCTGTCTGTCCTGTAGTGTTGTCTTTGTGATATTAGCACTGTGATATTGGAGCACTTTAATTAATCGGCTGCCGCACTAATACTGGTTCCCACAGACCCCGTCTGGGAGTGTGTGTGTGTGAGAGAGAGTGTGTGAAAGTGTGTGTGAGAGTGTGTGTAATATGTACTGATACTCTTGTGTGGGCCTCTACATTAACTCAGATGTTAATTGACAGTGAAAACACATTAATTTGTTCATTAATGTCATTCATTTTGTGTTAAATCTAGGGTTGAAACTTGTGATTATTTTAATTAATCGCTTGCTTTTTATATAAAATGTTAGGAAGTAGTAAAAACTGTCATCACAGATTTCTACAGGCCAAGCTGGCATATTCAGATGTCAGCAAACCCCAAATATATTAACTTTATTGTTATAGACAACAAAGAAAACCAGCAAATATTGACCCATGAGAACCTAGAACTCAAACATTTTGGGTATTTTTGCATAAAAAGTGACTTAAGTGATTAAAGGGTTATTATTTTATTTTGTATTTAATGGTTATTAACTAGTTAATTGACTGTTTTTAGCTCTATATTTGCTGATTTTTTTTTTTCTGAATTCATGCTTTGGTGAAATCCCAGAACTCAAACAGACACGTTCAGATGTCTTTATGTGTCTGACTGCCAGTCCAAAATCCAAAGATGTTCATTTCAGTATCACAAAGGATCAACTAGTAGGACTAAAGGAGAAAATCAGTAGATAAGTACGTTTGAGAAGCTTGAATCAATGATTTTTTAGTATTTTTGGCTTAAAAATGAACCAATATTTTTTACATTTGTTGTGTTTTTTATATATTTTTGTTTTATGCGAGTTAAAAACATAATCCTATGTAGTGGTTTCTCTGACACTTCTGTTGGGTGCACATGCCTAGAATCAGTGATTATTTTGACTTTTAGAACATTTTTAAACTTTCTAACAGGACCTTGTAGACTCTTCATCGTTTTTTTAACCTTTTGAACTCTACGTCCCTAACTTGCCACTCCTCCTCTCTGCCTCCTCGCTGTCCTGCATGTGCTTGGTGGTGAATGTGGTCCGAGGTGAGGCACGTGTTCCCCCTCCTTCCCCGGCCGAGCTGCCCTGTATAGGAAAGACTTCAGGAACCAGGCGGATAAACATCTATTGTTCTCGGTGTGGTGAAACCACCCTGACAGTGTGACAGATCTCTGCCCACTTTCATGGAGACACCAAAGCCCCCCCCAGCTACCCTCTAATACTTTGAACAGTGTGAAATGGTTCCCCAAGTGTCACATGCCAGCGGAGGGAGGTCACTTCAGGTTCCCATGCCACCTTTTTTCCCCCACGTCTAACATTACGTAACTGGAGTGCATCTCTGTTTGGCAGCAGACGGCAGCCTGCCTCGTTCGAATGCTTATCACACTCCACCTATCAAGGGCCAGTGTGTTGGTGATAAAATGGAGCCTGTTCTTCCTGCTCCGTCATTATGTAGCTAATATATCAAGCCGGCTTGTTGCTCTGTCGTCTGCTCGGGGGGTTATAGAGCGAGGCGGGAGCTCAGGGGTACGACAGAGGTGTAACCGTTTTAATGGAGGTCTGGGAACAGAGGTGTTGCCCACAGCTCGTTATCGCTGCTTCTTCCATGTGATAGCTCGACTTGACGGAGCGGTGTAGTCGTCAGCGTGAATGTCGGGACTCACAGTTTGTTGATATAAACATCTCCGAGATGTCAAGTTGAGTCGTGTTATTTAACTCATGCTTCAGAGAAAAGGATCCACATGATGACAAGATTAATATATCTGTGAGATAAAGATAAAGCAGGTCTCTGTTGAACCTGTCGAATGTCTCTCTGGGGGATGTGTGGGAGTTTTTCAAAGTCTAATTTGAGGTGGATGATATGACAATTTAAACCACAAGATGATATAAATTAGTACACCGTATCTCCAGTATCTCCAAAAGAGTATATCAGACCATTATTGGTGATTCTGAAAATCAATGAATTGGACAGATTTATGTCAATATTGGATTTATATATGACTTTTTTCATCAATATATTTACCAGATGGCAAATGTGCTGGATAAATTAAGATTGACATGTAGTGTACTTATCCTGTATCCATTGATTTCCCATAAAATGTACTTTACATACTCTATATAAACATAAAATATCATACTGTATGTCATTATTGGTGTACAGTACTGGTATGCTTCAGAGAAAAGGACCTAGTGGATGACAAGATTAAGATATCTGCGATATAAAGATGAATCAGGTCTCTGTTGAACCTGTTGAATGTCTCTCTGGTGGATGTGTGGGAGTCTTTAAAAGTCTAATTTGGGATCGGTCATATAACAATTTAAACCATGAAGTGAATACATTTGTCAAGAATATCTCCAATATCTCTGTGAATATTGAGCCATTATTGTCACTAATTGGTGAAAATCAGTATTCCTGGAAGAAGTGTTTATCTGCTAGAAGGAGTGAAGTTCCATGCAACTTTTTTATAGGCACAATTTATCACTAACTCCTCTTTTTTTCGTCACTCACAGGCTCGTCAGCCATCCAGTAAACGGTAGCGATGTCTCAATCTGGAGAAAAAGGGAAGGTAAGTAAGGTGCTAAAATGTCATGACATCATCACAGTTTGTACTGTACACTGTAACAGATGATTAGAGAGTGTACATGGGGGTCTCTAATAAGGCAGTGGTGATTCAGACTCATAGCACTCGTAATCTCATGCACACACTCGCACAGGCATCCAGAGAGGATATCCTGTATAAATGTAAGTCAAGTGTGTCATGGCTCGGCTTTATTGCCTGTTGGAATTTCTCAATTATATGCATCATCATCAATCTCGCTCTTATAGACTCGCTTGCACCTTTTACATATGCACATTATAAACCCATGAAAAATGTCAGGGAGGAGTTGGTTAGCTAGATTTACGGAGCCAAAGAAAGGAGTTATAAAATCTTGGAATGCAGTTACTCACACACAAGAAAAAAAAAGAGGGATTACATATTTTTGTGTATAGTGTAATGCTTCCTTATTAACTGCAGAGTTTTTGTTGAACCATTTGTATTGTCTTATTGTCATTTTGTCTTTTTTGTACCCTACAGTTCCCAGATGCAGCAGGTTATGTAGGGTTTGCCAACCTCCCAAACCAAGTGCACCGAAAATCTGTGAAAAAAGGGTTTGAATTCACCCTAATGGTTGTAGGTGGGTAATTACTTTCTCTCTCAGATTAATTAATTATAATATATATAATTTATAATATATAATTTAGACTGTAGCCAGATAAATGATTTCTTTAGTCAATAGAGTTATAGGTTCCTCTCTCATTGTTTTTCAGGGGAGTCTGGTTTGGGCAAATCGACACTTATAAACAGCCTGTTTCTTACTGATCTCTACCCTGAACGCTACATCCCTGGTGCTGCAGGTATACTCCCCCATGTGCACACACACACACACACACTAACATACACACACATATGCACACACAGATACGCACACTGTAATAATGGAGAAATGTCTGCTGCGATGTCTCCAGCAGAGCATTATTTCAACAGGAATGTTGGGAATGTCTTAGTCTCAAAATATGACCCTGCCTTCTTATGACTTGACTTAGGTTAGGACTTGTTTTGGCTTTAAAACAATTATCCAGGCCCTCCGTGGTCATTCTGCACAAATAAGAAAACACATACCTCAGTTTAAGTGACAAAAAACATATGATTTCACTTTAAAAGGTATGAGTCGTTCATGCAGCGTGCGGTTTGTTTAACAGAGCATGTAACGGAGGCAGGAATTTTCAGATATTAATGTTATTAAATCTACTTGGGTACTGAAGTGCGTCCTTTTATTTTACCTGCCAATTATTCTTATGGTCCTCCTCAACAGAGAAGATTGAGAGGACGGTGCAAATTGAGGCGTCGACCGTGGAGATCGAAGAAAGAGGAGTGAAGCTTCGCCTAACTGTGGTTGACACCCCTGGATATGGAGATGCCATCAACAGCCAGGACTGGTGTGTTTGTATGCTGCAGAGGAGTGAGATGTGATAACAATGTGGATCATGTTTCCTGTCCAGTGTGCTCTCTCATCCTTCCCTCCTGTCTTCAACAACTCCCTTTCTCAAGTTTCATCCTAAACTCCCCGTTGCCTACCTCTCCTCCCTCCGCATTCCCTCTGTCTAGACTTCCTTAAAGGCACTTTTTATTGTGTGTTTGCTTGTGTGACACTCTCATGTTAGTGGTGTTAAAGTAGCCTCCCCGTGAAAGATCCCCTTCCTGTTGATTGGCCTTAATGGCAGTATTATTATACTCCTGGACCCATGTACTTTCCTGTGAATGACACCAAAAACACAAAAGTTCAAAATAGGCCAAACACAAGAAAAACAGTCATTTCTCCTTTGATTCCACTCTGCAGTTGGTGTATATTTCAATTCTCTTGATATTTATATTATTAAAGATTAAAAGTATGTTAAGTCATTAGGAGTTGAGCACTGCTAGGATATAAAAGGCTCTTTAACAGAACAAAGGTAATTTAAGTCATTAGTCACGTTCATGAACCATACCAGCAAACACAAGACAGTCTATTGATATGTTCAGCTACATTACCAGCAATAATAAAGCTTCAACAAAAATAGAAAGGACTACATGTTGACCTAGAACTCCATTTTTATACTGTGCTGTCTGCTTAGAAGATGGAAAAATTAATTCATTCATTAGTCAAACCTTGTCCATATTGCACCAGCCAATAAGTCATAAACAGAGGTTGTGAAAATCAAAAAAGGAAAAAAGGCAAGTCAGTTCTTGTGAGGGATCAAGAGATCACTGAGAACTGCAGTCACTTTCAGGTAATGAAGTCATTCCTGGGAAGGATTTGAAACCCCAAACCTGAGATAAACAGTTTAATATGACAGCAGTGATATATCTCCTGACTTACAACCCCAAAGCACTTACTTTGAGACTCCAAAATATTTCTACTCTGTATTTTATTGTTCATTTCTAAAACTGCTCATTGTAGGTTAGTCACATCAAATCTTTTTAAGCTAAACGTTTCTGGCACAGTTCAAGTTTCTCATCATATTTAGTATATTATTATTTATTATTATTATTATGATTTAGAGCCTTTGATTGACAGTTTCTCCTTGATCCCCTTTACATACTGCTTACATTTCTGCTTATTTCTTTTTTTGGTTCTATTTACAACGTCAGCTTTAAGACCATCATCCAGTACATCGACAATCAGTTCGAGCGATACCTTCATGACGAGAGCGGGCTCAACCGAAGACACATAGTGGACAACAGGGTGCACTGCTGCTTCTATTTCATTTCTCCATTTGGACACGGGTAAACAAACGCATTCGTATTGACATCAACAGCCAGCTGTCCATCTGTGGTTTACTTCTTCCTGTACATTCAAGATCACCTGATAGGAGACTGAACTACAATTTATGGTTCCCTTTCTGAAACGTGGCAAATGTATATATTTAACTTTCGTCTAATTTTAATATATTTTGTATTATATATTAACAGTCAGCAATCACCCAGCAAACGGGGGGTTTGCCTGAACTGTAGTATCTCATTTTCACTAAGTTTTACATTTAACACCGAAGCAGCCACTTGTCTTGGATGACTATTGCTTTGTCTCTCAGTGCTATCATGTGTTTTACATTACATTATCCAGCGTAATCACCTGTGAATTTTCTGTTTGCCCCCAGTTTCTCACAGGTCTGTTTTTTTCTTTTCAAAACTGTCTCTTCCTCTTGTGTTTTAATTGTCCTTTTTTTCCTTTTGTATCATATTTTTCTTTCCTAGTCTAAAGCCTCTGGATGTGGAGTTTATGAAGGCCATCCACAGCAAAGTTAACATAGTCCCGGTCATCGCTAAGGCTGACACACTGACACTGAAGGAGAGGGATCGCCTGAAGAGGAGGGTAGGTTTAATGATATGTGATCTACACTTGCCTATTGTTTTCTATATACAGAAAATTTCATAAACTTTGCCCCGTATTTGATTCTTGGCACAAGAAACTAAACACTAAACAGCTGTTGCCAGGTTGTTGTTTTCATAATTGTTATGTTGCTTATTTTTATCCAGGTAGATGTGTGGTTTAGCAATTAAAAGTACATTACCAAAAAATATACTAATAATAGCGAAATCACTTATCCATCCCCTTTGGCAGCCCAGTGTGTCAGACATCTGTGTGTTTGTGTGAGACGGCGTACATGTACTTCCCTGGGTGATTGCAGTGATATATAGCTTACATTTTTGTGTTTTAGATGATACCGCCAGATTGTTCAAAAGTACAGGGAGGGACAACATGAGAGAGGAAAGAGTAGGAGGTACAGAAGTAGGAAAAGAGTGTTGTATATAATATCGACAGAGCACATCTCATCCAGTCTCAATCCGTCCCAGATACTTCCTTTTGGAGCAAACCCAAGTGTCTGCCTGGCTGCACGCTCCTCAGCTTCCTGCTATCCAGAGGTGGAAGGACACAGTAGTGCGATACAACACACACCCGTCACAGCAATGTGTTCAGCTGATAACCTCTCCCATGCAGGCTGAGTTAATAGGGGATTCCTGCTTCTGTGTTACTCCTTTCCTCTCTGATACAGCATCAACAATCAAAATGTTGACTTTTAAATATGAACAATTTGTTGGTGAACACTTCAGATTAGTCAATCTTTACTTCTGGGTTCACAAAAAAATGCAGGCGGTGTGTGGGCTTTTGTCGCAGAATTCTATTTCGTCACAGCTCTGTCAACCTGTGTGTTTTTAATTGTAAGTCAGCCTGTCTCCCGACCCCCCACCTACCTCGCATTCAGGTCTCGGAGCCGGTGGTCTGGCAGGCACTGGGCTGCTCGGCTGAGTCCAGCTCCGCTCTGTTCTCTTAAGCAGTGGGTCTGTTTTGTTGAAGGCTCCGACATTCACATTGCTTAAAATCACTGATGCAGCATCTTAGGGAAAGAAAAGGTCACAGCTTTAGGACACAAGTATAGTCTCTCTTCCTACATATCCTAAGACAACATGATTCCACATTTATAACAGTAAAACAATGCAAGAGCTCCATAATGGTGCTTATACTATATCTTCAATAAGAAGCAGAGTTGCTCCAGCCTCAAAGGTAAAATTCATTGACCTTAAAAGACCTACCAGCTAAATTATACTCTGTAGATTTGTTTTGTATTGTGACATTCCTCAAACCTTCTGAGTGTTCTTCTGGCACTAAGATGGGAACAAAACCATGTTTCCTGCCACAACTGACCCCCGCCCCAAACTACAGAAAACCCCCTAACTTGTTGGCTTTCAGCGTGCAGCAGGTCAACTGTCTTGCTCAGAGTTTTGACCCATCCCTTGTCTTATTTTCTTCATGTTTTGCCTCCTCAGTGTAAAAGTGTATCGAATAGTGAGAGAGTTACGGATTATAAAAGTGGTAAAGTGAAAACATGGTAACAATATCACTCTGATCTGACCTCTTTGCTGCAGTGCTGTCCAGCAGGGTTTGTTAACATGCTCTGCTAAGTGTTCCCTTAACAGACATTTCCCAGTGTACACTAAGGAGCAATTAGCAGCTCTAAGCAACAAAATGTACAAACATGCATATAAACCAAGCACACAAATCCGTAACATTCTGGCTATTCCATTTTTTTAAAAAATGTCAACACTTCATTTATTCATAAGTTTAAAAAAAAATTCTGGTTAAAAATGAAAAAATGGTTTAATTTAGCTCTGTTTTATTTCATGTCTGAACAAGCCATTACTGTCAGGAAATAGAGTGGTTTAATTGGGCTATCTTCCTCACATTTAGACATGGCACCATGTATCCCTTAAGAGGGCATGTAATTTGAGCTGTCTCCTGTTTGGTAAAATTTAGGGCAGATACAACTTTTTATCTTTCTTCCAATTCCTAAAAAATAACTGTGCTGCAGTAGAAAGAGCGCGCAAAGTTCTTCCCATCACCATCTATGTCTTTGATCTGGTTTCTGAATGTTCGTTTACATTCTTCCCTGTCCCAAAATGATTCTGTCCCAATTACAACTGAAACTGTTTTGGTCCTGCTAATAAAGTGAAAAGTTAAACTAAGGAAAATCAGTAGGTTTCCACAGCTGTACTTTAGTTAATTTGTAAAGTTCAGACACAGTTGCACAGTTCAGAGTGAGTCTACTCCCCGCTGTATCGGTCCACATTCTTTGACTATTAAAACTATTGAAACATTACAGATTTTTTATGACATAATGACTTGCATTTGATTTAAGCTTTTACCTCTACAAAAGATGTGGTTTGGGAGGAAAGTGGAAAATCCGATTGCTTACTAATATTAGATCAATTCGGAGTAGTCAGACAATAGCAGTCATATAAACCCGCTGTCCGATTTCCTGCCTTTAACATTTATCACAATAATCTGGTTTCTTGTTTGCACGAACACGTATTCATGCAAAGCTTTATGTTAATGTCCATTCATGTCTTTAAGTGTCTCTAAGGTAAACAAATGGTATTTTGTTGCTTCGATCAGATTAACTCAAGTGGCTCTTAGGTATACACGCCTGATTCCTGTCATACAGTGCTGCGCCGTGGAGCTGGCCACCAGGCCTTCCTTTGAGGTCAGAGCGCCAGCAGCCAAGAACCCGTCAGAAAGCTGAGGGCAGGAGAGTGATTGATAACCCCCAGCTTTCCTCCCACAGTATTTATTAGTTTGTTTTTTCTCTAGGCACTTTCTCACCGTTTGGAGCCATTTGTCTCTCAGTTATTTGGACCCCCCCTTCTTAAAGCTTGTGTAGCCCTTTCTCGTATTATTAGGGGGAAACAGCTTGTACAAAACAATATAAGTTTCCTGCAATGTGTCAAGACTATTCCACTGACAAGACACAACCTGTTGCCTTTTGCAGATCAGGTTCACGGACAAAGTGAACAAACCTCCCATCATTCAGCTTTCATCCCCTTCGTTCACTTGTTTCCTTGCTGTTTTCCTCTCCTGGCATTGCCTCGCTCAGCTGCCTTTTGCTTTCTTCCTCTGCCTCTTTGTGTCCTTTTTTTTTTTTTTTTTAATTTGCTCTAATGCCAATTTCCTTCACCGGGGTCGCTGTGGTCTCTAGCTCATAGATTGCCCTGAGGAGGGTATATTGAGGGCTGATCCTCTCAGTCTGGGACCTTGCAGTCATATCCTGTGTAGGGCTTTAGTCTCAAACAGCTTTACTGGTTGTTTTCAGTTTGAACATAGACAATGGTACCCAGCTAGTTCAGACTGGAAACTTGATGGAAGCAAAAACACCAAAATGCGTAGTTGAATAAAAAAGTACTATTTGTGTCGGTTTTTTTCCAAATGATTCTGTAGATAGAATAATTAATTGATTTGTCAGCCTCACGTTAACAGTGTGGTAATACAGCTCAAAGCAAAGTCCTTAAATCTGGTGCATTCGAGTGCTGGTGGGAAGCTCAGACATACAACACCTCGTCTCCTAAACCCTTCTAAATGCATAACTATTAATAAACATTTCATGGTGTTTTGTGTTCATCACTTGCCTTCTTGTTGGACTTTTTAACTTTATAGCTCGTTCAGTTTGACAGTCGAAACTAAGTTTTCACCACCAGACCGTGAGCCTGGAAGACTTTTCAAAACAATTCTGACAGTTTTTACTAAAACCTGAGCATACGCCGTGATGGATTACCAATTTTATGGAAACTTAGCTGTCTTGGGGCCAATAGGTTTTACGTCTTGACACATTTCTTTTCACACTTCACTGAAAAGCATTGAAGCCACGTGTTATCTACACAAGAAGGAAGAAAAAGCATACTCAAACATCTTAATTCCCAGTGCTAATTTCACTACAGTAATAAAAGGATAGCAGAAGCAGATGATGTATTTTTGCCATAAGCTTCAACCTAAAACAGTGTGATATCTTCTTTTTTTTTTTCTTTTGTGTGAAGACTAAAGGCCGTTCTCCTAAGCCAGAGGTCAGGGAGGGCTAGAGAACTCAGCTCCTCTGTTCTCGCACAAGGCTCGAACAATAACAATAGTTCAGCCTTTTTTTCCCTCCCTCACTCACTTCTGTGTTCCTCTCTTCTGTGCCTTCACCCCACTTCTCTTGTCACTTCCCTCAGCGTCCTCATCCCTTCTCCTTTCTTCTTTCAGACACCTTTTTGTCCTTCCCCGTCCATCTCTGCTCACTGTCTCCCATGCTGAACTTTCCCTCCCTCAAGTTTGTCCCCTCAGCTGCCATATTTCACCCCTGGCCGAGGCGCTGTCACAGTTTTCCCCTCATTGTCTGGCTCACTGTCGTCTCCCCCAGGCGCTCCGCCGCGCTCCTGCTGTGTGAACCAGTTGTACGGCCCCGCTGGGACACATTATCAGCCCCGGACTGTTCGCAACGGCCAGTATTGTCACTGAGTCTTCTGAAATTGCAATAACAGAAAGTGAAGCATTTTTAACACAGGGGTAAACGTGAGTGTCCGAGTTTGTTGAGAAAGAAAAGGAAATTATGAGCCAGGTATAGGGGACTGATTGATGGTGTGTTATTTTACTTCAGTTTTGATGTTCAGCTTCACTTCCCTCCAATTTTGATTTACTTTCTTTGTGCACATTTAGGGTGATGCCCCAGGAGTAAAGATTGAGTGCCTATTACTTCAACCTTACCTCACTCATCCGGTGTGTATGTGTGTGAGCAAGAGTGTGTGTAAGTCCTCGGTCAGCTTGTGCCCCGACTTTTTCCTGCCAGTGTTTCAAACACGCGGACATATTTATTTTTCTGCCCTCCAGCAGTCATTGTGCCAGGGCATGCTTCACGTCTCTGCAGATTTTAAAACAATAAATATGCATTTTCCCTCACGGAGCAAACAGATCTTTTACACACAATCATCTATTCTTAAGAAGTCAAGAAAGTTGGGGCAGACTACAGTGAAAAAACAGCAGGTTTCCTTGTTCATTTAGAAACACTGGAAAATCAACCTGGAAAGATGTTTTCCGGACTTTACAGTGCTGCTAATGAGTGATTTTTAGGTGTTGAGATCCTTTTGAATACTAGACCAAGTCAGAAAACCTGAAGTGTGGTTGAAATCCTAAACTCGCACTCACTGTCCCCTTCTAAATCTCACTTAAACACAAGATTACATGAATAGCTCGATTGTTCCTCTCCATGCTCTTTGATCATAGGGAGAGGTGGGTGGTCTTAACTGTACTAATACTTAGCCCAGACAATAGGAGGGAATGAGGGTGTGTGTGTGTGCGTGTGTGTGTGCATGCATGCGAGCGAGTGTGTGTTGACCACCGTTCCTCAATGATGCCTTCATTACTTCGTTACTATGGCCGTGGTGACTTCCGCTGTGTTTTCCATCTGAACAAATCCAGCTGTTTATGGTCTGGTCAGTTCCCGTCTGGACTGTCCACTCAAGTCTCCAACCCTGACTGAATATATCTGGAATGTGTTTCTGTGCATGTGTGCAAGTGTCTTTAATCCTGTGAACAAAAAGGTATTGTTTTCCCGGTGCTGCTACGTGTCAGTCTGTGCTGTCTTTGTATTTTTAGGAAATATCTGAGTGGACAGTCTACAGGTCGGAGCGAATATGAAAGTACATTTTCAGCCTCTCTTGCTAGGCCATCCTCCTTTTTCTGCTGATCTGCTCACCTCACCTACAAACCGAGCATTTGTACAACTACTACGTAAACTTTTCCTGGACCTGAAGCCAGATTATACCAGTTCTGAAAGTGAGGCAGCAGTCGTGTGTGTGTGTGTGTGTGTGTGTGTGTGTGTGTGTGTGTGTGTGTGTGTGTGTGTGTGTGTGTGTGTGTGTGTGTGTGTGTGTGTGTGTGTGTGTGTGTGTGTGTGTCAGTCTGTGCTGTCTTTGTATTTTTAGGAAATATCTGAGTGGACAGTCTACAGGTCGGAGCGAATATGAAAGTACATTTTCAGCCTCTCTTGCTAGGCCATCCTCCTTTTTCTGCTGATCTGCTCACCTCACCTACAAACCGAGCATTTGTACAACTACTACGTAAACTTTTCCTGGACCTGAAGCCAGATTATACCAGTTCTGAAAGTGAGGCAGCAGTCGTGTGTGTGTGTGTGTGTGTGTGTGTGTGTGTGTGTGTGTGTGTGTGTGTGTGTGTGTGTGTGTGTGTGTGTGTGTGTGTGTGTGTGTGTGTGTGTGTGTGTGTGTGTGTGTGTGTGTGTGTGTGTGTGTGTGTCAGTCTGTGCTGTCTTTGTATTTTTAGGAAATATCTGAGTGGACAGTCTACAGGTCGGAGCGAATATGAAAGTACATTTTCAGCCTCTCTTGCTAGGCCATCCTCCTTTTTCTGCTGATCTGCTCACCTCACCTACAAACCGAGCATTTGTACAACTACTACGTAAACTTTTCCTGGACCTGAAGCCAGATTATACCAGTTCTGAAAGTGAGGCAGCAGTCGTGTGTGTGTGTGTGTGTGTGTGTGTGTGTGTGTGTGTGTGTGTGTGTGTGTGTGTGTGTGTGTGTGTGTGTGTGTGTGTGTGTGTGTGTGTGTGTGTGTGTGTGTGTGTGTGTGTGTGTGTGTGTGTGTGTGTGTGTGTGTGTAGGAGGCTGGTATGAGGTCTAAATCCCTCCACCCCGCTTATATCAGGTATTGTTGGGGCTCTGTCACCCCCTCAGACTCCCTGCAGGCAGGAGAGAGCTGGTTAGTTGAAAGGCGTTTCCTGGCAAGAGAGAAGCATTTGTTCTTGTGTGTCTTAAGGTTAGCAAATTAAAATTGGAAACTTCTTTTTCTTTTTTCTTTTTTCAAGAATAGTTGCAGGAATCTAGCTAGGCATCAGCTTTTTCTTCTCCTTTCATCATCACTGTTTGTCTTGTAGCTTAGGTATTTAATGGGTGTTGTTTCTCCAAAGTCCAAAATATGAGTTACAGTGATGCACAGATCAATTCTCTTCACACAGTGTAAATGTTTATGTTTCTGGGCAAATAATCTTAAAATACACGTGTGGCCGCCGTCTGCAGTATGAAACTTTCAACCATTAGACACTTAGATTTATAACTGGAGACACTGGTACTCATCACAATATTTCTTTTTAAATGAAAAAATGGGTTGCGCCTTTATTTAATGTGAAAAAAGAACATAATTTAATGCTTGTACACAACTATATTTCACATAATTTATTGGTTACTGTCACAGATACACTGCCTCCCTCCTGAAGTCTGATGATTTAGCTGCAGTCAGATTGTTCTGCGGATGTTAACTTTTTTTTAGAGTTTAAATACAAAACATTTTCAGACTGTAGATTTTTTTCTTTCAACTGTTGAATTAACAGTTTGAAATATTTCTCCAAAAGTAAAAGACACATTTCTTAGATGAGATCAC
This sequence comes from Scomber scombrus, assembly GCF_963691925.1. Taxonomy (NCBI): domain Eukaryota; kingdom Metazoa; phylum Chordata; class Actinopteri; order Scombriformes; family Scombridae; genus Scomber; species Scomber scombrus. The sequence goes on from NC_084973.1 coordinate 22,758,907, forward strand.
ATAGCAATCATAGCAAAGTCTCCCTCAGGAAACTGTTTAGCCAAAGCGGTAACCCACTCAGAACCAAACATATTTTGTCTTGTGATCACCTTACTTAGTAGGTGATGATATACACTAAATACATGACATTTACTGTATGTAATAGAAGCCTTTTTTACCTGGAGGTTGATGTTTTATTTCATATTTACCTGTTTACAGAGGTTATGCTTTATACAATTTATTTATTTGTTATTATTTTATTATTGAGGTGATCTTTGTTTCATGTGTGGTTGCTCACTTCCACAATAATACAGTGTGGAAGTCCTCATAATATAAGGAGGTGTGTTCAAGTATGATTGTATTAAAAGTGTTCTCCTAATGTGAAGCAATTAGGCAAAATTGTAAACAAGGAAATGGGCAGAAAACCATATACGGCAAAAATGTGTCACTGGAGCGATTGTGAACTCTGATAATAATGAAACACAAACACACTTCTCCACATGCTGTTTTTTGTATTGTAAGCCATTTGGTGTAAAACTCTCACCTTGTGTTTTTAATAATATTGAATGCTGATGCTTGACCTTCGTGCTTCGTTAAATTAGTCCTGTCCACAGAAGAACAGATTTATTTATGAATAGGATATATTTCATCCTCCAGAGATCAAAACTTTAATCCACACAACCCCTTCCTAGGCCTGTCAAGATAACTACTTATATTTGGACGATATATTGTCTCAGAAATTATCACGATAAACAATATTATTGTTATTTAAAGACCATTTTATACCACTGATATAATGATAATATAATAGAATAAAAAAGCAAGGAGGGCGGTGGGTGGGATTGGAGAGTGGGCACTACGATTCTGTAAAAACACAGACTGCCATTATGGGCCGAGACAGAGTTATTTACTTTTAATTCTTCTGCAGTCTCCAACCAGGACGTGCACAGTGAGGAATGGAGGACACTATTCGCTTAGCCAATGTGATATAAATAGCCTCTTAGTTGTTAATGTGAAGTGTGGCAATACTGAGATAAAAAAATGATCAAGGTCATGTCCATGTATCATACGATAAGTCCATATATAGACATGATGATGTTGATAATTACGTTATTGTACGATAAATCGATAACGTAATTATTGTGACAGGACAAGGCCCTCCCACCGAAATTTAATATAATTTAACCAAATGGATGTAGAAGGTGCAAAGTACTTTTTATTACGTAGACACACAGTTGGACCTACAGGAACCTCACGAGGGCCGAGATCTCTCAGTAAAATGGACTTCACTATGGCCAGGATTTTCCTTGAATAAACTCTGCAGTCCCGGGGGGGGGGGTGCTGTCTCAGTATGAAATCAGGTTTAGAAGGGACTGAAAGCTAATCAGATATGCTACCTCTATTGGCAATGATGCACCGTTTCATTCCCATGGCCGCTGTGCAGAAGCTGGCAGGCAGCTACGAAGTTACATAAACGCAGCGTAAACGTGCTGCTGGTCTGTTCCCTTTCTGAGTTCCCGATCCTTGCTCTTCTCAATCAGGGTTGATTAGTGTCGAGATGAAGTTTGATTGTTTTGTTTTTCGGATTTTTTTTCTCTCTGTGCATTGTTGATTTCCTAAGAATGCTGTGGTACATGTTTCTACTTCCAAGTATTGTTCCCCGTTAAGAGTTTTATTTTAATGGACACACACACACACACCATGCCAGGCCCGAGGAGGCTCAGCTGTCTTCAACAATTGCACCACAAATCTGTGTAATTGTGAGTGACTTGTGTGTTTGTGCGTGCGGTTACCTGTTGAGCGTTCGCCACAATCCCCCGTCTTTTTGTTTCTTTGTATTTTGCTCAGTGACATTTGTTTTCTTACATTGTTGTTTGTCCAGGATTCATTTCATTCTTATTGCTTCGCAGGTGTTTGAGTCATTTGTATTTGTGTTGGTTTGAATGAGCAAATCACGAAAATATTATTCCCTCTGCAGCTTGATGGCTGATCCCTGTAATGATGGGTTTGCGCCCCTGTTTCATTATGATTGGAGGTTTTGGTTAGACCTGCTGCACAATTGCAAAAAAAAAACAACCAAAAATTGCTTAGCCATGTCTCCCACTGTATAATTAGATCTATGTATAGACCTGCAGGTGTGCTATATTTGGGTCACCGCTACAGTATATTTGATGCTGCTATTCCTAGAAGTGACTTTACACTGGAAATACATGCCTGTTATGATTCAGCTAAAATTTGTCTCGTTTCAAACCAATTTTTCTAGCTGGGCAGCATCAAACTCCACCCTCCACCCTCTTATAACTGCCCACCGTGATGGTATATTTCCACAAACAATACTTCATATTTAGCGAGGTGAGCCAGAAGCATAGGGCGATAAATCTTGGCCTTCCTTTTCTAATTAATACCGAGGCAGAGTCTTGTGTGGCATTGTTTGTCCCCCGCCCTGACAGCATTGAGTGGACCAGCAAGGCCAACCATAACAGGGGAGGGAGGAGGGGGGGCTGTATTATAGCCGGACAGGATGGTCATAAAGTCAAAATGGCTCCCACTGCCAACATCTCAGTGCCAACGAAAATACACAACTACAAGGAGGAGGAGAGACTAGTGTAACATTAAGGACTATGGCCTACATTGTGTACAGTAAATCACCAGGAGACAACAGGGATTTGGAGCAGGCAGTGATTTTGACATCTGATTATCCCCCGAGAGGTCTTGATTATAGGTGCCAGGTTGTACTAAACACACGTTACAGAGCACAATAATTCAGGTAAACAGCCATTTCGCAACTTTTGGCTTAGCAAGGTCTGGCAACAGACGATTGCACGTCATTTATTTATCATTTCGGGATATTTAGTGGAAGTTAGCACTCATAAAATATGTCCCAAGCTGCGTCCTTCTAGGAAGTGACTTAGTGATGGATGTTTGTACTGGTTGTTTAATGGTCTTTCAGTTCAATTTTTCCTGTTTTATATCATTTTTTATCTGAATTGGTCTCTATCTTATCTGCTTGTGTAACTGGATGTGTTGTTTGTTACATTTTTCCTGCCATTGTGTCACATATGTTTATTTTCCCACTGTGAGCAAAGTTTCCCGAAATTCTCCTCGCTCTGCCCCACCAGAATGATGTTTATCCAGCGTCCATGTTGGAGGGATCTGTAAATCGTGTGTGAGCGAAGGAAAAGAAACTCTGGTCCTGTGTCACGCTCTCCTCTGACTCCTGCAAAGCCTGTTTGTTTTTAGATCTGCCCCACAACAATACCCAACTCTCCCCGCACACACACTATCTCACACATACTGCGCGCAGAGCTCACTGAGAAAACAAGCGACAGCCATAACAAGAGCTCAAACAGGAGCTCCGCTCTGTAGGAAAACCTGTTCTCATGTCCCAGGCTTCTGACTAACTCACCACTGTCCTATTATATACCGTACAGTACATGAAAGTCCCCAAAAAGTCAGGAAAACAACACTTGACATTTTTTGGCTCCATTACATAAGACTACATTGTGGATTTAAAAATACTGCTCACTGGAAAACAAAAGACAAATGCACCTTTGATGTTTAGAATAATAAATACTGACATCTGTCGCTGAGGTAGCGGTGAAGAAAGCTCCTTTGTTTCAAGCTTGTTTCTTCACCGGTCGGCCTGCGAATAAAGGACTCGGACTCTTTCAGAACTTAAACACACACAGACCGTTATTATTTTTTCACCTGCCTCTCGGTCTCACCCCACTTTTCCTCCACGGGGGGCTTTAATTAAATGTGTTGCTGCAACAACAGGTACTCACTCACACCCTCTTATTAGTCTAAAGCGCCCTTTTACTTTCTGTTTATGGGTCAGAGCTCCAGCTGTATTTTTTTCCATAACACTCAGAATGTAAACAGCTCATTTATATATTTCGATGAGTTACTGAAATCTTTGTAATGCTTCAATCACCTGGGAATTGTGCAAGTGGCAATAATACTTTCACTCATTTTAGATTGAGTTTTAAACATTGCCAAAGTTTTACAGTTTCATGAAAAGATATTTTGAAGAAGAAAAGAGACAGGGAGAATGGTTACAGGTTTTCTGAATGGTTAGAGCACACATTTCCCTTTAAAAAGTGTCAGTATCTGCAGTGAAACGTTGTGAGGTTCAAGAGTCCACTTCTCCCCGTGCAGCGGGACATGTCTGGAGGTCACAGTGAGGCCACGAACCGGCTGGCTCACCCCCATATTTTTGTGTTTCTTCAGATCCTGGACGAGATCGCAGAGCACGGGATCAGAATTTATCAGCTACCTGACGCAGACTCTGATGAGGATGAGGAGTTCAAGGAGCAAACGAGAGTCCTCAAGGTGAGACGAGGCACACACAGCTGACTGCCAGCTGATGTTAAACTACGTCAGACTTTTCCATCTGCTGGTTTAGCGATAGATACCAGTCCCTTTTCCATTCATCCTTGCTTCCCTTCACTGCATCTCAACACCTTTGATACCTTTATTGTCTCTTCCTATATCCCTTCCTCTGACTTTGTCCTCTGACCTTTTGTCTTCCTTTCTCAGGCAAGCATTCCCTTTGCTGTGATTGGCTCCAACCAGCTGATTGAGGTAAAGGGAAAGAAGATCCGTGGTCGTCTTTACCCGTGGGGAGTTGTGGAGGTGGAGAATCCCGAGCACAATGACTTCCTCAAGCTCCGCACCATGCTTGTGTGAGTTTCCCTGGCAATAAAATCTCCTAAGCAATATGATTTAGGGAAGGAAAGTCTTTTACAACCTTGACATAAACTCTTCCTCGTCAAGCTGGTTGTAAAGTCCACTCGAAAAGTTTAAAAAACAAAGCTCTACTGCCTCCTAGTGTGTGACGACAGGATTACATGTGTACTTGTTGCAGGACTCACATGCAAGACCTGCAGGAAGTCACTCAGGATCTGCATTATGAGAACTTCCGCTCAGAGAGGCTGAAGAGAACGGGCAGGTGAGATGCTGCTATATTTTTTTAAGCTTCTCTGGTTTCAAAAAGTTTTCTCTTTTTTTCTGTAAGACGTCTTCAAAAGCCCTTTTGGGTTTTTTTAAATCACTCCAGTTCAAATTCCTTCTTTACTTCTTTCACTTGTTATTTGTGCAAAATAAACTCAACTTAACTCGTGTGTTTTGTTTCCAAGCAGAGCTGCGGACGAGGATGTGATGGATAAGGACCAGATCCTGCTCCAGAAAGAGGCCGAGGTAAGAACACACGCAGCTCCAAGCAAACTTTGTCTTTGTCCCTGGTTTCACTTTGTACTGAAATGGGTCTTTGGTGATCTAATAACAGCTGGATAGTTATAAATAGAGGTGTGCAGGCACCAAATACAGATTAAAGGATTGGCTCAGATGTTTTCAAGTCCCTGTTAACACAATATTCACATGCCATATATACACCAAAAGATGGTTTTGTTCATTTGTATCCTTCCTCTTGTCCATACTGGTGGTAAAGCTATCCTTACCTGCTGTCCACAGTCATCCTTCATAACAAACATGCATTGTAAACTAAACTGGTTTCTCAAATCAAGTGGGAAACTTCCCAAAGTTATTATCTTTTCAGTACAGCACAAGTGCATTTGTGAGTTCTATGTAGGTTTGTTTGTCAGAGAGAAAGCTGGCAATAAACCTGCACGACTACCAGTATGTATCCCTCCAGGAAAACATAGACAGACACCTTTTAGAATATTGATTCGTCTCACTCAGAAATTAACATTGCATTTTAGCACCAAACGAGGACTGTGGATTTCCTCTGCTGTTTCTTACAATGTGGTGGCATTAGGAAGGGATTTGCTTCATGGTCAGTATATAGATGAGCGATGTTTGAAGCGACCATGAACAACAAAACACAACAGGTAATAAAGTGAGAATGCAGATTCATCCCGAGTGTGTGGAAAAACTGCTGCGTCATCGTTCTAGTACTTCTCTAACATACATGTGTGTCCTTACCGTTATAACCGTGGTTTGAGACTTCTTGACTCTAAACAGAAAAGTCTTATTTATTTCCACTTTCTATCATCCATATGTATTGTTTACCTTTCTGTCCACGCAGCCTGCAGGTCACCAGGCAATAACCTATTTCCTGATTGCTCTTGATTGGCCTGTTTGTACTGCTGCAGCGCTCTGTAGTGAATGGGTGGGGTGCAATCAGAGCTGTTTGTAAACAATGTGCCCAGGAAGGATATACCATCACTTCCTGCCTGGATGTCCTGGCCCAGTTTTATGGTGGGAATGACCTCAGTAATGTTTGGTGCCCAAAACAAAGCCAGAGAGACAGTGGTCCATTTGTTTACGTGGTGTCAGGGGTAACAGAGGAAATAAATTCAACAGAGGAAATAAATTCAACAGTAACTATTGTTGTTTTGACTTTATACATGAGATCTTTTACAGGTCCCTCGTTCACTAATAATTTCCTAGAAAGATTTAAGATATGTTCCTAAAATGTAACTGTTCTCATTACATTTCCTGGAGAGAAATATATGGTTTTGTAATACGTGGAAAATGGAGACAATGTTGAATTGGTACATTTCTAATTAATGAATTTCAATTAACTTGTATCGTAAACTGGAAGTTGCAGAACACAACAGAACTTTATGTAAAATGTATTAGTTTTTTGTTATAGATTTATACTTACTTTGATTGGATTTATATTTTCTCAAATAATTTAGACTTTAGCAGATTAGCAGCAATTTTTGGGTGCTACACTGCACAATAGTGTAAATACTGTATAACATCCTGGCTCTTCCTTAAGGTGGTAATTATATGCTAACCATCCCACAACATTGACTTAATTTTCCCTATAATTGGTCTTAAATTGCATAATTCATTTTAGGAAATATGGTAAGAAATTATTAAGAAATTAAACAACCTATCAAAAAGTGTTACCTAGAATATTTCCTTATATTTCTTTAATCTTTTTTTAGTCAATCTCTAACTTTAATTTATCTCCAGATTAAACGTTTATCTTCATGATTTTGCAGACCCATAAAACCACAGGACAGAAAGTCAAAAAGGGACACTAAACTACTCATTAAATCTCTTAACATGAACCATATGAAGTTCTCTCCTCAGCCACAAGATGGTGACAAATATTGACGATATATCAGTGTGAATTAGTTTCGTTTTTCACCCCAAAATCATTTACTTATTCATGGGTCAAGTTAAATTCACATTTACATTTGTTTACCTTTCGATCATTAATAATTGATTGTTTGGCATTGATTTTATGTTTCATTAATTTTTAAACAGTTTATTCTACTGCTATTACAGCCTAATAGAAATATAAAGTAATTAATAATATCCATTTTATCAAAACATTTTATTTACTCTTCAGTTGACTGAATAAAGACCTTCTGCAAGCCTCAGTTATAGCAGTGTATCAGGTTACTTTGTAAAAGTAAAGAAAATCCTTAAATATAACTTGGTTGTCTGTGAGACGCTTTTTCATTTTTTGGAGACGTTCGTGAGATGATCAGTAAGTTTAGTTCCTTCTATAGATAGCACATTTTCTTACAGTCATTGTGGTAACCTGAGTGGAGCTCTAAAAAAATAATATTTGCAGTTTTAGACTTTCGGTTTTGGTTTTAAACACACATCGGGGTAAAACCCATTGTCTCCTGATGCTGTTTTTAAAGTAGAACCGAAAACTCTAAAAACAGCAAAAATGCTTCAGTCTGTCTGTACGTCCAATTCTGGTGAATGTGATCATTCAGAAGCACCTGGAGCCATAGCTCAGAAATAGAAGGGGAGACTGTGACCATATTTAACATTTGTTTAGAAACGGAATCATTGACACAAATGTTTGGTGTTCATCTGGATTGTTTAGATGAAGATGTGTGTGAAACATCCACGTTTTAGAATTTGTACCTCCTTTGCAGCAATATCCATATCTGAAGCATCGTCTGCTGTCATGGCAACAACTTTGTGTCCCATCAGAATCAACTTTATAGGCCAAACATGTGAACACATACAAGGAAAATACACTTAATGCCTTTTTATTTAATTCTTTCAAAGTCTTCACTACAAATATTATATGAGTCTGGACAGACATGGATATAAACTGGAACTTGACTGGTTTGTGGAGGCGTACAACCACAAGGCGATATTTTAGTAACTCTACTCTTACTTTCTAAATATCAATGTTGTCATCTGTTTATTCCAATTAAGATGGTGTGTCTGGAAAACCCTTCACTTCCCAGCAAATATTTTCCTGCAATGACCTTTTAATCAGTGAATGTTTAGAAAATATAAAGTTTACTGAAATGTGCTACTTCTTCTCAGCCGCTACAATCAGTTAAACATAATAAAAGTTGTCCATCATCATAATCTTGTTTTTGATTTTTTCCTCCTGCAGCTGAGACGTATGCAAGAGATGATCGCTCATATGCAGGCACAGATGAAGATGAAATCAGACGAGTGAAAGGGTCGAAAGCAGAAGGGAAGCACTGTGATCCAAGAACCCCACACGCACACACACACACACACACACACACACACACACACACACACACACACACACACACAAACACACACACACACACACACACACACACACACACACACACACACACACACACACACACACACTCTTGGTCCTCCTCTGAGTCCATCCCTGTCTGCTGCCACCGTTCACACCTTCCAGGAGTATCCATATCATCATCTCGGCTCCTCTGCACACCACCACTGTTCCTTCCCTCCAATCATCCATCCATCAGATGTTCAGGAGCTCCTCACTGATGTTTTTTTTTCTTTCAGTCCATATATCAACGATTTTTTTGTGTCCTAGTTTACCGAGAGCAACTGTATACATTTAACTTACGGTGAAATGTTCGTATAGTGAATAATTACTGTTGACGAATATCTAAATCTTAACATTATGGTCCACAGATCTGCCAGCGACAACGGTACTAAAAGGTTTTGCCATCACACTAACTATGTTTACAAAAGTTAGTCCAGGATTCAGATGGCGCCATTTTCCATTTATTTTGCTGTCAGTTTTAAACTAGTTTTGAACACTTTTTTATCTTAAAACTTAATAATTGTTTGCTTCTCATGTCTTTCTATTGGTTTATGAGTAAATCTGTAGTCCAACATCTTTACCTCTTGATGGTTTCAGACCTTCAGTGCCTCTTAATCACTTCACAGCTTTAACGTTAGTTGAATATTGTTTGTACAATCATGCAATAACTACAAATATCACCACAGTGAGTAGGGTTAATAATGAGGTTACCTTCCATGTCGAGAGTAAGGAATGTGCTGCTCATGTGCCGGGATATCCAGGGGAATATATTTGTCCTTAATTGTGTTAAAATAGAAATATTATAAAGCCAACAACACAAACTACTAAAAATAAGTACTCAAATAATACTATGCTGTTATAAAGACAAACACTCAGATTGTATGAAAATGTGTCAAAGTGCCATGTTGTTAATATATTTGTGATCTTGTTATCATTGAAAGCTGAATGATCTTAATGTCTGTGCCAAATCACGACTACAGACTGAAAACTAATCGCACTATCCGGTCTGGAAACTATACGAGCTCAAATTTGTTTCAGTGATGTTATTTAAAGTGTAAAATTTCCCGTTCGTACACTACACGAGTCTTCATTGTGTATTTGGGCTTTTCCACTCCTATAAATCAATTACTATATTATGCAATTGTAAGTGTAAACTCCCTCCAGCCTTTTGTTAGCAGCAGTTTAACTTTGCTACTACTGATGTGCCATTCATAATGTTTTGTTTTGTTTCTCTCGTCTTTTGCTCTCCTATGCAAGTATTTGTCGAAGTTACTAAGACAAACATGAATATGACTTGTTAACCACATGTCCGTTTTTAGGCTTCAACATTTTTTTTGTATTTCTTCTTAAATAAAGTTTGTTTAGAGAAAAAAAAACATGACAGTTGTTGAATCTGGGTCAATTTTACAGTCATATTTTTCTTTTTTAACAATTGGCAGCAACTCCTGGAAAACAAAGGTCTCTTCTATTATATAATAGACATCTTACTGATGTCAGTATGTAAAGTAAGTTTTAAAAAAAACAACCAAAAAGGTGATTTAATGCCAGTAAAACAACAATTTCTAGCGATACACACAGCTTAAAGATTTTCTACATATGTTAAACGTGTAGGGTGAAGCTTCAGTTTATTGCGTCTCCTCACAACTTATTGGACATTAAAAGTAACACCCTGCTGAAATATTTCAGAGGAGTATTCAAAGAATGGAGTTCAGGGAAGAGATCCAAGTTGTTTTCTTGCAACACAGTTTAGCTGGAGAGATATTTAGGATCTTATATTTATGTTCAGTCTTTTCAACGAACTTTGGATCCAAAACGTCAGCAAAGCACAAATGCAAATGAACACGAAGTCAGCTCTCAGTGTAATTTGAAAAAAAGCCTTTAATGTGTCTATATTATGTTTGACACTTAACGTGATTCAGCTCTTTTCTAGTGCATCAGACGACCGGTGAAGAACTTAAAGTTGTAGGAGGTAAGTGGTAAATGCAGTTTTTTTGAGGCAGCTATCACTCCATTGATATAAATAATAAGTGTTAGCCTTGGCAGGAGGAATTACAGTATGTTTGTGAATGTGTTTATGTCTACGGGAAACATTCACACTGACATTTTTAAAGAAAGAAAGAGTTCAGGGAATCCTTAACGAGCGTGAACTTGTTTCCTAGTAGCATCACAGTTGCTCTGAAGAGAGATATTCAAAATATTTTTATACATGTCGAGTGTTTCTGGACGAGATGTGAGGCCTACAGCAGGAAACACCCACCAAGTTTCCTGTGGGGAGTTCACTGATTTGGACCTTGAATTATGGCATAATGAATATTGCTAGTATTGTGTAAGCTTGTCACTCATTACTCATACTTTTTTTGGGACAGATTCTCAGGAACTTCAACCCTCTGGCTTGCTATTTTGCAAACTTTAATCAAAACTAGAATACATTTATGTGAATCTTTTATTAATAAAGAATTGATTTGAAGTGATGCCAGTGCTAATTTTGACCCCCGAGCTCCTCATGGCATCCTGTAGGGCTTTCTAGTTGTAAAAAGCTGTGTGCAGGGAGGGTGACTGGGCTGTGGTGAGGAAGACGAGGACGAGGACAACGAGGAGGAGGAGCTTTCATCTGTCAGCTCAGCCCCGCCCTCCTGCTGTCTGTCCGGGGCTCGGAGGCGAGTTGTGGGGCCGCTTTCAGTGAGCCGTCGCTTCGGTAAAAATCGAGGGAGGAGTGCGACCAACATGACGAGCAACATCAGATACAAAAGCCGCATTCCGGTTAAATCAGGTGAGCATTATTTATCATGTATTCACCTCACAGTAATCTTTTTTTTTGTGTGTTAATTTCTGAATGAGAATCCAGTGCAATGATCGCTTCATATCTCTCTCTTTCTCTGGGCGTCGCTCTGCATCCCTGCACCTGCGCCTCCTCCTCTCATCCATCCTGTAATGGCCAATAGAGGATAGCGCGGAGGTAAGAGATGTCTTTTAATGTATTTATTCTGTGTTTTTAGTGCTGTTGAGAATGCCTTTTTTATTATAGGGTTGTTGTAAGGATGCAGCCTCGCAGAGCATGGCCACGGCTGCAGCAGCATCAGCCAATTATATTTACGTTTTTAACTCGTAGCCTCTATTTTTTGCGTTTTATTTCAATGTGTGCCTATCGGGGTTTAAACGCGGCCATGCCATCACAGGCTGAGCAGTGATCACCAGACTGACAGTGGTAGTGGGGGGTGGAGGAGGAGGGGGGGGAAGGGGGTTGTAGGTTTCATTTTTAGACGCGTATGTGAAGCAGGCCGGTGCGTCAGAGGCGCACAAGAGGCGAGCATCCAACATGGTACCCAAAACGCAGCATCCTTCCCCTCCTCCGACCTGCATCCGCCCGCAGAGTTATTGACGATTATCGCTCACCGAGTTAAGTCATACACTGACCTACTTGTCAGCGTTGCATCAACACGACTCCTGATTACAGTCGCTACTGTTGGCTGCCTGTAGTGAACATTTCCTGGCCATAATTTAGCTGAGAAACACAGCTGCCACATGAGCCTGCAGGGGAGGTCGCATCTATGATGACCCTGGTCCGTCCCCCCCTCCTCCTCCTCTTCCTCCTCCTCTAGCATGTAGTGTCTGATGACGGTAGAGGGGCATTTGTTTGCATGTGCTCAGTGTGTTTTGAATTTTAGAGGCTGGGCGATTCTATGATCCAGAGCACTTTAAGATAGTGTTCATTAACAACAGTATGATACAAATAGGCTAGAGACACAAAAAGTGGGGAGGGTAAATGTTTCTGATGCATAACATACTTATGAATAAAATAATAATGCATAAATAAGCTTTATAGTAACAAATATTCTATGACAAATTACCCCTTGTGGACCATTAAACCATGGTCTAATTCAGCGGTTCTCAGCCCTGCAATAAATACAACCTTAATGATGGTTATACTGTAATTCAGTTGAGGTGAGGGGTGATTTTAGACTTTGTGGTCATCTTGGTGGTTTGTACATTTTTTTGCTGCTGAACTGTAATGTATACTCTATAAATAGAGTACACAAAATATTTAAACATGCCTCATTTACATTTCAGCAACACCACAAACTACAGCCTGACCATAAGGTTTCTGCTATAGCTATAGCTTGGTGTACATAATAAACTGCCAACTGAGTGCAGATTCACATCAGCTGTTCCTCATCTTATATTCACATTTTTGTCTTTGCACTCAAATGCATCAAATGTTTGTTTACAAAGTAATAAGAGTGTGTGGGGTTGTCTGATAAATATAATAAACCTGACACAAAACAAATTTAATGTTAAAGTAGAAATATAGTTGCATCGATCTCATTTGAAGAGTCCTTGAGTAAGACGCTGAACCCCATATTTCTCCTGATGTTTGTGAAAAGTATGTAGATAGAAAAGGTGTAATTAGCTTTAGACAAAAGTACTACTCTGAGTCAATGCTTAAAGGATACGCCCACAATTTTTTCAAGTCAAAACAGCAGCCGGGTGCTGAAATTAACCTTGAAACAAGTTTTGCTGACAGTCATTGCCCCTGTTCATACTGGACGTTAAAAGATCGCCTCCAAATTAGCTTATAATGGAATTATTATAGCAAAATAATACCTGATTCAACAATATTAATTTGGGCACCTAAATTATTATTTTTAGATGAACATGAAAAACTTTTTGAAATTTTTTATATAAAGATGAGTAGTATTAAAAAAACAGCTGTACCTGTAAACAAAATGAATTCTAAATTCTTGCACCATTGTCTCTTTGCACAGTGTTTAGTATCTTTTCTCAAGTATTTAGTCTCCCGTTGACCTTTGTCTCCCTCACTGTTTACAGATATAAACTGGTCAGATTTTCAGAAATTCGGTCCACAGTTGGACTTAATCCAGTTTTTGAAATGGTCACATGGTACCACCGCATACACACACACACACAGATACACACACATACACAAACATACACACACAAACAAGCTTATGACTAGACTGCTGGAAAACCTGGATTAGTATGATTGTTGCAGATTTACACTTTGTGCAGTAACCGTTAAAATAACCTAAAATTACACTCAAAGCAACTGTTTGTTTTCTCACGTCGATATTCACGGCCTCTCAGATTCTCAGTGATTCAGTTATTTAGATTACTACTCAGTATTTACACCTTGAGAGTTTTGATGTTGGCTCTCATCCGGTCTTCGCTCCCACACACTCGACTCCATCTGACCCTGTTGGGTACTTTGAGAGAAATCTCTCATATTCTGGGCCAGCCAGGCTGCGGAGGAGGAGGAAGGGGAAGAGGAGGAGGAAGAGCAGAGCTGGGAAGCAACTTAATGGTGCTCAGTGACTGGCTGAAGGTTGAGGTCATAACTGATGAAAGAATACTGATAATCCTAAATCCTAAATCTGCTCTCCCTTCTCCTCTTCCTCTCTCTTCCTCCTTCCCCTCACATCGCCTGAATGTTCCCATTACTTCCTTTGCTATGATATGACGTTGCCAGGCAACAGTCTTTTTTAAATCCGTTTTTCATCACTCCTTCTCTGATATGAAAGAGTGGACGACGACGCCATCTGACCTACCCACAATCCCGTATGGTGATTATTCTGCGTGTGGGCGGATATTCGCTGAACATTTTCCATCACAGATCAGAACTGAAACTGAGCTGACAGAGAAAGATTTTGTTTTATCAGCTGCTTACTGTGAAATGTCGACTTAGTGAAGCACTTGAGTAACAAATGTAGGATGCTTCAACATTCAGATACCCGCCAATAACTAAAAAAGCTCTGCTGACCAAATGTAAATATTGAGATATTTCTAATAATCTAAAATAGAAACATCCAATTTTAGGGTCAGAATCATACAGGGACAAGTAATAATAATAGTACTAATAACAATAAAGTGTATTTATATCAAAACAAACAATTATAAAGTGCTGTACAGGGAAGGCACAAGAGGAACACAGCATAACATAAAATATGTATATAAATGAATAAAGATTATGGAAAAGCTTTACACTAAAAGTGAATTTTCAGAAGCGACTTAAAAGAAGATAAAGAGTGAAGAACAATCATATAAGACACAAATGATTCCACTAACACACACACTAAAATGTAGTAGTATGCACATATAGGGACATTAAGCGTCTGTTAATGCATCTTATTTGTAAGCAATTATAACCACTCCTACAAAGATGTTTAATATAATCACAACTGTGTTTTGCTGTGATGTCATTAAATATTTGTTTATGTTCCAGTGTAACCAGGAAGTGTAACTATTAACAAATACATTTATAAACTCCTATATGTGCTAAAAATTACATTGTAGTGTGTTACAAGCCATTTATTAACGTCAAAATTATAGCAAATACAAATACCATGTATTAATTAACACTTAATAAATCCTTATATATGTATATAACTGCATAATAGTGTGTTATAAACGTCCAACAAAACAAGTAATTTGAAGACATCATCTGAGGCTCTTTGATATTTTCTACAATTTCCTGGACTTTCATAAGAGGAATGAGTAATTGGTTAATCGAGATTAATCGTCAAAGAAAACATTTTACTTTGAGGAAGTCGCCACACCTTGTCGTCACCACTGTGAAAAGGAAACAGCTCATCAGTCAGGCTGATTTCTCCCCGGAGCAGCGAACAGATGTTGAGTCACTTTTCACTTCAGAAGTTCAGATACACTTTGCTCACCATTTCTCTTCTCTACCACACATTACTCAGCCCTCCCCTCTTTAACCCAAACACTCCCGAGACGCAAACTCTCGCTGCCACAGATGGGATGGTCACTGAGGGCCAGCTGCAGAGCAGGAACAGGCACACCTCGGGGGGTTGGGTTGGGTGTTTAAACTGTGGATTGAGCCCCTCTTGGCCTCCTGCTCTTTAGCAGAGAAGACGAGGAATGATCTTCTTTGATCACTATTTGCCATATTAACACCCAGTTTTCCATTAAAAAAAAAAAAAAAAGTAGCTTCAGGGTTGGACCATTCATCTTATTCCACAGTACGACAGTGTCACATTTTCAGCTCCTCACTGAAACGACAGAGTGAATTATTCAAATCCATAACAGTTTTTTTATGGCTGCATCGTAGGCATCATTTTATACACATTACCCTGTTTAATGTGCGTGTGTCACCCTCCTAAATCGAATTGCCTAAAGACAGACAAGTAATTTTAGTGTAAGCTAACAATAAAGTCGTATTTTATCATTTTGTATAATTTCTATTGTGTTCCGTATGTTCCATGTGAGTCCGTATTGTATTGTATCGTATAGTATTGTATTGTATTGAATCATATCGTATAGTATCGTATTGTATCCTACCATATCATATCATATAGTATAGTATGGTATAGTATAGTATCGTATCGTATAGTATGGTATAGCATCATATCGTATAGTACGGTAAAGTATCATATAGTATAGTATAGTATGGTATAGTATCATATCGTATCATATAGTATAGTATGGTATAGTATAGTATCGTATAGTATAGTATAGTACGGTATAGTATCATATAGTATAGTATAGTATGGTATAGTATAGTATCGTATAGTATAGTACGGTATAGTATCATATCGTATAGTACGGTATAGTATCATATAGTATAGTACGGTATAGTATCATATCGTATAGTACGGTATAGTATCATATAGTATAGTATAGTATGGTATAGTATCATATCGCATTCTATCATATCGTATCATATAGTATAGTATGGTATAGTATTGTATCGTATAGTATAATATAGTATGGTATAGTATGGTATAGTATCATATCGCATCGTATCATATAGTATCGTATCGTATCGTATCGTAGCATATAGTATTGTATGTTTGTTTTGTTTGTTGTTTGTTGTGATCTCCACTAGAACGTAAAGTTTTGGTCGTTTTGAATGATGTTTAGCTGCACAGCATCACTTTGTAATGACCGGGCAGCTGTTTGTTCACAAGATTTAAATACATTTAATAAATAGGTTGCTGTACAGATGAATACTTGAGCAGTGTTGAGACACTTGAGATAACGTCAAGAACATATGAACACGCTATAACAAAAAACACTTTATACATTCCTCAGTCTGTTAAAATAATTACGTCATAAAAAACTTCTATAAATGCTCTTAATCTGAAATAAGCAGCTTTATAAAGCAATATAGCAGTTTCTGTCATCTTTGTTTTGCATGTGTATGTGCATACTTGTGTGTTTATCTTTGTGACGACCTTTGTTTAGACCCTGGAAGGGATGACGTTTTGAGAAAGTCAGGACATTGATCGGTCCTTACTTTCTGACACATCTTCAAAGGGCTGTTTGAGGATTCAGGCTTGGTTTTAAGATTAGAAATTGGTTAAGGGTAAGGGACCATGGTATACATTATGTTTTAAATGTCCTCACTAACATGGAAATTTAAACGTGTGCGTGTTCCTGCCCCTCTATGATTTCTTCTGAGCGGTTTCCGTCTATATGATAGTCGGTGCTCTCGTTCTCGTTCAGGTGCTTGAGGCGTTTCTACCCTGCAGTGTCTTCACATGCCGACAGTTTCACTTACTCATGCTGCAAACATGAATGTAATGCCAGAGATCCAGTGGAGCGTGAGTGTTTGTGAGTGTTGGTGTGTTTGGTTCGTCTTATACCTGAAGCAAGTCACATCTTTCTCTCCTCTTTTGTTCTGGGTCTTGTACATGACGTCGCAGTGCCCGTCATGCCTCGGCTATGTGTTTCAAAGAGCTTTTGGAAAGTAACTCAAGGCTGACCCAGATAGTAAAATTCTCTGAAGAAAAAAATCTTTTTAAGTATCAGGTCGGCCTTGATATGTTTGGTATTACAAATTCTTTGGAAACAGGGATAAAGTGTCTGAGCAGTAATCCAATGAAACAAATGAAGAGAATTAGGATTATTTCATAACTCCTCCCGGTGTTACAAACAGCAAAAATCCATAAAATGCAAAAAAATCTGATATTACTTTTAAGTTCATTTTTGACTAGAAAACACCTTAATGTTACATTTAAGATCTGGCCAATATTCCTCTTATAGTATAAGGAAGATCTGATCTAGATTTTTTGATCTTGACAGGTAATTCAAGACCTTGAAAACATAACCTGACAAACAAAAAATGAATATTTGGATCTTGAGTTGAGTGTCTTTGTCATCTTCTCTTTCTAAAGTCAAGATTGACCTAAACTCAAATTTTTAAGCCATTATAAGATTAGAAATCCAAGAGGTGGCTCTTTTCCAAATTTGTGCTTATTAAACATGATGAGTTTCAGCGTTTTCTCTGTTTTTTATCTCTGAAAAGGAAAAAATTAGTGAGGTTTAATGGTTGCTTAGAAAAAACAAACAACATCAGGCATTTTTCACATGCCCCGACGTTTCGGATGTAGACAAACAATTAATCAAATAATCAGTTCCATGTTGCAAAACCCACAAAAAGACCAAAACTGGTTCTGGTTCTGGTTTTTACAGGAGACATTAACCTGTAGATATATTTTTAAAAATGGGATCAGTTCATTGTTGGTCTTTTTTTGTGATTTGATGGCAATAAGAAAAATAGAAATCATGACCAGACTTATCCTTTAAACTTTAGACTTCATCCATGTGTCTCTTTCTCTTTCCTTCCTGCTATATATTCAGCTGATTCCTTTGGCTAAATATTTGGGTTTTTTAGATGTTTATGATACAATTCGAGGTGAAAGAAATACTCCCACAGAAGTCTGTTGTTGTTGTTGAACAGGCGGATGCTAAAACTAGCCCACGATAGCCAAGTGTCCTTCAGTGAAGCAATTTTACTGTCGCCTGACCAATTACATGCTGTCAGATTAGCATGTTAAAGAGCCAAGAGCACGCAGGCTTTTCATCTCCAAGGGGAGAAAACAGTAGAGGGAGGGAGGGGGGTGGGCTTTATGTTGTCTTTATCCCCCCTCACTCACTCTGTCTCCCCCACCCTCATCCCTCCTATCTCCCCTTATCGTTCCCTCCCCCTCTCTCTTGCCTCACTCACTGGCCCACCAGTGGGTCGCAGGCAACAATTTAGAGAAAGCACTGGGGGTTAATGGTGTGAAAGTGTCAGCTGGACGGTTGGGAGATGCAGAGAAGTCATCAGTAAAGGTCACTGCTCTTCATTGCTACATTTCAGGCCGTCTGGCTGCTCTAAACCGGGAACACAACACCCAATTTTAACCCAAGCTGATTTTCAACATCATGGCAAGTCGACCAGTAATTCTTCTTCACTTACTTAGATTTTGTGAAAGCAGATTGTAGTTAGCTACTTTTGGCAGACCAAGAATGACAGAGATGCTTTTCTGTTATTGTTTCAGCTCAGTCAGATTAATATTCCTCCTGGGTTAAGTTTAAATCTTTTTTTCTTGTTTATAGTGATGCTTTTTAAACAGAACTTAAAGATGAAATAACACTTTCTTCCTGAAAAGTTGAATTCATAAGCAATAGAGATGCCTGCTTAATGTAATACTTTGTGGGGTTTGCTGTGGAGCTGCAATGATTGGTTGATTACTAGATGGGAAAAAAATGTATTGGCAACTATTTTGTTTATCGAATAATCGGTGTAGTCATTTTTTAAATCAAGGATGTCAAAATCGTGCTGGTTTCAGCTTCTCAAATGTGATCATTTTAAGCTTTTCGGTGTCATACATGATCGTAAACTGAATATCTTTGTGTTTTTTTACTGTAGATCTGACAAAAAAAGACATTTGAAGACGTTACCAAGGGCTCTAAGAAATTGTAGCGAGTGTTTTTTCCCTATTTTCTGACATTTAATTGATTAATCTAAGAAATAATTGGTAATCAAAATGATTGTTAGTTGCAGCCCTCGCTTGTTAGCAAAAATTAGATCAATATATTTCTATGTAACTAATATTATTGTGTCAGTTTGTTGACTGAACGACTCGTCCGGCCTTGTGATGCTGTTACACTACATTTTATATTTATTATTATCCTGTAATTACCACTTGTGGGCACAGTTGCCGCTGCACAGTAAAGCTTAGATACAGCAGACTTGCTTTAAAGAGGAACTCCAACAATTTGACACATCAAAATGTATTTCCAGATGTTTTGGAGAACTTTTGCATGTGTGGAAAAAGTTTTATAAAGACTTTTGTGGCTCCAGAGGGAGGTGATGACGTCTGATATATCAGCTTCAGTTGGTGTCTACAAGTTTTAAAATGGAAAGAATCTTTAGGCGTGGAGTAACAAAGAAGTGAGGTTACCAGACCTGCTCCTCATCTCTGCTTGAGGCGACTCTTGCGGCTTCTCGGCTAACACACCTGAATCTGTGCAGTTGAGTGCATTGAAGTAATATTAAAGTTGAGAAGTACTTCTTCTGCGTTAGTAAGACAGTCTTGTGCCCGCTGGGTCCTCACAAAATGGGACACATCACAACGGATACTCAGAATAGAGATTCTGTAAAAACATGTTAATCAGTGGAACCAATCAGAAGAGATCAGGCAGTTTAAAACTGGATTGAATGAAAAATCTCAGTCTACAGTGATTTTTCCGTGGGTGTAGTCTGAAGTTAGTTGTTAAATATCAATTTTAAGAGTCTTGTTCAGCTTTACAGTGTGTGTCTATGTTTCGGTGTTTAATAGCTATACAGTAGCCTCTTCAAAGTGTCTTGGAGCGATGGGTACTCTGCTGGACCGGATGCATTTGGATTAGTCTCAGTATTTGTGTGTAATCTGTGTGTTTTGTGTATGTGTGCGTACGCTGGCAGTGAATGAAGCTGACTGCTGAGCTCTTTTGAGAGTCGTTTCCTTTAAGGCCACGACTTTGAATGACCGAGAGGAAGAAGTTGAGTGCTGCCTGCTGACTGAGTGTCTGATCTCTGGATCGCTGCCTCTGCACCAACGTCCAGCGTACTGACGGAGTGACAAACAAACAAGCAGAGTGTCTAAAAGCATATTGTGACACACAAAAAGGCACTTCTTCTTGTCTTTGTTAAGAAAAGATTTTTAAAAAATAGAAAAAACTTGGAGGCATAAAGTCATGAGGATCCTGGACATCTTCCTCATCTCTTTAAACATGTTGTTGTCCAAATAACAGATTTTATTTATGCAACACTTTCCAAAGCAGCAGACAAATTGCTTTTAGTTCGGATTTTTTAATTAATTAATCGAGTGTCAGCTAACAGTTTATTCGTCTTTTTTTAAAGTTATAGTTTTATTAATCTTTATAATATCCTCAGAACTAATTTCAACATACATTAAAACTCAACAACATAACAGCACCAACACAAAACCGTCCAGAAATGTCCAGCCTCACCCCATATATCTTGGTTTTAGAAGATTTTAGCTTTTAGTCCCATCATCAGTCCATCATTGGTCCCAGTTTATTGTCCCATCTCAAAGGCTTCAATCCCAGAGAGCATTGTCCTTTCATCAGTGTATCGTACGTTTAATCAGAAATCTGTCGGTTTGTGAATTCTTGAACATTTACTTTGAGATAATTTTTTTCATGTGGAACACATTAAACATCTCTATACCACATCATGGCAGTAGGAGGAGTGTCCTTAATCCATTTCAAAAGGGCACATTTTCTTGCCAAAAGTAGCTGAGTAGTTTAAAGCCCCTTTCCCACATTACATGCACTGTAACCCTGACATTCTCCAAATGTTACCCGAAGGAGCTGTTTGTGTGAACCCATATTTCCAAATCAGACCGCACATTGGACTGACTTTCAAGTACAAAGTCAGTGTAATGTCTGATAGACCCCATGTTTGAATACAGCAGGTCTTTCTTCAGAGAGTTCAGCAAGTTAGTTGGCGTGTTGATGACGTGTCATTATCATCTCATCATGCAGCTCGTGCTGGATAAATGCAGCTGGTCAGTGAAACACCTTTAGCACATAGACTCAACAAAAAGAAGCCTGGTTCTCTCAAGT
Organism: Scomber scombrus; assembly: GCF_963691925.1. Lineage (NCBI taxonomy): Eukaryota > Metazoa > Chordata > Actinopteri > Scombriformes > Scombridae > Scomber > Scomber scombrus. The sequence goes on from NC_084973.1 coordinate 22,780,277, forward strand.
ATGACTTTAAAATTATTAATAACTTCTTAAGTCACAATTTAAGAGTCATGAAATGTGTTTGCATTTTCAAAAAAAAAAATTCTGTTGTTCTTTCTGACATTTAACACATAGTTATTTGATAACATAATACAACAGTTTTTATAATATTTTAATCATTTAAGTCACTTATTGGCAAATATTCACTGGTTTGTGTTTCTTAAAAGTGATTACTTTTTGTTTTTTATCACTGAAAATGTAAGTTTTGGGGGTTGAGATGGTCGCCCACAACAAATATGCAGCTGGAAGACGTCACGTCGAGCTCGGAGGAGTTAGATGGACTTATTGGTTTCACATTATATCGATAAACAGACAAAAAACACAGGAGACATTTTGACCTTTCAAAGCAGGAAAGGCACAGGTGTAAATAATACCGTCAATGGTGGCTCCATTCCAGTAATTGCCCCAGTAGGTTTATTTCAGTCAGTGAAAACGCAATACCAGAACCAGGGTGTGCCTCACTTGAATGCAATTTAACTGTCATTAATAATTCAACCTGTGGTGCTCCTACTTTGACAAGTCAAAATTCCTGATGTAAAAATGGCTTATTGACACAGAAAATAAGTATAAGTTGCAGTCCAAGTGCTTTACAGAATCTTCATGATTTGTCCTGAATGTCCCTCTGCACCTGCCGTACGTCCTACTTTCCCTCTCTGTATTTTAAAATTACCCATCAGGCCCGTTTTTGGTAAACGTTGGATCATTTTGTGAAAGTTTTTTGTTTTTTTACCCCAGTTGTTCATGCAGTGATAGACGTCCTCTTCTGTTGATGTTTCATGAGTTTTATCGTGTGTTTGACAAGTCTTAGGTGTGTGTGTGTGTGTGTGTGTGTGTGTGTGTGTGTGTGTGTGTGTGTGTGTGTGTGTGTGTGTGTGTGTGTGTGTGTGTGTGTGTGTGTGTGTGTGTGTGTGTGTGTGTGTGTGTGCATGAGGAGAGGGGACAGCTGGACTCTGAGAAACACTGGGAGGGGAGCGGGGGTATTGGTTTTAGTTAGGGGTGCTATTGTAATACCATTTCAAGACATCTGTTCCTTTCTTCTATTCAGGTTGACCCCCCACCCCCACCCCCCTTACACACACTCACTTACACACTCAGTCGCTCTCTTTCTACCATCACTTAAACCCTTCATCTAGCATGAATGAATGAATGAATTACATTTTTATTACTGTGTCATGCGTATAATCTTCTCCAGCCAGCCCGTCTCAGTGCCGCATATGTTTCCAAACTCAAGCAGCAAATATAAAGAAGAAACTTTCACAAAAAATGAGAATATCAGAATAAACTTTAATCCAGTAATACATAATCACACAAAAATTAAAACACACATTCCCATTTTTGATCATCTGTACACCAGGGTTTTGTCGAGCTGTTTCTTGCTTGATCTAAATTAACTCCCTTAAATCATCATGATTGGTACGATACAAAAGAAACTTTCCACTTTAACCAAATCACACAGGTCCCATAGTCCATTTTCTACTGAATATTTTTCAGTATCAACCAACTTCAGCGGCCAGAGGAAGAATAGCAGCTTCAAACTGTGTGACTTAAGATCTTTGGCTTCTAGATAGATATTCAAGATGTAATATCTGATTTAGCTCAAAATCATTGAAAAGCACGTACTGCATGTCCTTAATTTTATTGCTTCTACAAGACATTTTCAAACCATTTTTTCTTCAAAGTTGAATAACATTATAACACAAATTATTAATGTAGATATTCAGCATATCCACCTCCTCAACTCTTCACAAACACCCTCTTATTTATTCTGACCATTGCCATTTTAATAAGACTATTCCACAGTCGGATCTTTTCATATTTTAGTTTTACTGACCCTGTTTCACACCCCAAACCTCATATTTCCTTACTCTTTTCTTTTTTACGTCACTCGCTGATATTCGCATCGTCCTGACTGAAAAAAAGCAGGATTGTTTCATGTAGACTCGATACATTTCATCCGTGTTGAGTCTTCTGTCTCCCTCCTGTGGTGCGGAGCGGGACTGTAACATCCTGTACGTGGCATCATGACGGGGTGTGCCTACATGGGGAAAAGAAAAAAAAGAAGAAAAAAAAAAGAAAAGGTCAGCTTCTTTTATTTCAAAGAACGTTGAAGCTCTGCTGCCCACATCATATATGAGCCGGACACACCCACGCACGCACACACCACCGTCACATCTGGAAGCAATCGACTGCACCTCGATCACCTCTACACACATACACACACACACACACACACAAATATGGACAACATGGGGGTTGATCTCCTTTACATTCTTTTCTTTACAGTCTAGACCAACTTTTTAAAACCAAAGCATCCCTTCTTAGTAATTTTGTTTTCACTGAACCCCCGCCACCCCCTACCCCCATGCCCACTCATACATACAACATACATTTAGCATACATTACACCATGGATATCTGTTTTATTTAAATGACCGAGCAAAATACATTAGGTTGATGTAAAGTATGTGACATATATGAACTAAAATCAGCATTGAGTGAATTAATACTGATACAGGAGACTGTGGCATGTGAACACCTTCTTCATATTTGTGAAACACGTCATAGTGGCTAATGGGTGAGAAATCAAAACACACCTGCAGGCAGACGATCAGAAACCAGGATACTGTTTTGATCATTATTATATGATCATGTGTTCAGGGGTTTCTCATGTTTCATGTAAACACTGTATCCCAAATATCAAAAACAGCATCAGACTCAAAACCAGGACATTAATGCACATGTAGATGCACTCATTGATTGACAGTGTCAATTAAACTGCTGCAGTGGTTGCTTAGCAACATAATTTTTGACTGAAACCAGCTGCTGGTGGCAGAGCATCATAAAGTACATTTACTCAAACTGTGCTTCAGTATAATTTTGAGATACTTGTACTTTAATATATCTATATTTTATTCTACATCCACATTGTGAACAGAAACATTGTACTTTTTACTCCACCGCCTTTATCAAACAGCTATTGTTACAAGTTAGCCTGCTTTTCGGATTAGGATTTACACAAAAACACAAGCTTTTAAAATACAGTGCATTGTTAAAGATTTAAACCACTGGTTAACTCGTGACCCCTTAAGCCCTCTACACATCTCAGATGGTTTCCTTTAAATTAATATTTAAGGCCCAGAAAATTATCCAATATTCTACAAAATAAAAGTAAAGATTAGAGAAAAGTCTGAAAAATGAATCAAAATCCTTAAATCTATCTTGTTTCCTTTAGAGGGGCCTGAGCCTTGTGTTGGGAACCATGGGATCTAACTTCCTATCTTACATAAAAATATGGTAATATATAATTGTAATATTAATGCCTCTACGTTGACCGGTTAAACCAGTATAATGTGTTCTATGAATCATTACTGACAGAGGCCTTTTGAGAACATTTTTCTGTTAATACTTCTGAACTTTTACCTCTTTTGAATGAAGTACTTTTACTTAAGTACTTCTTCTAAGAAGTAAAATAGTGTAAATAATGATAGTGGACAGACAGAGCCCTTACTGAACAATATGGATTGACGAGGTAATTTCCGTGATGAAGTAATCATCGGTGTCACTCCACAGGTATGTGGAGCCGTTTGTGTGGTTATCTGTTGTTTGTTCTGAGTCTCACCACCACTTTTGTCACCGTCAAGTTCAAACAGGTTTCTTTTGTGTCACATCTTTTAACGCTGAGGTAAACCAACACTTTCTCTTCATCTGTCTGTCTGTCTGTTTCTTCACTTTGAGCGTTGGTGGTCATTCCTGTCAGTGCAAAGTTGTATTTTCCAACCGGTGGAGCTGTTGGTGGGGAGGGGTTGGAGGAGACGGGGGAATACAAGCTGAATGAATGAGTTTCTTTTAGACCTTTCTCCTTTTTCAGCCCCTTCCATCCCTCCCTTGTTTCCTCCCTCAAATTGCCACCTCTCTCTTACCGCCTCTCTTTCTCCATTTCTCTCTCCATCTCCCTCCCTTTCTCCGTGAGAATTCCTCCGTACCTGTCTGAACAGGGAGAACCGGACCGCTGCAGGGCAGAGGAAAGACAGACAGAAAGAGGGCAGGGGAAAAAGAAAAGAAAAAGGAAAGCAAGAGAAGGAAAGGAGGAGGAACAAAGGCACATATAGAGTGTGCACAAACAGGAAAGAAGTGAGACAAGTTGGGAGCAGACGGAGAGAGAGTGAGAGGAGTTTTTATAACAAGGCTTCAAATTTTGCTGTAGCCCGTTGTCCCCCTGCTGGGCTCTTTTTTTTCTTTCTTTCTTTTTTTTTTTTTTTCACTTTCTGAGACCCGTGGCTATTTTCGTCTGTCAGTGTTGGAGCGGATTAGGATGGATGCCATCATGCTGCAAGAGAAACTGGTGGAACGTTTGCTGTGCCCACGAGTGAGAACTGCCAGACAGAAGGTAAAAAAGTTGGATTTCTGCAGGAAAACGGGTGAAAAATAGACGAAACGAGTGGGGGAAAATAAAAAGTTCAGGATACAACAATCACTGCCAGCATCTTTGGCGTCTTTGGGATATTTCAGCATCGTGACAGATTAACCACTGAGATGATTTATGTTTTCTCCCAGGCGCTTACATGATTGTTTTTTGATTTATCTGAAGCTTTGGTGAACATGTGTGCCATGCACTGATTGCACCGCCTGATGTCCGAGTGCGTGTGCAAGTCCCACCCGAGGGGGACTTTTGGAAATGCCTGTGACAAGTTATGACAGCGTTTGAGGATGCTGACTGTGTGTTTTGCAGAGTGAAAAGAGCTTTTCAGGTCTGTTCAATGCAGCTTCTGTCCATGTGTGAATGCCCTCTGCTCTCCCGCAACCGACGGGCCTCGAGTGTGTATTTTTATCCGCTCATGTCAGCACGTACTGAAGGGTAAAGATGACGTCCAGCCAGATGCAGCAGAGAAAACCTACAGGACTGAGAACTATATTGTCCGACACAGATACTGTAGAGACTGATATCCAGTGGTTCTTTGTGTGAGACATTTGAGTGGAAAATCTTGGTAGTTATTCTCAGCTGTGCACATGTTTTTCCATGCAGTCGTAGATGTTGTGCATTTCAGACTCTGTCTGTCTGTTGTGGTTGTTTAATTGCGTCAGAGGCTGCTAGACCCATTTTGTCTTCACATTTGACAATTATTTGGTTTCTGCATCTGTTTTACAGCCTTTAGTTTTTGATGTGTTGTTGTGGAGCTGAAATTATTAGTCGATTAATCAATTAGTCGAATAACAGAAACATAATTGGCATCTATTTAGATAATCAATAAAGCATCATTCAGGGTTCTTAAGTGTTCCCAGCAGCTCCAGTTTTCCAAATGTGAGAATTTGTGCCTTTTTCGTGCTACTTTTCTTTGTTTTGTGAGTAATTTGGGGATTTTGTATTTGAGGTCCAAGAAATTTGACTTAATGGCTGGGACTCTCCATTATTTTTGTTACCTTTAGCAGATTGATTAATTTGATGAATCTGTCCATCATTTGGCTTAAAAATGTCAGAAAATAGTGAAAAATGCCTATCACAATTTCCAATACAACCCCAAGATTAACTGTCACATGAGTCAAAGAAAAGCAGCAGCTTTTTCATTCATTTTGTCGCTCCGTCCCTACAAGATCAGAAAATTATTTTAAAAATGTTGATCATAGTTTCCTGAAGTCCAAATTGGTCATCACATATCTTGTTAAAGAAAAGCATCAAATTCTCCCAATTTAAAAGATACAAAAAGAGAATATTTGGCATTTTTTCTTGAAAATGAAGATGTTGACTATTCAGTTAATCAACTGATTGTATCAATCTTCATTCATTGTCAGATACATTGATAATAAGAATAAGTATTCATAGCAACCTTATATTATTGACAGTTAATTACTCACAAAACATGAATTAACACTAAATACTTTTTCTTTTTCTGTCTTCCAGGAGAAACAGTATGTCGGTTTTGCAACTCTGCCCAACCAGGTCCACAGGAAGTCTGTGAAGAAGGGATTCGATTTCACGCTGATGGTGGCGGGTCAGTTTGAAACATGATGGATCTTAGTTGACTTACACTCAGCGGGCTGTTTATTAGCTTCACCCTGCTAAAAGTACAGTGAAGTGCAGTCTGATACAGGAGAAGAAGCAATGAATATTGTTATAATGGTTTTTATTGAAACTGTTGTAGAGAGGCGATCCAACTGTAGTTTATGAGGCTGTTGAATTATATTGAATTGTATTAAGAGATGTTTAGTCTACCCTCATCAATATATATAGAGATAACTATAACTACAGCCTCTAAATGACCATAAAGTTGAATTAGCATCTCTTTAGATGGCTATAATATCAGACTGCATTAGTTTTACTTACATGTACCCAATAAGAAAGCAACAGCCCTGCAGTGAATCCTGTGATCATGGTTCAGTTTTTGTTGTATTTGGAGGTGTTCAGTCTATTTATATTGTCTCATCAATATAAATAGAGATTATAAACTACAGCCTCTAAATGAGAATAAAGTTGTATCAGCATCTGTCTGCAGCAGTGTTGTTTTAGAGTAGTTCAGGTACTTAGGTTTACACACATTATAATAACTCACTGCTTGTGTGTGTGTGTGTGTGTGTGTGTGTGTGTGTGTGTGTGTGTGTGTGTGTGTGTGTGTGTGTGTGTGTGTGTGTGTGTGTGTGTGTGTGTGTGCTGCAGGAGAGTCTGGTATGGGTAAATCCACGCTGGTCAACAGCCTGTTCCTCACAGACCTCTACAAAGACAGGAAGTTACTGAATGCTGAGGGTGAGTCTTCGTGCTATTTATTATCTCTCTGTATCAGTCAGAAGAAACGCTCTGCTCTGTGAATGTTTGTTGCACGGCTGTGATTGGTAAATAAATGCGCTCTGAAGTCAAAAAAGTTATAAAAAAGTTATTTTTATAACCCAGTGCGTCTGTCCTAAATTAAATCTTGTCACACAGCTGCAGTGACGAAGTTATGTTCAATTTCTTCATTTGTAATTGAATTAATTGCAACATTTGATGCTGCAGACAATCCTGCTCAACTATTGTTTCAGTGGACGCTTTTACATGACTCAGATACTCTGAATAAAATACTGCAATGCAGTGGATGCACCCATGATCAACAATGAATTGATCCTGTGAACAAGTTTTATCTGTGTAGTAGTCAGTGGCTGATATGTCATAGAGCTCCACTGTTGTCCAAAAACTACACAGTTCCCTCATTATGATGAATACTGCCACTGTTTATTTTCATTCGATCCCTCATATACCAAACGTGCAGCTGTACATAGTCCCAAACAAATGAAATATGAACTCCTATTTGAGTAACATTTGTTAAAACTCCAGTACGCGGCTATTTTAGGAAATTATTTAGCTGTTTTGATGAACATAGAGCTATATATTTATGTTCCAGTTTTACAGATTTATGGAGAATGCTTAACAGGATTAGTGTTGAGAACCACAGATAGGGTAGAGAAGTAAGAAATGACACATTTGTCAACAAAAATATACAACTTAACGAGCCTTATCCACCAGTGCCACATGGTTGATGCATTTGCAGCCTGGTGATAAGTTTAATAATACCAATCAATTATTCAAAAGGAACAGAAAAGCAATTAAACCCTTTAATTGATCCACCTGGGCTTATTTTGCACCCAGATCTTGCTGTTTCAGCTCTTTTTCTCAACATCACTCACTTTCCTTCACCTTCTCTTTGTCGGTGTCTTTCAGAGCGTATTAACCAAACCGTGGAGATCATTAAACACACAGTCGACATCGAGGAGAAAGGAGTGAAGCTTAAGCTCACCATTGTAGACACGCCGGGGTTTGGAGACGCCGTCAACAACAACGAGTGGTGAGCTGGACATCTTGCTGATCTGACATTTGCCTGATTCAGCCTGCTCGCTTAAATTCACTGAACCTGAAGGTGATGCTAATGTAGAGTGTGTGCGTGTGTGTGTGTGTGTGTGTGTGTGTGTGTGTGTGTGTGTGTGTGTGTGTGTGTGTGTGTGTGTGTGTGTGTGTGTGTGTGTGTGTGTGTGTGTGTGTGTGTGTGTGGTGTAGCTGGAAGCCGATCACAGACTACATCGATCAGCAGTTTGAACAATACTTCAGGGACGAGAGCGGACTGAACAGAAAGAACATCCAGGACAACCGAGTCCACTGCTGCCTCTACTTTATCCCTCCATTTGGACATGGGTAATAAGACGCACACACACACACACACACACACACACACACACACACACACACACACACACACACACACACACACACACACACACACAGTTTTGCATGTAATCATCACCTGTTTTGATGTGAAGGACTTTAATCACTTCACTCTGACGCTCAGTCTGGTTTTTTGTCCGCAGGCTGCGTCCGGTGGATGTTGAGTTCATGAAGGCTCTGCATGAAAAGGTGAACATAATTCCTCTCATCGCAAAAGCCGACTGTCTCACGCCCAACGAGATTAAGAAGCTCAAAGACCGAGTGAGTCCCACAACTGCAGCATCACGGTGAAGTCAGCATGTTTGTGTTGCAGCCTATTGACTGTAATAATTATTCTAATTTTCCTGTGTGTGTGTTGTGTGTGTGTGTGAATCTAGATACGAGAGGAAATAGACAAGTTTGGGATCAAAGTGTACCAGTTCCCTGAATGTGACTCCGATGAGGATGAAGAGTTCAAACAACTTGACAAAGAGCTGAAGGTGAGTCAGAGCAGATTATCCTCTGATTCACTGCTGCAGATTACAGTCATTATACTCAACAGTAAATAAGTGAGATGACACAATTTCAAATAACACACTGCTCGCTTCATTCTTACTACAATATGTATCTGAATAAATTCAAAACAGCCTGATTTTATATTCACATCTGCTCTGTTAAATGATGTGGTTGTTAGATATGATGTTATCGGCTGTATTAAAATGACAAAAAAACATGTTTCACATACCTAGTTTATAGTTTATAGCTATAGTATATAGCTTATAGTTGATATCCCCACAAATTATCTCCAAAACTGAGAGATAATTTGTTTACAATGATAATATACAAATAAAAAAACTGTTTATTTTCCTCATCGGTGAAGCTGCAGCTACAGAGTTTGGGAAATTTTGGTTTAAAAAATGGTGTTAAAATGATAAATCAATTATCAACATAGGTGCTGGTTAATTTTCTGTCCATCAACCAATCCATTGATCAGCTGATTGCTTCATCTTTACTTCGAGCATCACAGACAAAACTCCCCTTCAACGTATCGGGTGGTAGCAGAAATCTCAAATTTGTCACAGCATGGATACATAAAACCAAAACTACCTTCATGGCTCAAGTCGTCTTTTTCACAGCAGACACTTTCTGACTTAGGTGATACTAATAACATTATTAATTTCAGCATTGCAGTTTAATTGTTGCTGGAATTGCTACCTTTTACATTTTGTCATTAGGTACACGCATCAGCAAAGTGCTAAAAAGTTAAAGGAGCTCAAGCATTTAGGCGTCAGGTGTTTCTTGATTGCAGAAAGAGTCCAAAGACTCTGCAGGGAAAAAGGTTTATGAATCCACAAATAAAAGAAAAATAAATCCTCTGATGCCAGCAAGACTAGTAACATTCAGGTCAGCAAGATTAATGTGTTCTTTCTAATTGTAAAGTGTATTGGGACCATGCTGCATTGATTGATTGAATAATAAAAGATGGACAGATTTAGCAGAGAAGTAAAGAAAAACATCAGCTCCAAAATATGAAAACCTCAATCTTTTTCTCATGTTTACTGTCAACATAGCAGCAAAAAGTGATTGTTGGTGTATTTGTATTTGCTCAGCAGTAACTCAGCTGTTTTCTTGACAAAGTTTTTACAGGAACATTTAATTTGGTTCTTTTTGTCACTGTTTTTTTTTACTGCTTGATTATGTTTGATGTTTTTAAGCTTCTAAAGTGGGTCTTGACGGAAAATGTTTGGCTGTTGCACCAGAACAAAGTGGGAAAATGTCTTTTGTGTGAACTGAACCTTTGAGTGGTTTTAAATTGAAGAGTATGAGCAGCTCAAAGGTGACAGATGTTCATTTGTGACAAATAAATCCACTTATCAGCTGAGAAAATCTGATCTTGGAAAAGAAAACAAACAGCTTTTTAATTGTCTCAGCGGTTACAGTCACGGTTCTCTTGAGCTGCTCTGTGTTTTGTGAACATGTAACTCTGTGAATTTGTATCAGGGTAGGACGGACTAGATCAGCTTCACCTGGACAGATATGAATCTTTTTTTTTTTTTAAACATCCCTCCTTCATGTGTGTCTCTGTGTGCAGGAGTGCACCCCGTTCGCTGTGATCGGCAGTAACACAGTGGTGGAAGCTCGAGGGCAGAGAGTGAGAGGGAGACTGTACCCCTGGGGGATTGTTGAAGGTACATTCATATATTTGTGTATATTTCACAGACGTGTAAACATAATAAACACAGTTTGAATGTCACAGCTCGGATTATTAATTGATTCTACTCGTTTGTTTTCAGTGGAAAACCAGTCGCATTGTGACTTTGTGAAACTGAGGAACATGCTGATTCGTTCGCACATGCACGACCTCAAAGATGTGACCTGCGACGTCCACTATGAGAACTACAGAGCACAGTGCATACAGGAGATGACCAGGTGTGTTAAGACAAAGCAAAAGAGTCTGATGTGAGAGGGTTTTGTACATCACAGAAAACTGCTGATGTTAACAGATTTCAGTTCAGATTTGCCTACTTCACCTCTCCTCATCCTCCTCTTCCTTTTCTACCCTTTCTTCTCCTTCTTCTTCTCTCAGTAAACTGGCTCAGGACAACCGTATGGAGAGTCCCATCCCCATCCTGCCGCTGTCCACTCCAGATGTGGAAACTGAGAAACTAATCAAAATGAAAGATGAGGAGGTATGACGCAACATTGGACAAACAGTGAATGTTTTAATTTCTTTTGTAGGAGATGGGGAGCTGTTATCTTTCATGCATACGTCACATATCTTTACTCGAGATGAGGATTAGCACCGACTTCAGCTCCTGTCTTTATTCTCACTTTATTCTCACTATTTCAGTTCGAGCACAGACAGCTGCTATTGTTACAGGGCTCAATGTATCTTTATTGAGCCCCCTCTCTATGTAAATAAAACTGCAATAAATAAATGTGTAATATGCAGAAGTTCCTGAGATGATATACATGTGTGCAATGTTCCTGGTTTACACAGTAAGGACAGCATCAGTCTTTTTTAATGGGAGTTGGAGGTACCGGGAGCTTTGGTATTGTACAGTCTGATGGTTGAATCAACCAAATAGTAAGGCAGAAGTGTAACATCTATAAAAAAGGCTTTACATACACAATGCATGTATACATAAGAAAATATAGTAAATCACCAGCCTAATCCTAAAAGTACAAACACCTTCCTCAGCATCTAATTTAGATACACTTGCAGCATATTAGAAACTATTTTTATATTTGCTCAATCTAAATCCTTCACTGCATTATCTCTCTTAAACCCTCCAATCCGTCCTCTCTGTCCGCAGCTGAAGAGGATGCAGGAGATGCTGAATAAGATGCAGCAGCAGATGCACGAGAAAGACCAGTGACGACCTCCCAGAGCAAAGCTGTGCTGCAGCGCCACCTGCTGTCTCTGTCCCGAACAACAGGGTGACCTTTAGACATCTGAACCGATATCGTGTGTTAAGTGGCGACTCTGGCTGTAAATTTATCTTGAGTTTTGGTGCTTTGTATAGTTCGTCTGCCTGAGAAGGTTGTTTTTTTTCCTTCTCTGAAACGTATCCGTTCGCCCACTTTGAGCCCCCCTCCCCCTGCTGTGGTTTAACAGTCTTAACATATATAATATAAATGCGTAATTTAAATTACTACTCGGTGTATCTAATTTATAAATGCGATGCTAAACTTTTTGGATATTCTGTCAGGGTTTGAATATGTGTGCTAGAAGATGTTTTGTAAAGGCATTTAAGTTGTCAGTGATGTTTAGATTTGAACAAGGATATTGGTTTTTTTTTTTATTATTATTATGTGTTTTGTATGTGAGAGTGTGTGTTTGGGTGCATGAGTGTGTGTTTCTTTCTTGAATTTCCTTTGATATCACCAGGTATCCGTCCAAAAATGTCCCATTTGTCCTTATAAAGGTACCGCAGTGACTTTTTTTTTTTTTTTTTTGTTAAAATTAAACTTTTGCTCTCCGATGGTCATAAATACCTTCATAAACATTTATTTTATCATCATGGCAAGTCAGAATATCCTCTCCCAACATTTTTATATTTGCTGGCTGAGCTGAAAATGCACTTATCGCCAGTGGCTAACTGTGAATGGAGAGCCTTTGCCATAATGAGAGGGTATAGGTGCAGTACAGGGCGCATGTGTAAGCATGCTGCCATTACTCATATCCGCTAAATGCTGTGGGCCTATTTTTACTGCTTTATAGCCGATGTCGTGTGCTCGTATTAAAATGCATCACGACCTGTGCTTTGTTGCCACTACGGCATGGGAAAAAAGAAATAGACGAATAATGAGGAGCAAATACTGTGTCTTTGCTTTTGTTTTAAATATCTCCCCTTGAAAGTGAGTTGGAGATGTGTTTCTTGTGTGTGAGATAAAATAATATGAGTGTGTGTGTGTGTGTGTGTGTGTGTGTGTGTGTGTGTGTGTGTGTGTGTGTGTGTGTGTGTGTGTGTGTGTGTGTATGCGCGCGTGTGTGTGTAGACTGAGAGAAAGTAAATCTGTTGCCTGAAGGCTGTGAGCTTGGCCTGTGACCCATTTATAAAAGTATGACAAATAAACGCTCTTGCTTCTCGTCATTCCAGCCTCGCTGCCTGTGCATTGTTTCTTGGAGATTATCAAGTTTGTGCAAGATGAGATCCAGTGAGCGCAGCGCGGCATCCTCTGTCACTTCCGGCTGTCACAGAGTCGGATCAGCAGAGCTCAGAGTCTCACGCTGCTGCATGGACATTATCTGCTGATTCATACGTTTATCTCCTGCAGCCAGTCTTTCCTCTGCAGAGCTGCCAGTCAGAGAGGACACAAGCATCACAGAAGAAGTGTTTGTAATTTTTTGTTTCATTATTAGCAATCCTTGTTAGGAATCTCTTCATACACAATTTATCTGATATACATTTTCATACACATCTTGTCTCATCTGCCACATGTTCTGATGCAGATGTGGACCTTTTTAGACTATTTTCCCTTTTCCATGTACCTTGGAAATAGGTGAAGTTGTGCCAGAAAACCTTACACTGCAGACATACATCTTAACAATATGTGAGAAATAATGATTTCTGTAATTTTCTAACAAATTCTCAGGAAAGAACTCCTTAATTTGGTAGTAAATGTATGGAAAATCGGAATATTGATGAAAGAAATGCTCCATTTAAACCCAAATTCATATTAATTTTATTGTTAATTTGTTATTTTGATGCAGAAAAGGCCTTTGACTGTGTCAATTGGAGATGTCTGTACCAGGTCTTGGGGAAACTATGGATTCAAGAACATTTAATACAATGTATCCAAGGCCTCTACCAAGAACCTACAGCGACACCTAACTGATATATTTATCTTACAGCGAGGAACTCGTCAAGGATGTTGTCTTAGCCCTACCTTGTTTGCTATATTTATTGAACCACTGGCACAAATGATCAGACAAAGTAACAACTTAAAAGGAATCCATATAGAAAAGCAGGAGCATCTCATAGGGCTCTTCGCTGACGATGTCATTGTGGATCTCCATGACCCTGATAGGACCTTTCCTAATCTGATGTCGATATTAGAAGATTATGGTAAATACTCAGGCTATAAATTAAACATAGCAAAAACACAAATTCTTACACTGAATTATTCCCCAGGCCGAGAAATTAGAGAAAAATATAAAATCAAATGGAATTCTAAAGTAATTAAATATCTAGGTATGATATTGACAAAAGATCTCATTAAAACATTACAAATTGTAATAACATTAATAATAATATTAAGATGGATATTGGGCGGTGGTCAACCTTTAACATGGATTTTGAGACACGAATTGAGGTAATAAAAATGAGTGTGTTACCGAGGCTGTTATAGCTTTTTCAATCCATTCCACAGATGATTCCAGAAACACAATTCAGACTCTGGGACAAACTTATATCTAGATTTATCTGGGCCGGAAAGAGACCAAGAATCAGGTATAGGACACTTCAACTACAAAAAGAAGAGGGAGGGTTGTCCTTGCTTAATCTGAAACAATACTTTTACGCAGCTCAAGTAAAATTCCTGGTTTGTACATGCTGCCCTCTATATCAGGCAAGATGGACACTTTCCAGATTCAGGCAACACTAGGGAACATAGGAAATAAATTGGCTCAACAAAGCAAAAATGAAATTATTAAACAAACACTGGTTATCTGGAACAAGATGGTAAAAGAATACAATATGGAGGGAGACATCACATTGTTAATTTGGCCTGCTCTAGATCCTAGATTCGAACCAGGAATCAGTGATGCTGGATTCAGACGATGGTGGGACAGGGGCATTACAGCAGTGTGCACACTAACCCACAGGGGGCTCCTAAAAAGTTTCAGGGAGTTACAAAAGGAATTTGGACTAGAAAGTAAAGATTTCTTCCGATACCTGCAGATAAGAGATTACTATGACAAAAGAATCAAACTAACATTGTCTGAAGAGGGCAATACAGTGATAGATATCCTGACTGAAGGCTATAAAAAGAAGAATAGAAAAAAAATTTCTAAAATTGATCAGGGTCTCCAGAAACAGAATGGGAACAACACAGGATACATTAAAGCAAAATGGGAGAAAGAACTAAACATAGAAATATCAGAGGAGGATTGGCGTTCCATGTGGAGTGCACAGCATTCATCTACAAGTTCAAAAAAGTGGAGAATGTTTGGCTGGAACACCTCGTATAAAAAGCAAATTCTCTCAATCACAAGAACAATGCTGGAGGCAGTGCGGTAACATGAACACAGATCACTCCCATATCTTTTGGTCATGCCCAAAAATTCGAAATTTTTGGGATAATGTATGTATGACTGGGAAAGATTCTGGGATACACAATTCCTAACAATGTGATGGTCCTCTATTTTTGTGTCTTAAACGAGAATATGATTATTAAAAAAGACTGGTATCTATGTAAAATACTGTTGGTGGCTTGTAAAAAAGCTATAACAAAGTGCTGGTATAAAACTGAGTCTCCAAGCTTTAACCAATGGATGGACAGAGTGAAGGAAATAGGTTTAATGGAAAAGATGACTTTTTATCTCAGAACTAGAGGAGCGACCTTTCCCAGGAAATGGGAGAAATGGACTGCTTTTATCAAAACAATTGAGGACACTACACATTAACAATTAAAGACATTGGACATTATATATAAAAATATTATCAACTGAGGAGCCCCCATGTTTTTGTTTGTTTTTTGTTTTTGTTTGTTTGTTTGTTTTTCCCTTGACAGCCTGTTGTCAACCTGTTTTTCCTTAAATTGAAAATACTAAATAAAAAGTATTTTAAAAAGAGAAAAAGAAAATGATTGGGTCTATATATGTAAAATCATACTCATTTTTTATTAAAATGACCACTGTCTTTATTTGGGACCAAATTACAGATGAAACTCCAGAAAACCTCCTGGAAACTTCTCAGGAAATTAAGTACCAATAATAGAAAGTGTTACAGAGATATATAACTCACTGCTTGTGTGTGTGTGTGTGTGTGTGTGTGTGTGTGTGTGTGTGTGTGTGTGTGTGTGTGTGTGTGTGTGTGTGTGTGTGTGTGTGTGTGTGTGTGTGTGTGTGTGTGTGTGTGTGTGTGTGTGTGTGTGTGTGTGTGTGTGTGTGTGTGTGTGTGTGTGTGTGTGCATGCGTTGGTGTTTTTTATCAGTGAGTGCCAGCTGACAGTAACGCACTCGGCCTCTCAGAGTGACAGTAAGAAACACAGTCCTCTACTGAAGACACGCAGCACTGAAGGTAAATGACTCCTCTGACCATATTAAGACTTAAATTCTGTAGCTTTTATAAATTAATGATATTTTAACACAGTGTTTCAGTATTTTATGATTTCTTGTCTTACAAGTATATGACCCTATAAATATTGTTTTCATCAGCATAAAGGAAACTTTAAAAAAGCAAATGCTCCTATGTATTTTACACTTATTTGATATTTTTTCTTATTGATGTCAATACACAACATCACTTTTAGAAAAGCTCTTGCACTTCTATCTGCTCTCCAGTCAACCCTGTGTCAAGTCCTGACCCCAAGGTTGAGAAACCCTAATTTACAATTAGTTAGTGTAGTGATCTAAAAATTGAAAAAAAATTGTAAAATGTATGTATTATTTATAAGCTGTATGCGCACACAATGGCTGCTTGAATATATATTTTATGTTAAATGTTTGAATGTGGTATTTAAGTACACAATACTTTATTGGGGCTACAACTAACAAGTATTTTTATTACCACGTAATCTGTCTATTAGTTGTTTGGACTATAAAATGTAAGAAAATGGTAAAACATGTCGATCACTGTTTCCCAAAAATCCACGATGACTTCTTCAAATGTCATCTTTGGTCTCATCCAAGACACCACAACCCAAATATATTCAGTTTTCTATCATAGAGGACTAAAGAAACCAGAAAATAGTCACATTTGAGGAGCTGGAATCAGAGAATTTGGACTTAAAAAATTATTCCAAATGATTAATCGATTATGTGCATAGTTGGCGATTAATTTAATAGTAAAAACTAATTGATTAATTGACTAATTGTTGCAGCTCTACAGTATATATAAGTATTCCATTAAAATATATGTGTGGTGCTAAACTAGTAGATACATATTATATACACAGAATATTATACAGTAATGCATAGACAGGAGATCATTATCATGTGGAAAAGGACATTTTCTGCACCATTTTCCTCCTGCAAAGATATTTATTAAAGTACAACATCAAACATTTCACTCCTTGCAGACCTTAAAGGATATAGGTTCACAATTTTTCAACTCTGTGTTAGAACAACTGTCAGCTGCCCTAATGAACACTGAGTTATACTGAGGACACTGAGATATTTAGCTTTAGGAGATCCCTCCCGGCGCACTCCAGTACTGGGTAAGACTCATGCCATATAACCACAGCTTCCGCAGTTCATATAGCTTTTGCATACCTTTGCATACCTTTGTTGCATACCTGTCATCTCTCTACTGTCCCTATGATGAAGGTATAAAAAGTACCACAAAAAAAAAGTATATATATTCATGAAGGGATCTTTTAATGGTCAATATGAACAGGAGGAATGATTATGGCATCTAAAAACTGTGTTTCAGTGTTCATTTGAGCAACCAAAAATACTTGGAAAACTGTGAACTCGTCCTTTAACACTGTGCTGTATCTCTCTCCAACATGTTCACTTCACATCCTTCACTGAGAGAAGAGTTTCTGTTTTTTCAGTCTTCCTGCATCCTAATATCGTCTCCATCACACAAGTCAGCCATCAAGAGATATAAACAGCTCTTTGTGGTTTGTTTAACTTGAAATGAAACACATTTCTCCTCTCTTCTTTTTTCTTTTCTCTTCTCTTCTCTCCTCTTCACCTATTCTCACCATCTCCTTATCTCCTCTCCTCTTCTGTCTTCTTCTTTCCTCTCCTTTCCTCTCCTCTCCCCTCCTTCTCTCCTCTCCTCTCCTCTCCTCTCCTCTCCTCTCCTCTCCTCTCCTCTCCTCTCCTCTCCTCTCCTCTCCTCTCCTCTCCTCTCCACTCCTCTCCTCCCCTCCCCTCTCCTCTTCTCTTCCTCTCCTCTTCTATCTCCAGTGATTGATAAGGATGAAGGGGCTTCTGCTCCTGTGTCTGCTCTTCTTCTGTGGAGGTCAAAGGTCATCTGCCTGCCCTCACGGTTGCTCCTGTAGTGGCAGTCAGGTGGACTGCAGCGGCAGGTCTTTCACCTCCTCCTCGCTCCCCACCGGCTTCCCTGCTGGTACCACCGACCTTCGTCTCCATAACAACCTGCTGACCCTCCTCCCTAACGGGCTGCTGGATGACCTCACCTCCCTCCAGTCGGTCTCCCTCCATGGGAACCCGTGGGTGTGTGACTGCGGGGTCCTCTACCTGCGGGCCTGGCTGCTGCGTCAGCCCGCCAGCCAAGCATCACACCTGGGCGTCAACTGCACCTCCCCTCCCAACCTGAGAGGGAGGCTGGTGGTGTATTTATCCGAGGAGGAGGTCCTGGACTCCTGCTACTACTGGTACTGTGACCTGGCTTTGGCCTCACAGGTGTGCATGTTTATATTTGTGCTGGTGCAGGCGGCTCTGCTGGTGGCCATCGTCATGTTCATGAGGAAGTTTGAGAGGATGTCCAAGGAGGCGAGGAGGACCTCAGAGGAGAGCTTCACGGCCGGGGAGGATCAGAGGGACAACAAGTACATGCCTATAAAGGAAAGCAGCATCTGACTCTGAGCTGTGTTTGTGTGATAGTTATAAAGAGTAACAAACCTGAATAAAACAAAATCAGAAACAGGGTTATTGCACATAAAAGAAATTAGTCTTGATGTTTTGCTGCACAACAATCAAAAATACAATGTTAGAGAAAATACAAGTAACACCAAAGTCAGGTGACTATAAATTATATAAATATACAGATGCATATGCAGATGCTTCCACACAGGGCAGCAGGGTCTCTTAATGGTTTGATGAGTGTGAAAATGATGTGAATAATCTGCTGTGTCACCAGATTATGGCAGTTTATAAAAGTTCAACACCTTAATACACTTTATGTTGATTTTGTTTCTCACACATCTGTATATAATTTATATTCCACTAGAGAACAGACTAAATACAAATAAAGGCACTATTGCTCGACCAACATTTATATTTAAGAGGGAAAAATCCAATACCAATATGCTGCATTATAACAAACATTTTGATAAGAATCCTTTCAATTTGATTAATAAAACAATAGAAGCTGTTTAAAGAGAACTTAAATGTATCTTTGGCATTTTGGCACCAATAATGGCACTAATGACGCTGATACTACTGAGTGTGAAAGTGTGAAAGATGTATTGATCAGGCTGGACTCTGCTGCACACTTGCTCCCAATTAGTGAACATACCAGCTGTGTTATATTAAATAATGGTGCAACATATCGATCACATGAAGTCATTTTTCTTTGTAAAGTTTGACGTTTCAACAACACAAAATAACTTACTGAATGTATAAAAACTTCCAAATGCCTCTTTAGTGGCTGTGAGACATTAATTTACCCGAGGAATGAATGGGAAATGGTTAAAGCTGTTTTAAAAAAAAATGTTTTAACCACAACTGTATGTGTTCCTGTATGTGCAAAAATGTATTTTAACAATTATTTCAGATGTAGAAAGTTTGTCATTCAATAACATTTTGTGCAAGTTGTTCGTCTACAAAAAATACACATTATTCTGTACATTATATTTTGTTGGTCTCATACAGAGTTGTCTTTAGACTGTATTTTGAGCTTTTAAACATCCCACATTATGTGTTTGTTGTTTTGTTTTTGTTTTTAAATAAGAGATTGCTATATTTTGGATCTTATCAATAAAGAAAATGAATGCAATCCATCTGGTATCTTTTATGAATATTGATATAATTGAGACGAAATTATCTGATTTATTTGGACAGACTCAAACAGATTAGATATGAAATTGTAATTAACAAACAATACAACAATTATTATGCTTTATATGTAGGTACATTAAAAAACACTGGTTGATATTTTGAGGAAATGTCTAATTCTTGCAGCGGAACCTTTCTTCGGACTGGTTTTTGTTGTAGCGACGGACAGTTTTCGCTGAAGGACTCACACATGTTTACACGTGAGGTGTGTTTAAGGCTGGATTATTTTAACATTTAGTGTTTTAATGTGGGATTATATGGTGTGACCTACTGAGATACATTTTTTAAAAAGGTTTGTATTTTATAATGTTTTTAAAGATTTAGTCGCTTGTTTAAACATTTATTCTGTGACGGTGAACTGATGCTACGTCGATGTTTAGCTTCTTAAATGTCAAATTTCTACGTTATGATTTTAAATGCATGAATATAATTTTCATACCTCAATTAGAAATGGGGAAAATGAGGAAGAAGCACAACTGGAAGGGGAGGCAGCAGAATGAACCTCAGCAGGCTGCAGATGGAGAAAAGGCAGAAATTGTGCTGGAACTAAAAGGTAAAAACAAAAAGAAATGTGAGTCCAAGTCTGTCTAAAAACAACAGTCAGGTTTTCATATGGACATCTCGCTTTAATCATTCCTCCTGTTCATACTGACTATTAAAAGATCGTATTTAAATGTGCTTTGAATGTAAGTGATGGGGCCATGTGATGTGTGTCCACACAGTCAATTTATACAAAAATGCATTTAAAAGGTTGATGTGAAGCTTATATGAGGCTTTAGCAGTCTGTGCTAGTCATATCAAGAGGATATCTGCCACATTTACGGTCTACAGGCATCAAATTTCCTTTTTGTGTTTCCCTGTTGAGCTGTGGTGGAAGTATAGTAACAAAAAGAGAAACTTTGGCACTAAAAAGACTGTAATGAGATATCTACTTGATTTAACTCATTTGGACAACTGAAGCTTCATTAGCTTCAAATAAACTTTTAAGTACATTTTTGCACAAAATAAGCCTTGGGGATTTTGAAGGAACCTGTTTAATGTTCATTTTGGCAACACTTGAAAAATTGTGAATCCGTTCTTTAAGTGAAATCCATGCTCATTCCAATTTAATATCTGTTTAGCTTTGTCTTGACTTCTGATGTCTTTGTTTTCATCAGATGGAGACAGACTGAAGGGTGTAGACGCGAGCAACGCTTTGGTCCTTCCAGCCAACAAAGCCAAGAAGAAGAAAGCCTTAGCGGCGCCTATTTCCTCCAAAAGGCCTCTGACAAAGAAACAAAGGAAAGAGCTGCAGAAGGTGCTCGAGCGCAAGGAGAAGAAAGCTCAGGTGAGAGACGATCTTATCCAAACGTGTTCTTCCAAAAATTGGTCAACGCTGTAAAATATGATAAATGATATAAAGGACCAGAGCTCTCCCCTCTTACCTGTCCTGTCTGTCCTGATCAGAGAGCCGACATCCTGTCCAAGCTGGCCGAGGTTCAGCTTCCAGAGTCCGAGCTGAAGCTGCTGTACACCACGTCCAAACTGGGCACAGGAGAGAAGCTTTACCAGACTAAACTGTGAGTACAAAAATGCATCATGTTAACTCTGATGAATAAAGAGAGTATGATTGGTCTGTTTCTCAGAGGAGGACGAGGAGTTTATATATTTTTGGGATCATTTCCAGGTCACCAGACGAACTAAAAGATGGAGAATCTGCACCGAAGATTAGCAGCCTGAGTGGAGCGAACAGGAAGAGGAAATGGAAAGAAGAGGAGGATGAAGACGAGGAAGAACAGAAGGCAGAAGAAAGTAGTGATCTGGACACGTCGTCTGAAGAGGATGAGGATGGCGAAGGGAAGGAGATCATGGAGACGAGTGAGGCTAAGGAAACCGCCACTGACTGTCAGGAGACCGAACAGAAGCTGAAAGAAGAACAACAGACGACAGAGAAAGAAGAGACGAGTGAGAAGACGGTTTCAGATCAGGAGAAAGTGCAAATAAAGAAGCTGTCGCAGCCGGCCGTCTTCATTCCAGTCGACAGATTAGCAGAAATACAGGTGAGAGCTTCAAATGAGAAGTTTATAAAGCACTCAGTGGTTTAAGGTCAAATACGTTTTTTTTTTGGAGCTTCAAAAATTAGTTGACACATTTACTCACTGTTTTGATCATTCATAATTTCGAGCAATTTTTTAAAGAACAAATGCTAAAAATCTCTCATTCCAGTCACTTAAATGTGAATATTTTCTGGTTTCTTTTGTCCTTGATGACAGTAAACTGAATATTTTTGGGTTTTGGATTGTTTGTTGGGACAAAACACATTTTAGTTTGAATGTTTGGTTTTGATAGACATTGATTATTAAGAAAATAATCAACAGATTAGTCAGTAATGAAAATAACTGTTAGTTGCAGCTCTAATCGTCTTTCTGCTCAGAAAACTTGATTTCTGTTTTGAGCTCTTTTAAACAAAGCCTACAACTTTTACTGTTTGCTTTTTGTGTTTTTATGAAATATGCAACTATTAGCTGATAAATTAATCAAGTCATTGTGTACTCTTTATTTTTTTATTTTTTTTAATCTTTTGGGCATTTTTTTATTGTGTATTTTATTCTTTTTATAATGTCTTGTGTCTCTTTTATATCTTAATGCCTTTTTATATCTTATCTAAATCATCAATCATCTCAATCAATCAAATTTGATTGTCTTGTTGAAAGGTATGATGTAAATAAGGTTGTGTTTGCTTTAAGTTTATTTCCATGCGTTGCTGCAGGAGTCCCGTTTGAAGCTGCCGGTGCTGGCGGAGGAGCAGGTCATCATGGAGGCCGTCAGAGAGAATCCCTGCATCATCATTTGTGGAGAGACAGGAAGTGGAAAGACCACACAGGTGCCTCAGTTCCTGTACGAGGCAGGCTACGCCAGGTAGTGCATCCTCTCTGTAACTGGATAGAAATGCCGACACATGGATACACATTCATATATGACGTCATGTCGATTGATTTCTACATGTCTCTTCATGCTCGTTTCCTCCAGCGGCTCGGGCATTATCGGCATCACAGAACCGAGAAGAGTAGCAGCGGTCAGCATGTCGCACCGAGTGGCCAAAGAGGTGAACCTGTCGACACGGTAACGAAAACAATCAACCTGCAGACTTTGTTTCTGAAAACTACAAACTAACAGAGTACACAGACGTTTTGTTTTGTGACGACATGTTTTTAACGGTGCGTGTCGGCGTGTGTTTAGAGTCGTGTCGTACCAGATCCGATACGAGGGGAACGTGACCGACGAGACCAAGATCAAGTTCATGACAGACGGTGTTCTGCTGAAGGAGATTCAAAAGGTATCACCTTTAATTTCCTGTAGAAAGACTGAAGGACTGAGACCTACTGCTGCACCTCATGATGATTGTTTCACAGCAAAGATGACGACAGACTGTTAGATGTGTAAAAAGATTTTTGTCCATTGTGCGTATTAAATATGTCCCCCCCCCGTGTTTTTACTTCAGTAATGTTCCTTCATGTGTCTGTAATTCTTCAACCTAACTATTGACTGTCT
Source organism: Scomber scombrus (assembly GCF_963691925.1). Taxonomy (NCBI): domain Eukaryota; kingdom Metazoa; phylum Chordata; class Actinopteri; order Scombriformes; family Scombridae; genus Scomber; species Scomber scombrus. The sequence continues at coordinate 22,803,422 of NC_084973.1, forward strand.
TGTCTCACAGGATTTCCTGCTGCAGAAGTACAGCGTGATCATCATAGACGAAGCACACGAACGCAGTGTGTACACAGACATCCTCATTGGACTGCTGTCTCGTATCGTTCCTCTCAGAAATAAGGTGATTCACGCTGCAGTGTGTGATGTTTTTGACACATTTTATGACATATAGCGTCATTAAGCTGTTATTTCACGGTCATATTCTCCCTCTGTCCTCTCTGCAGAAAGGTTTGCCCATGAAGTTGTTGGTCATGTCAGCTACTCTGCGTGTGGAGGACTTCACGGACAACCGGAAACTGTTTAAGATCCCTCCGCCCGTCATCAAGGTGGACGCTCGCCAGTTCCCGGTCACTATTCATTTCAACAAACGCACCCCGTTAGAGGATTATACCGCAGAGGCCTTCCACAAGACCTGCAAGATCCACCGCATGCTGCCTCCAGGTGCACAGACACACTTCTCACATTTTGTAAACCTTATTAAAAAAATGAATATATACTGGAGGTGGTTAAATTAAAGATCATAAAGTAATTTAAAGTATTTTTTAAGATGTTCACATTTTCCACTCTGTCACTCTAAAAAAGCCCTTATTTCCACTAACAAATGCTACTATACCTATACAGTATTATATATAACTAGATACTACATATATGTAATTACTAATTGATAACTCCCAGTTATTTAAAGTCAGTTTTGGCTCTTACATGACCCGTAGAAAGATGGGCTCTCCTTTATTTATGATATTAATATTGGATTCAAACGGACAATAATGATAATAATTTGTATTTTTGTTAGTTATGTGTGAATATTTATTAAAGGGAGGCCAGTAATTTTCAGTTTTTCTGCCCAATGTAGGCTGGAGTATCGTCTCTTTAGGCACTGAGTGGATATTTGTCTTGTTTTAATAAGTCTTGTTAAAATGAGAAAAGCTTCATTTTGTATTTATATACAAAGAAAAAATTATATGATTAGTTTCTTATTAATACTGAGTAATTTGGTATCTAGTATGAAGGAGAAAATATCTGAATTATGTGAAAAATATCTTTTTTACGTGAAAGGAAAACTAGGAAAATATTTAAATAAATCAGATTAAAGAAGTGAGGATCTTGTAGTTCAAGGCATTAACAGCTGTGTTTTTTTGAGATATTATGGGAAGATGCATAAAGACTTTGTGAAATGTTAAAGTTTATATTACTAAATTGTATTGCTACATGTGAATTAAGCACTTATCCATAGCAACGTGCAGTAAATAAGCAGGAAAGCTGTTTCAGGAGTTGGATCTGCACTCCTCTGGCTGCTGGTTGTTCTTCATCAACCCGATCCCATGTCTTCGTCCTTCAGGTGGGATCCTGGTCTTCCTCACTGGTCAGGCGGAGGTTCACGGTCTGTGCAGAAAACTGAGAAAAGCTTTCCCCTTCAGGAAGGGAAACACTACGACCGGTGAGGATGAGGAGGCAGACAGCTCAGAGGCAATGAGGAAGTTTAAGAAGGCCAAACAGAAGAAGCCTGTTGTAAGTACTTAATTTTAGGAATTCAAGACACCTGTTTTATTGTATAAACCTCAGACCTCCACAGATATCACTTCTTTACACATATTTTAAGTTACATGTGTGACGTCCTTCTGCCTCCAGTCGCTGCCTCGTATCGACCTGGATAACTACTCTGCTCTGCCGGTGGATGAAGGGGACGAAGACAGAGACGCAGGAATCGGAGAGGACGAGGATGAAGGCTCTGACCTGGACATCGGAGACGATACTGCCGACAAAGGCAAGATTCACCGCTTCATTCTTCAAATATAGAGGGATGTATTTCAGATTAGTGTCTTTTTAGTAATCCTGCTGTGTTTTGTCTCTGTAGAGGAGAAGGCGGACCCTTCCATTCCTCTCTATGTCCTCCCTCTGTACTCTCTGCTGGCCCCAGAGCAGCAGGCGAAGGTGAGATTATTATCGTGTTAGCACTCACCCCTCATATTAATTTCAGGATCTCAGGGTAAACTGGGAATCACTGAGCTCAAATATAAAAAATGTCCAAATAATAGCTGGAATTACAGACATCTACTGATCTGATAATAGTATTAACACTGATTATTAAATAGATATATTGTTATATATATTAATATAAAAATATTTAAATATGTAATGTATTTAAATATAAAAGTTGTAATGGTGTCATTTTTTTATATTTGACTGTAACTTTTAAAAAATGTGCTGTCATTCATTAGTAACACAAGTTTGTAGATATATTAATGGTAAGAAAAATCTTTTCTAACCCTGTTACTATTCTGAACGACCAACAGTATTAAGTTTAAATGACCTTAACTCAAATATAAATAGTTTTCTAACAGGAACTACAGCAGAGTTAATATGATCTCTCTGTAATGTTGCAGCTGGAAAGTTTCCTAACTATGTTTTGTATGTAATGTAAGAAGTTTGGAAATATTTAAAGCTGTCCACTGTTGCATAGATTTTTTCTTTGACCATGTTATCTTGTATTTGTTTCCTGGCTGCAGGTGTTCAGGCCTCCTCCATCTGGCACTCGTCTGTGTGTCGTAGCCACCAACGTGGCCGAGACGTCTTTGACCATCCCCGGCATCAAGTACGTGGTGGACTGTGGTCGGGTTAAGAAACGTTTCTACGATCGAGTGACCGGAGTGTCGTCCTTCAAGGTGTCGTGGACCTCGCAGGCTTCAGCCAATCAGAGGGCAGGCAGAGCGGGACGAACAGAGCCGGGACATTGCTACAGGTCAGTGTGTAATAAGATATTCACACATTTTTGTCTCATCTCGGTATGTAAAAGAGTTTATTTCATCAGTTTCTATGATCTTTCTGCAGGTTGTACTCGTCTGCTGTGTTTGGAGACTTCAGTTTGTTCTCAGAAGCAGAGATCACTCGCAGGCCTGTGGAGGATCTGGTTTTGCAGATGAAAGACCTCAACATAGACAAGGTAAGTCAACACTGAAAAGCTCTGACTCACCAGCAGGCTGTGGTAAAAATCTTGTACAAACACCTTTATATTTTCTGTGTCTGTAGGTGGTCAATTTCCCCTTCCCCACGTCTCCCTCTGCTGAGGCTCTTATTGCAGCAGAGCAGTTATTAGTCTCACTGGGAGCTCTGAAGGAGCCGCCTCGCACCGGCAGGTAAATGTTGGATCTCCCTCTTTTTCTCTGGATTTCTTACGTAACTCTTTCTTCAAGCAGTTCAGGTTGTGCTGAGGGATGTTTGTTTCTGCTCACACTCACAAATCCAGTTATTTGAGACAATATTTAGTTAATCAGGATGTTTTGACTGACAATTTGACATACCAATGAGAGTACAACAAATTGTGGTTTTATATCCATTCGGTTTTTTTCACTTAAATTCTCTCATCTAATCAACCTTTTATTTTTATTTTTAAAGTTTACCCAGTCTGATCATTAGTCAAATTGAACAAATTACTAGTCATATCACATGTCTACACTGTCTAAACTGTTTATTTTCTTCTTTTAAGCATAAAACAGATAGAGCAAGCAAGACTGAGCTGTCCCATCACCCCCCTGGGCAGCGCGATGGCTTCGTTCCCCGTCGCGCCACGTTATGCTAAAATGCTAGCACTCGGGAAGCAGCAGGATTGCCTGCCCTTTGTTATTGCCGTGGTAGCAGCCATGACAGTCAGGGAGATCTTTGAAGACCTTAACAGGTGAGGACAAAAGTTTAGGTTAATGTCCCTTTTTATAAGAGCTCAAACTTCCAGTGTGGCCGTGAATGTATTCCAGAGGAAAACAGGCCTAGAGCTCTTCACTTCCTGAAATGTAACATTTTTATGGTTTGCAGCATTTTTAAAGCTCAGTTTTCCTTTCAGACAGGATGCATCATTGTATATTCAAACACATTTTTGTCTCTGCTCAGACCTGCAGGTAGTGAAGATGAGAACTCCGAGCTCACTCAGCGTCGGGCTCGGCTGACTCAAATGAGGAGGCTTTGGGCTGGGCAAGGAGCCTCACTCCTGCTGGGGGACCTCATGGTCATGCTGGGTAAGCTTATCTTCGTTCAGGTTACAAGGCTGCAGAGTATCGTGGTGTAGACTGCAGCAGAGTCTGGTCATGTGTTGGCCTTTAAATGTCACATTGCTTCAAAATCAGTTTTCTTCCAGGCTTTAGCATGAAGTAGTTTGGATTTATATAACTTAATAACTTCTGAACATCTGTTTGACTTTAACTTTAAGTACTCACCTTGCAGTGATGTACAAGTGGACTCCAGGACCCTCTGACTTCACTGTTAGGTGTACTTACATGTGCAACAAAGCATCAGTGATGCTGGGTTTTAACATGATGTTTGTATTCAGCTTTTCTAATGTGTTCCTAATATATTTGTGCACACAAACTGCAGGTGCTGTTGGTGCTTGTGAATTTGCTGGCTGCACGCCTAAGTTTTGCGAGGAGAACGGCCTGAGGTATAAATCCATGGTGGAGATCCGGCGGCTCAGAGGACAACTTACAAATGCAGGTACGAACATGTGGAAAAACACAGAAAACTGAGCGCATCATGTCCAGCAGAAACACACCTGAAAAATAATTTGTCTTCTCTCATCTCAGTCAATGCAGTGTGTCCAGAGGTGGGAGTATTTGTAAATCCCAGAATGGCTCCACCTACAGAGCATCAGGTGGTTTGCTTGCGGCAGATCGTTCTGGCCGGACTGGGAGATCATCTTGCTAGGCGCGTACAGGCAGAAGATCTTCTTGACCCAAAATGGAAGAATGGATACAAGGTAAGTGCTGATGATAGCAAGTTGGGGTGGTTTTGTAAAATATGCTGCTGTATCGCTCTCCTTCACCTCCTCATCTGTATCTGTTTCTACTCATAGACACCACTTATGGACGAACCGGTTTTCATCCACCCAACTTCTGCGCTGTTCAAAAAGCTGCCCGAGTTTATCGTCTATCAGGAGATCATGGAGACCAGCAAGATGTACATGAGAGGTAAATGAGCTTTGTGTGTGTGGCTTGAAACATGCAGTTTATTGTTGCTGTGTTTGCTGATATATAACCAGCTTTCTGTCCTCCGTTGTGTTTCCTTCAGGTGTGTCAGCAGTGGAAGCAGAGTGGGTTCCCCTGCTTCTGCCTCAGTACTGTCATTTCGGCACACCTCTGGAGTCTCCATCACCGTGGGTTTGTTCCTCCACAGGCACCATCAGATGTCACCGTCGAAGCACCTTCTGTAAGTTATGACGCCGGAGCCGCGTTTCATTCTGCAAGCTGTTTCCGCCCACATTTAAGTAACGCCTGTGTGTGTTTCTTGCAGTCCGCGTGGGCTGGCAGCTGCCTGCAGTGGAGAAGGAATATCCAGATGGCATCGAGCGCTACAAACTGTTCGCCAGGTTTCTGCTCGAGGGACAGGTACTGCAGAAAAATCGAATCGAAATTGTTTTCCTGTGTTAAGTACCATTGGACCATCATAGTTTCACTGTAAATGTTATTTCTCCATAAACAAAATGCTTAGAAACTAAAGAATAAACTCTCTGCTCTTTAAAAGCTTTGTGAAGGATTAATCATGTTTTTTCTGCAGAACTTTGTATAGACTAATAATAATGGTGAAGAACAGTATGTGAGAGTTAAATAAGTGAATCAATCTACACCTTTTAGACAGTTTTAACCTAAATAAACAGTATACTGACTATCTGAAATCTTATCTAAATGTGGTTAACCATCATCTGCTGGAGTCTGCGTATTTTATTCATCATGTATATGAACTAATACTTTGCCTGGTTTTGCAGGTTTGTCCTAAATTAAAGAAACACTGTGGCCACCTTCTCTCAAACCCCTCCATCATGCTGAAAACGTGGGCAAAGTAAGTTGGTACCCTCACACACCCTCTTCTGCCTTTCTTCAGTCAACAAAAATCCACTTTTGTGTCCACCTTTCTCTGACTGATGTGACTTTGCTGCTGTAGGCTGCAGCCCAGGACGGAGGCTGTACTGGGAGCGCTGGTGTCAAAGAGAATTGACTGCAGAGAAGCTCTGCTCTCCACCTGGAAGACTGAAGAGAAATGTGAGGATTGAATGTGCTTGGCATGAATTTGTCTGATTTAATTAGCCTTCTTGTATCTAATGGTATTGTTTTCTGCTTGTGTTTCCCCTCTCCTGCAGTCCTGTTGTCTGCATACTGCCAGTGGCTTCCTGAAGCTCTGCATCAAGAAGTAGCCAAAAGTTGGCCTCCGCTATGAACACTTGCGTCTAAAAAGAAGAGGGAATAGTAAATTACAGACTTTTCATCAGAGACCTACATTGAACTACAGATCAGCAGAACCTCCTTCTTCATCGTCAAAAGGATTTCTTCAGACTCTGCTGATTGTTTTAAAATGCCGCTGTCACTACACAACATTGCCTTTTTCACCAGTTTGTATTTTATATACTTTATCTATGACTTGTACAGTTTTCTTCAGGCAGAAAAGATGTAAACAGAGCTCTATAATGAATTTTAAAATGGTTATCAGTGTGCTGCTGTCAGTTACAGTATATCTGATTTGGTCTTCATAAGACTCATTAAAGCTTTGTGGCTCTGAGAAAGGCTGGTGTTTGATTTATTCATGGTATATAAACAGGGTGGAGGTTTCTGGCACAACTTCACCTACTTCCAAGGTGCATGGAGATGGAGAACAAAAGTCAGAAGAAAGTCAAAGCTCCAGCAACACTGGTAGTATAGAACAACTTTATTAATAGACCAACGTGTTTTGGCTTGTGGCCTTCATCAGGGTCATGTCCAGTTATGGCATGGGGGACACCATATTTGGTCCATGAACCAGTAAATCCATGCCATTACTGGATACTCCCCTTGCCTCCCTGCCTGTCTGGGACAACCCACCTTGGAAGATGACCCATTGACTGATACTGGATGCACATAATTGGTTATTTTTTGTATATATATACTTTTTACTTATTAAAAATCTTTTCTGCTTTTTAAATATCTTATTTAAAAACTGCTTGGTTGGTCTATTAATAAAATTGTTCCATACTATACGTGTTGCTGGAGCTTTGACTTCTTTCGGTTTATTCATGGTGTATATAAACTGTCCTTCATTGGAATTAAACTGGAGCTTCACTAATTTTACATATAAAAGTCTGTTAACTACTAATGAGGACTATTAATCAGCCTGTGGAAACTGTTGTATAATGCCTTGTGGCTCTGGAGGAACTTTTTGTTAAATAACCCTGAGGATGTCAGGGCAGGAACAGTCCTGTTTCTTTTTTGATCTTAGAAACAGCAGATGATAATATAATGTCACCACAATTCAAATTTGGTAGCTTTCATGGCGCTTTGGATCATATTACAGGAAATCCTCTGCAGCAGATCGAGTTTTCCAATGATTAGGCTGGGGCTCAGGAGATAGAGCAGTTGTCCACCAATCGGAGGTTTGATTCCCAGCTCCCCCAGTCCACATGTCGATGTATCCTTGGGCAAAAACACTTAACCCCAAATTGCTCCTGATGGCTGTGCCAATGGCATATGAATGTGTGTGTGAATGTTAGTTTCCTCCTGATGAGCGGGTTGGCACCCTGCGTGGCAGCCCTGTCATCAGTGTATGAATTGGTGAATATGACATGTAGTGTGAGTGGTCAAAAGACTAGAAAAGTGCTAGGCCTATATAAGTACAGACCATTTACTATTGTAGATACACACATACTTTATATTTCTGAGTACTCCAAAGACTCTTAACACCTCTGTTTAAAATAACAATAATTAACTAATAAATTACTCTGCATTATTAAAGTGCATTATGAAGGGATCTTCTTATGGCCAGTATGAACAGGAGGAATGATCACAGCAATATAAAACTATTTAAATGTTCATTTGGGGGCTTGACTGCTAAAAATGGTGAAATTATCCTTTGAGTATGATTTTAAATGAAGGTATTTACTTATAATAAAATATTTTTACATTGTGGGATTGATACTTTTACTTCTTCTACTACTACAGGTAACAAAAACAACATCTGATGTAGAACTACAAACACATCTGCTTAAGAACTACGGAATGTCGTTACAATTGGCCTCTGCCATGTCGTCACTTCCGTCTGTCAGCTCGTACATTTCCTGAAGAAGCGGAAGACAACAGTGGAAATCTACAGCACATATGCATTTTTTAAACCACTAATATACAATCAAACATTACTATTTCGTCCTTATGTCAGCTAGGGATATCGACATGGTGAGTATGAGCTCTGTTTTTGCTTTTGTCCGTCGCTGACGACGCATTTATACAGAAAACAAACCGTAATCGGAGCAGTTGAGCTAACTTAGCAGCAGCTAACAACAACACGACAGCAACAGAAAGATGCCCTGTCATGATGGGAAACGCTGCGAACTCACGGTCCAAGTTGGTTACTTTATTAACAGGATTTTATGGGGCTTTTTCCACAGTTTTCCTTCCATGTGTTCGACCACCCGATGTCTCGGGGTTTCCAGAACCGCTTCTCCACTCAGTACCGATGCTACTCGGTGTCCATGCTGGCTGGTCCCAATGACCGCTCCGACGTGGAGAAAGGAGGCAAAAGTCAGTATTTATTCATAGTGATGCCCTTAAAAGTCCAAACACTGCCAGCTGAATATGTAAACATTTAAGCCAAACCCAAGAAGTATAACTGTAATTGTCTAAAACCCAGAAAATACAAAGTATGAGTAAAAAAACAACAGTCAGGTTCCCATGTAAACACTGAAACATGTTTGTTTCTTGCTCTGATCATTCCCTCTGTATACATACTGACCATTAGAAGATCCCCTCATAATACACTTACAATGTAAGTGATGGTAATGTAAGTACAAAATGAAAAAGGTGAAATAAAGAAAAAGAAGCTTCAGCCATCCAAATCACTCAAATCAAGGAGATATCTATCAGATAAGTCTTATTAGCCCCAAAGTCTCTCTTTTTGTCACTATATTTCCACCGTAGCTCAACAAGGAAACAAAAAGGGAATTTGAAGACTGTAAATGTGTCTCCACAGTGAAGATATTTATGAGAGTTTATTCCTTATTAATGTATCGACTAATTATCTCTGTCTTTTCAGTAATTATGCCTCCTTCAGCTCTGGACCAGCTCAGTAAGTGCAAGTTAAATGATGCACCTCTTCATACTGCTTCATGTATGTACTTCCTACATGATTCTTACCTTTCTGTGTCTTCCTCGTGTACAGGCAGACTTAACATCACCTATCCGATGCTGTTCAAGCTGACCAACAAGAACTCAGACAGAATGACGCACTGCGGTGTCCTGGAGTTTGTGGCAGACGAGGGAATCTGCTACCTGCCACACTGGGTGAGAAACACACGTTGAATGTTAGTGTTACAGAAGGAGAGATGTAACTGCTGTCACCAGGAGTGGAGTATAATTTTTTAAAAGTTATTTTACATAAATAGGAGGAGTAAATAGGACTACAAGTAAAAAGTAGTTAATGAAAAAGATGTTGAATTTCTGAGAGAACGGAAGTTTGAATTTAACTGTGTTTCGTATTGTGAGTGAAGTTTGACTTTTTATTGCCAATTGATTCTTTCCACAACCTTAAAAGTCACTCTGTATGTATTCCTCCTTTCAGATGATGCAGAATCTGCTGCTGGAGGAAGGTGGTCTGGTCCAAGTGGAAAGTGTTAACCTTATGGTGGCCACTTACTCAAAGTTCCAGCCACAGAGCCCCGACTTCCTGGACATCACAAACCCCAAAGCAGTGTAAGATATATCAACCGGGGACATTAAACTGACGCTTTTCACATTTTGTGTTTAAATGAAGTGTTGAAATATGTTTTCCCCTTTTTTCAGGCTGGAGAACGCTTTGAGAAACTTTGCTTGCTTGACGACTGGTGATGTCATCGCGATCAACTACAATGAAAAGGTGAGACTTCTTTTGTAAGAAGTGACACAAAATGCATAAATACAGAGGTTGAGACACAAAGTGAGGAAACGTGACAAGAAGCAAAACCCACCAAAACAGACAAACATAACAAATAATAATAATACTAAAGTTAATGGATATAATCATAGCAGTAATAAAATTAAGTATTAGAAAAGTACAAACCAGTTATTGCTGCCAAGAGCGAATGTGCAGGACACGTGCGTATGTGTTATGAGTGTGTTTGTGTCTGTGTTCATTACTGAAAGAGAAAAATATGGAGATGAAAAGGAGGACGAAGCAGTCCTTAAATAAATAAATAAATAAATAAGGATTATAGCAAAGCCTGAAATGGGCACCTCTGGGCAACAATAAGATGTTTCTGTGTATGATTTTCTTTTGAAGCCTGGCTGCTAATAAGACCAATGGGTTTGTTTCAGATCTATGAGCTGAGAGTAATGGAGACCAAGCCAGATAAAGCAGTATCCATCATTGAGTGTGATATGAACGTAAGTCCCTCCATATGTTACTTTTTATATTAAAAATCAGTCAATTATTCAGTTGGGTTCTTTAATTATGTGTTTGTGACTCACTCTGATGCTCAGGTGGATTTTGATGCTCCACTGGGCTACAAGGAGCCTGAAAGACGACCTCAGTACCAGGAAGAACCAACAGTAAGTGTCTTAACTTAAAAGGCACCTGTAAAAATCTTTGAGCACTCTGAACACGTTGACAAAACTCTATTTTCTCCTCAGGAGGAAGAACCAGATCCTAGCAGTTACGCTGATATGGACACAGGATTCAGAGTGAGTGATTGTTGATGTGGGTGAGAGGCTCAGTAATGTCTTCATGAGAGCTGATTAACTTCTAATCTGTTTCTCGTCGTCAGGCTTTCACTGGCTCTGGCAACCGTTTGGATGGTAAACTGAAAGGGATCGAGCCCAGCCCCGCTCCTATCGCCCTGAGCGACATCAAAAGGTTAAAAGATGTTCAGTATTTGATGCATGCAGACATGAAGTGGCCTACAAATGAAAGATTATAACTCCACAGTGGTTTAATCATTCAAAATGATAAGTTAAGCTTAATTTTAAGGTCAATGCAAACGCTGTGTACTTTGACTTTGTTAGATAGGACTTCTCTAACAGGACAAAATCTTCAATTGGCTGGTGAGCTAAATTTGGTCGTACATTATGACACAGTGTGGCAGCTAATGAACTGTGGTGTATACTGTGACAAAGTTCCTACAGTGTAAGAAGTTGTCATACATTTTCACTTTTAGTCTGTAGCTGTGACTTTATACGACGTCATTCAAGTGCAAATTTCTGGAAAAAAACGTCTGGAAACAGTAACTGTGCCTCTGACAAGCTAAGAACAGATTCACAACATTTTAATTTTCCTCATTTAGATTTCTCCAGGCCTAAAATTGCATTTTGCTTTTCAGTGTCCAAATGTTGCTCTCTTTTGTGTCACAGAGCACGATCAGTCTGCTCTTAGTCTGATGAAGGTTGTTGCTTACTTAATGTACTGCCAGATCTCTGAGTGCTGCCCACATCTCTCCAAAATGTTTTAAGTTATTCAAATAGATGATGAGGAGAAAAAGAAATAGCTATTCAGTCTGATTATCCGGCTACTTTGTCACCTGGGCATTCAACTACATGCACAATGTGACAACAGAATCACTGACAAGCAGGGATGTGTCAACATTTTGTCTTTTTTTCACCTCACAATGTGAACATTCAGGTTTTGAAATGGTCAAAATGGCACAGTGTTTGGAGGCCCTCAGTATCACCTGTTCCATCTGTATTTGACCAATTATCACAAAACCATCACTGTGGTTTATTTTAAAAGCGCTTTGAATGGTCAGAAGACTAGAAAAGCGCTGTATAAGAAGTGCAGTCCAAGTGCAAAGCCATTTTAGACATCATTAACTGCAGAAAGGTGCCAAACCACATCTAAAAGTATGTTTGATATTAAATGTTGACTTCTAATCTTTCATCACACAGAGGCATTCCAAACTATGAATTCAAAATGGGCAGGATCACATTCATCAGAAACTCAAAGCCTCAGCCCAGGAAATTTATCGATGATGTAAGTACTGTGAATGATTTTGTTAGTTGCTCAGTCAGGGTGTATTTGCTGTCATGTCCAGTACAACTTCGTCCTCTAGGACTTGAACTAAACTAGATTTTATTTTGACTTTGACCAGCTCATGTTGAACTTTTCTAATTCTCACTGTTTTAAAAACTCTTTTAATCCTGTCAGGATGATGCCCTGAACAGATTCATCGCCTTCTCTGGAGAAGGACAGTCGCTACGCAAGAAGGGCAGAAAGCCTTGAAGAATCCCAAATGGAGGGACCAACTTGCGTGCACAGACCCACCATATCTGTCATCACCTACAACAGCAAAGTAAACTGCCCATCAGATGCATAGGGCTTCTGTGTCTTTGTCCCTTTTGAATTTGCAGTTGTGCTGTTGAGGTGAGATTAGATTTTATTAAAGCTCTGGCAGCAGAAACTGAGCTCAGTAAGATGCTGTCAGTTGTAATTTGGTATTCACAAGTCCAAGCTGACCGGTGTGTATACAATGCATCACTACAGTTCATCACCAAGATGTGAAGAATTGTTGTTTTGATATCAGATTTGAAACGTTGTTCACTTAGAGAAGTGTTGCATCTTTACAATCCCCTCCAAATATTCTGTTACCCTGAGTCCCATTGTAATGATAAAATGGGAGCAATAATAGCTCTATACTTAAGTTTCTATTAATAATGAAAATAATTTTGTGGTTGAAGGTTTTTTTTCTGAGTTATAGGAAAATGCAAGTTTTTTCCCTTTGGTTTATTTATAGACAAATAAAGGACTGTGTTTTGAAATGTAAAGTAGCTGAAAGTGTTTTTTTATGTGGTAATATTCAAACATTTACAGGACCAGTCAAAAGTTTGGACAAACTTTCTCATTCAAGTGGATGAGAAGATGTGTCCAAACTTTTGAGTGATGCTGTAAATGAACTACACAATGGTAAACAATAAGAGACCATGATGATATAATAATATTTCCATATTTATTGATGAAAGTTTTCTTGAACTGAGTTAATGGACAGAGTCACAATTTCTTCTTTAAAAACAACAGTTAGGTGATCAAATGAACATTATAATTAATTCTTGCCATAATCAATCTTCCTGTTCATGCTGACCATTAGAAGATCCCTTCATGATGGAATTACAATTTAAGTAAGGGGGACAAAATCCTGTGCAAAATGTATTTAAAAGTGTATATGAAGCTAAAATGAAGCTTCAGTTGTCTGAATTATCCAAGTAGATCATGGATTTCTGGTACGTGTGACCGTGTGTTCCCCCATCACTTACACTCAAAGAACATTTAAAGGAGATATTTTTATAGCCAGCATTAACAGGAGGAATGATTACAGTGAGAACAACCTCTTTCAGTGTTCATTTGGGCACATTGTTGTTTTAAGAAGATTTAAAAAACTTTGCACCTGTCCTTAAAGAAACCTAATATAACTTTGGTCAAGTCATGTTGCAGAAATATATAGGTCTTATTACAGTAAATGTCATGGAACAGATACAATTAGAAGTTATATTAAAAAATTAGTACTTTATACAATAAATTAACTGAATCCCACAAATCTGGATGTAAACGCCAAGAATGATTTATCTTGTGGTTGTGTATCTCTTTCTATATGTATTTTACCTTTTTAAAACATTTAAAATGACTATGGTTACGACAAGAAAGCAACACATGGGATGTTTTGTTGCATTTCTATAAGTGCAAAAATCTTGTTATTTTAGTTTAGATACTTTGAAAAAACAGAAATGAAGCCGGAAGTACTCTTGTTTCAGGTTGCCTTTTTTTTTTTTTTTCACTTGCGAAGGCCCGCCTTCCTCTGCCTCTGTTTGGCTAGTACTTGTTGCTGTCGTTGGTTAGATTGGTTAGTTTTAGATCTGAGGAGTGAGATGATTTGTTTAGTTTAAGGGATATCATGATCACAGCCAATCAGAGGCTGAGTTGGGCGGGTCTTCACAGAATGTGGGTGGGGAAAATAACCCGTTCAGGATCGTATACAGTTAGCAATGGAGCAGCCAGACAAACTACACTGGAGGGTAAAGTATCAAATAAATTACATTGTAAATTACGTTTTTTGATAAAGATGTTCCGATTCAACTCATCTATGAATTTATTGATAGATGGTAGAGTGCCAAATCTGAAAGAAAACTGGTTTGTCAGTCAGCAAGGTGATTAGCTAGCGTTGCTAAATATAACCTTAGCAAAGTTAAAGTTATTCAGTCATGATTTCCTTTAAAGTGTAAAAATAAATCAATGTAGACTTCTGTAAAATTTACTGAGGTGCATCTTTGACAACCCCAGACATGTTATTCTCCTCCTATTATGCTAATTTTTGTATTAAAGTATGAAGTAACCTTATCTGAAATTTTTACATGTATTATTTAACCTTTACATACTTAAATTAGACACATTTTCTTACATTTGAGAGCATTAATACACCCGAAATGATTTTCTTAAAGCCTGCAAATGTATGGCATTGCCTTAAGTGAACCAGAATATACAAAAGTGTAAATATCTAAACATTTTTATCTTTTATACTTAGTGTTACAGATCAAATTTTACCCATTTTCTTAAATTTGAGAGCATTAAAACACCCTATATGCCTGAAATGTTATGACCAGAATATACAAAAATGTAAATATCTTTTGTGTGCCTGATACACATTTGAATCTTTTATACATAGTGTCACAGATAGACTTTGACCCATTTTCTTTCATTTGAGAGCATTTAATAGACCCTGAACTCCTGTCTTTTATCCTGACATTTTATATATGATTGGAGTGTGCAAAAATGCTGAGGCACCCTTCACATTCAATAACAAGTCATGATGGCTGTTTTGTTGTCCGGTTTTAGGCTCACGTTGGACCATAATATGGTGTGATTGTGAATGTGCTCTTTGAAAGCTTCATTAAGGATTAATCACCCATTTATTTATTAATAACTGATCAGGTGTACATGAATACAATTAGATTTGTGGGGCAGTTTTGGTATAAAGACTAATTATGAGGGGATACTGTGAAGGGTCAGAATATTAACAGCATGTGAGAGTTAAAAATCATCACAAGATACATACACATACACAAGATACATGTGGCAGCATAAAATAACAGAAATTAAGAAAATTAGGAATTACACAGGCTTGGTTTTGCAACATGTGCATTTGTGTATGAAATGTGTAATAATCTAATTTAGAAATTAAAAATAGCTGTTCCCCTTTAAGATTAAAAGAAGAAAAAAAGAATCTACAAAGCACACTGCATCATTATGGAGGACAATTATTGTAACGGCAGAAAAAAGTCTGCACACTGCAGCTCCCAATGCAGGTGTAATTTAATAGGATATCACCAGTGATGTTCAAGCCATCTGCTCTTCTTCAAGCTTGTGACGTTTCAAGCCTTAAGAAGAGCAGAAGGCTCGGCACGTCACTTGTGATATCCTATTAAATCACACCTGCATTGGGAGCTGCCCTATTAGCACATCAGATATATCCAGGGAAGGGGAAATTAACATGTTTTAGTTACATTAGTGATGACACCACCTCCATCTCCCCATATAGCCGCCCCGGGCCTGTGATGACTATTGGAGTGAATTCAGGCACTGCAAAAGTTTGTGGAACCGTTTCCACAACTACTACACTTACGGTACCTCCCCGTCCTGCCGTCAGTGGAAAGAGGACTACAACAGCTGCAAAGAGTGGGAGAAATACAAAAACACTGAAGCCAAGGTACAACTTTGTCTTGTTTTAAGACCAGACTTTTTAATGCTATTCAGGATCTCTGCATGTCCTGAAGAACACAAACACTTTTAAATGAAACCAGTTAACTCAGTAGTCTCTTCTTCTATATGTCTGTGTTGCAGGAAGCATTGCAGAATAGTGAAAGGGACAGAGTGGCAGAGCAGAATAAGTTCAACCCCGTGTGGCAGCTGAGGCAAGACCCTCCCAGCGACTGGCACCTTCCCCTGAACCAAGAAAAACCTCAGGACTCTTGAACCGTCACACTTTATCCTGCCGTCTTTGCTCCGTGGCGGCCAAAGCAAAATGAAAACGGAGATTCAGGATGTACCGTATTTCACTTCATGGACATAACCAAACCCTGAAGAGCCACATGTGCTCGAGAGAGACTGGTCGACACTCGTGGCCATCTCAAGTTGTACTTAGATCTGTGTAAAGTAATAAAAAGTGGTGAAAGCATCCAGTGGCCAGACATGAAGATGACAGCGGCTTTTCATCCAGTGAATTACAGGATGGTCTCTGTGAAGGAAGTGTTGTTCCAGTCATAAATATTTTAACTCTTCATTGTTTGTGTAGACTGAAGAACACAGCCTTAATGTTTTGGGTAAAGAAGAAGCTATACTGGGTCGAGTTATGTGATTAATAAATTCCATAATTCATCCAAATAATGAAGGATTCGCCAATCACTGTTTTAATGTGGGTTCAATTTAAAAAATGCACTACAGCTTTTGTTGGCATCAATAGGAAAGCTGACCTCTGATAAGGATGTTAGTTTTTTCTCATTAGCATTACCATTAACTAAAGATTATTCTCATTATTATCATTGATTATTTTCTTAATTAATTGGTTATTTGTTTGGTGCAGAAAGTATCACAAATGGTAACAAATGTTAACTGTTTCCCAAAATCCAAGATGGAGTCCTCAGATGTCTTGTTTTTTCCTAACTAACAGTCTACAACATAAACATAATCCATTTACTATCACGGAAGACTAAAGAAACAAGAAAATACTCACATTTGAGAAACTGGAATGAGAATTTGTAAGTTCCCTTTTGCATAATGACTCAAAATGATTTACAAAATAGTTTCCAATTTGAATAGCTGGCAGTTACTTGAATTGTTGCAGCTCTGTGAACATAGTTTTTAAAGCTGTGGATACTCCTCTGCGATGAGTACATTACATAATATATTAGTATCCATACATTAATATAATTGAAAGTTTCACCCCATACAGTTGTGCATCAGTTTTATGCTTTCATGTGATTCAGTTTGGATTTATTATTAAGTAGCAAGTTTTAAATAATTTTGAACAAGTTGGATTCATAAAAAATGTACATTTTAATATCAGATTACTTTCAAGTTTTTATACAGAGGCCTGAATGTGGAAAAAACAATATGCATGAGAGTTCTTGTGTCTGACACACACAAAGGAGCTGAATGACTGTAAGCCTCATACTGTTAGTTCAAGAAGAAGATTTATGTGGAAAGTCTTTCACACCTGCAGGCTGTTCAAACGCTGCGTCATGGACTCAACAAATAAACAACAATACACACAAACAAGCTGCACCATCCACTGCCCCGTGTCCATCACTGCGTGTAGACTTTAGTGGTGTCGTTGTACTTCCCCTCCGGCGCTTCAAACTTGGTCTTTGGCGGTGTGTAGGTGGGACCTTCATAAGTGAAAGGAAAGAGTTGGAGGTCTGGTTTGAGGGCTGCTTGGTACAGCTCCTCAGACTCGATTTTTAGCTCCTCCAGAGCCTCCGTCTGTGCCTTCAGAGCAAGTTCAACAGCCTGCATTTCAGCCATGTGTTGCTCCTGCAAGAACAAAACACTGATGAGCCTGACAAATGGAGACCGAGAAACTGCACATAATGGTATGCAGAGGTCAGAGGCAATATTTATCATTAAAGCATACGTGCAAATAGTAAGTGGTCACCTGTTTGTATCGAGACCACTCCTTCAGCAGCAGGGCTCGACCTTCACTTTCATCAAATGACAGCTTTGGTTCGGAGCGTTGCCTTTGTAAGATATTAACAAACATTTTATAGCACTTTCAGTTCTGCAGGTATCATAATAGGAAGGAAAGAACAAAGATACAGTAATACAAAGAAAGACAAATGATGCATAAAGTGTTAAGTGTCCAATCAAGTAGATATCTTACAACATTACAGTCTTAGTGCCGAAATCCCTCTTTTTGCTGATATACCTCCACCGTAGCTCAACAGGGAAACAAAAAGAGGCTGTAAATGTGGCAGATATCCACTGTATATGACTAACTCAGACTGCTGAAGCATCATATAAGCTTCAGATAAACATTTAAATGCATTTATGCACAAAATGTCTGTGGACACACTGAATTTTAGCCACTTAAGTTGAAAGCATATTTGAAGGAGATCTTTTAATAGCCAGTATGAACAGGAGGGATGATTACAGGGAGGAAAACCTCTTTCAATGTTTATAGGAGCACCTGACTGTTGTTTTAAGACAGATTTGAAAAGTTGTGAACCTCTTCTTCAATATCTGGGAGCCTTAATAGCAAAACACTGCTTTTAAAGCTACTGTATGAACAGTTAATAGGAGTGAAGGTCCTGCAATCTTGTTTTTGTGTCACATCACATCAGATTAAAACCCAACAGGACAAAAAAATGTAACTTCCATGAATGAATGAACCTGATTTCATGGGGTTTCACTCTGCTTCCTGACAGTGCTGCAGCTAAGGAGCAAGAACATATTTCTCCTTTTTTTCACCCATCTATTTTACAGCTGGCAGATTCGATCTAAATATAAAAAAAGGATCTAGAGAATAAGCATGTGGTCGGCATGATTGTATATTTTTCCTTGCTGTTAAAAAAATCCCATGAAAAGACCAAAACCAGCACGCCTCCCAAAGCAACAATGTACTTAATATCTGCATGTTTAATAGCTTCAGTAATTCTGTATATGTATTCTGTGTCAATGTGAATTGAACTGCACCTTGTTTCATCCAAGCATTGGGATGAAGTGATGAAGTCCTCTATCGGGATGAGCTCAGGTGGAACCTTCTCCAGCTTCTTCAGCTTTTTCCTCAGCCTGTCTCTTATAGCCTGCTCCCTTTTGGGGTCCACTTTCTTCTTCTTTTTGGGCTCCGCTCTTATAAAAACACAGAGAACTCCTTTAAGTACACACGTTCAAAGGCAAGATATGTTTTCAAATAGAAGTGGTAAGAATACTTGCACTGGGAATTTAAACTAGATACAATTTTCCGAACAAAATTCGACTGCTGTCTCATCAGCAGTTTATCATACCTCAGAGGAGCAGATGTCTTCAGTGTCATCGCTGGTGCAAACCAAGGACTCTGAACAGCATGGTGATTTTCTCCCAACACAAACCTGCAAAACAAGACACAACAAACAGAATACAAGGTCAAAACATGCCACCTGCTGGACCAGTGTGTGGCCAAAGGAGCATTTATCCATCACAGATCAGTGATGGAAAAGGTACTCAGATCCTTTACTTCAGTAAAAGTACCAACACAGCAATGTAACATTACTACATCACAGTAAAAGTTCTGCATGAAAAATTGTACTTAACTAAAAATACATAAGAATTAGTGACACAACTAAGTTAAAGTAAGTAAGCATGTTACTGTTGTAGCTGCTGGAGGCGGAGCTAGTTTCAACTACTTTATATACAGTTAGCTAGTTTAGTCCAGTGGTTCCCAACCTAGGGTCCGGGCCCCTCCAAAGGGTCAGCAGACAAATCTGAAGTGTGGTGAGATGATTAATGGGAGAGGAAAGAGAAAAAAACTAAAATTCTGATACACAAATGTTGGACTTTTTCCTATAATCTTTGATTTTTGCTGAAATATTGAATTATTTTAACATTTATTGAAATGAAACCATGTGAGAAGTTTAGAGGGAAAAATCACTATTTGGTGGAGCTGTTAACAACTCATAAACATCTGAAATGTGACCCTGACTACACACTGCTTTTTGTAAGACATGAAAAGCCAAAAAGGTTATAAACCACTGGTATAATCTTCAACAATGTGTTGTATTTTAAAGCTTGTTATATTATCCAGTGTGTCACATCTTCACCTGAAAAGTAGATTAAGCTGCCAAATAAATGTAATAAAGTGAAAATATAAAAGTAATGTAAAATAGAAGTACTCAAGTAAAGCACAAGTACCTCAAAATTGTACTTAAGTAGAGTATCACTTGAGTAAACACATCTAATGGATAACCTTCACTGTTAGCTTCATGTTAGCCAGCAGAGACTCTTCAGATCAAACACTCACCTTGAAGCAGAGGGTTGACGGGATAAAACTCTGCAGAGGCAGCGCGATAAAGCCACAGACATGTTTCCACAGTGTGTTTTATTTCAGTGTAATCTCATACTCGGTGTCAGAAGGACATAAATGTTCACATGTAGTCAAAATCACGTCGCTTGTGCCCTCCTTTGACGGCTGGAGTGAACACACGTTACGTTACGCAGAGCGATGACGTCTGCCGCACTTTCGAGTATTTTATTTGCGCTGAAAAATAATATACGGCGTGAAATTTTGCATTATTCACACACACTATAATAAAAGAAGAACAATGTGAGATGTTCACAATTTTAAATAAAATAATTAGAATCAAATATTTTGATTTTACTGCTTATATGTAATATTCTTTGTCGAATCTTATTACCCGAGTGGAAAATGGCGTCTGGAGATATTTATTTTTCTAGGATGGAGAGGGAGGGACCAATCCCATTCTTCATACCTGACTCTAACCAATCAAACCAACGACAGAAACGAGAACTAATCAATCAGAGTAGAGTGGGCGGGCTATGACGTCGCCATCCTAGGACAGAAAATTGCATCCTGGCTGCATTATTTAGGGGAAAGGTTGCAGATAGACTACCTCATGTTTTCATTTTAACTGCGGACTAATTCAGGCTGATTCAAAAAGAAACTGATCGAAAAAGTTTGATCCTGACTGTGTTGGACTGTTGAATCATCTTCATGGCGCTCCTCAGAGGTAAATAAACTCTCTTTAATTGAGTAAGAAGCAAAGAAAGTGTGCAAGATTTAATAGTAAGCTGTGTTGCTTTGACGATATTTGATGTTAGAGCTAAATCCTAATTAGTGTCGTATTACTATAGAAAGTTAAAACGAATGTAATCACTATAAAGTCGACTATTTTTTAATCTAAATGTCAGGACAGCATGAAAAGTTGCTGATTACAACGTTACTTGTAAAATAGGGGAAAGGTGACAAGGTGGTTTCACCTTTATTTGCTTTATTAAAAAGTACTGTATAATATTACGTGTTGCTTTTCACCACTGACAGATGTTTTACACTATTCTGTTCTCTTTAGTTTTTTTTTTGGTCCACTTTAAAAAACAAATTATATTTAATGCATTTTCCTCAGACATAATACAGTCTAAACTTTAAAAGACAACAACAAACTTGACACACAACATAACACCCACCTTCAAAACATGACAGCTGTTACTGTAAAGTCAGTACAGAATTTAAAAAAAAAAAAGTTGCAGCGTTGCGAACGCTGTGAATACAATGGCAGGTCAAATCATCCTGACTATCCTGGTGGGAGCCAGAGGTCAGACAGATTAGTGCTTTACCTTAGAAAGAAACCAGTATTTAAGATAGAAATCATGGCACTGGTGATTTTATTATTGAAGCACTGTGTGTATCTCTAAAGTAACTTTCGTGATAAAGTTAAAGGATAGGTTTACAAAAGTCAGTCTTAATCCTCCTGTTGTCCTCGGGACCTGGGAGGTCAAAATTATACCTCAAAAATGAGTTTATCTAAAGTAAATATGAAGCTTCAGCAGTCGTAGTCACATTAAGTGGATTTCTGCCACATTTACAGTCTTTTTAGTAAATGGCTTAGTTTCAAATTTGTCAGGACAAACCTTTTACGGTAATATTTAGTCACAGTGATTTATGAATAATTTTGGCATTTGGTTTCTGTGCTAACACTGAAATCCCAGGGAAAATGTGTTTCGATTTTTTAGTGTTTGCACATGGTTACACTACTGTACAGTCCGTCTTTCAAAGAAGGCACCACACATGTTAACCAACATGTTTAACTTGCAGATAAAAAAAGCACCTTCCTTATCTGTTTCACTGTCGATCCCTTAGAGTGACTGTAATTTCATTTTTAATACAGTTTTTTAATCCACAGACACAATATGTTATTCATTAAAAAAGTTCAAAGAAAACACTCCTTAAACATTAACCTTGTGTTTGTGTGTGCAAGCATGTGAAATGTTAATGTGAAAGAAGAGTGCACTGTATTTAAAAACCTTGATACAGTGGAACAATTCCCTCTTGGTGCATCTGATGTTAGTTTTTTTCTTTTCCTCTTTTATCTTTTTATCTTGATACCAACCATCTCTGCTCTTGGTACCACCCAACACCTCCTGACGCTGTGATCTGGCTCTGGCTTGGTGGTGGGTGGTGAGAGCTTCTCACTGCTATATTAAAATACTCTGTTTCCTTGCAGGTGTATTTATTGTTGGTGCCAAGCGCACTCCATTCGGCACCTATGGAGGTGTTCTGAAGGATCACAGTGCAACAGATCTGGCTGAGCACGCAGCCAAAGCCGCACTCGCTGCAGGCGGCGTGGCACCGGAGCTCGTGAACAGTGTCATCATGGGAAATGTCATGCAGGTATTTTAAATCAAAAAGATCAACAGTCACATTTAACAGACTGTTATCACAAGGACTAACACATATGTACATGCTGACCAGTGTTTTGGATTTATTACTCACCTTTTCATTCCTCACTGTCTCCCCTCCTGTTTCAGAGCTCAGCTGATGCACCCTACATTGCACGCCATGTTGGTCTGAGGTGTGGTGTTCCCATCCCAGTGCCTGCTCTCACTGTGAATAGACTGTGTGGATCTGGTTTCCAGTCCATCATCAATGGTGCTCATGTGAGTACGCCACCAAGACCAAAGAAATGCTTTGGCAGTAATATAAATGTAGAAAAAACAACAACATTATTGTGGATTTATAAATGACTGAAGACATACACCTACCTAAAGGAGGTTTTGTTTTTACCTTCTATTTGTGTTTGTAGGAGATCTGCCTAAAGGAGTCAGAGGTGGTCTTGTGTGGGGGCTCAGAGAGTATGAGCCAGGCCCCATACGCTGCTCGCAACATACGATTTGGTACAAAGTTCGGATTCGATCTCAAGGTTTTCCTTTGTTTTTATTTTTTATTGACTTTCTTATCACCAATCACCTGATGCTTATAGTATGACTATCATCATGAAGGCAGCTTATAAAACTCCTAAAAACATTTGACGGAAAGATAAAATCTCCCTTCCTCTGCCCGACAGCTAGAGGACACTTTGTGGGCAGGACTGACTGACCTTCATATCAAAATCCCGATGGGCATCACAGCAGAAAACTTGGCAGAGAAATACCAGATCACACGAGAGGAATGCGACAACTACGCATACCAGACGCAACAAAGGTGGAAGGCAGGTCAGGAAAAACGCGTTTTTAAAATACATTTTCAGTAAATTCATGGTTTGCTCATCATACTTATATCATTTAATCTAACACAAGCAAAGATATTTTGAGAAGTGAAGCACATTCTTCATATTTTAAGATGTTTTTTCTGTCTCCAGCTCACGAGGGCGGTCACTACACAGCAGAAATTGCTCCCATTGATGTGAAAGCGAAGAAAGGAAAGGTGCCCATGGCTCAGGATGAGCACCCTCGTCCTCAGACCACACTGGAACAGATGGCTAAACTGGCTCCTGTCTTCAAGAAGGGAGGGACCGTTACTGCTGCCAACGCGTCGGTAAGTCCGCACTGCTAAGTGCTGACTCTACAGTTTAACTTTTATTATTCCATCGACCTCCTCACAGCGTCACTGAACGGACACCTGCCAACAATGGAGAATGCCTCACTGTGGATATCTCTGTGGGAAAGCACCTTATTTAAGTGTGCCAAAAATATTGACTTATTTTCCGACATCCTCCAGTATCAAGCAAATCACTAGGCTAATTTCGTCTTACACTATAACAAGAAGTTTGGAAACATGACATATTTTATATCTGGTGTTTTGGACATCAGCTGTGTTTTTATGTTGTATTTCTACCCAACTATCACCACAAACCACAACTCCTTAGTATTGTTGTTTTGTTAATTTGTTCTTTCCCAGAAACATTTTGGAAATAAGAAAACATTGATACATTTGACCAAAAGTTTTTTATTTGTTGGTGTTCACATGTTAAGATCAGATCAGTACGTAAGAAACATTTCAGAAGTGTGTTTGAATACTCTCATGCCTACATTGAGTGAATAAGTATTATTACTATATCAAATGTGGTCCTCTTTGTCTGCAGGGTGTATCTGATGGTGCTGCTGCTGTGGTGATTGCAAGTGAGGATGCCCTGAAAGAACACAAGCTCACTCCGCTGGCCAGAATTGTGTCCTATCATGTATCGGGCTGCGACCCCAGCATTATGGGAATTGGTGAGTGACAAATCAAAAAAAAATAATTTTCCACCTTTGTTGCACAAAAGTGTAAGTTTGTCTTCAGCTTGCATGAAAATCCACAAAAACGGTAATCTCTGTAAACAGATATCTGAATATGAATGCAGAATCTGTTTCTGGTACTGGCAGTGTTCTGGTTTCCATTTGTAGTCAAAGTAGTATTGACCATTCACGTTTGAGCAGGCTTTGGTTCAGTGGAGTTAAGTGGAGAACAAAAGAGGGAGAACGCACTGGCTGAACCCATCGACTGTCATCTGATGCCGATTTAGCTTTTTTTAAAAATGTATATGCATATATCTGTTTATAGAGATTGTCCGAAATGTTGACTGGACTGTCTTAAATTGCTAATCAGACTGTAAACAACAACCAATGCACTGAAGAGGGAGTCTTGGCCCGGATATACCATTATGTGTTATTGATACCCGAAATATTGGACTTTGCCCTCAGAGGCGAAATTGTCATCAGACAGATAGCCGATGGGTTCTGAGATCACAAATACAGTAAAAAGCTATAATGTAATATGTTTATAGTCCTTTAAAATAAAATGAATGAATGTCTAAATATGCTATTGTGTTATTTGACATGGTTTCCTTAAATCATCTTAGGCCCAGTTCCTGCAATCACTGAAGCACTCAAAAAAGCCGGTCTTTCTCTCAAGGACATGGATCTTGTGGAGGTATGTCACTGCAGTTAAAAACTTTAATCCTTGAGTTCATGTCATACATTTTATATTTAATATGTGTTGATTTATTCAGATAGTAGTTATCAGATAGTACTTGTGTCATTGATGTCATCTTCTTTACACAGGTGAATGAGGCATTTGCCCCTCAGTACCTGGCTGTAAGCAAGGCTCTTGGACTGGATCCTGAGAAAAGCAACGTCAACGGTGGAGCTATCGCCATCGGACATCCTCTCGGAGCTTCAGGAACACGCATCACTTCACACCTGGTTCATGAGCTTAGGTAATAATATTATTATTCTCGCTATAAATCAGCTGAGATATGTAATTTTTTTTGCTTGGGTTAATTCTATTTTTGCCCTCACAGGCGACGAGGGGGCAAGTACGCTGTTGGCTCTGCTTGCATCGGAGGTGGACAGGGCATTGCTATCATCATCGAAAAATGCTAACTGAAGAAGCCGTACACTCAGAAGGTTGCCTGTAGAGGAATGTAGTGTTCACACACACCGTCCACTCAAAAAATATAATTGAACCATACTAAAATTAAACTAAAACTCATTACTATAAATCAGGGCTGGGCAATATGGACAAAATCAAATATTGACCAAATACCTCAATATCACTATTGCAACAATATTGTAGGGACGAGTATCGGTGTGTTCACAAAATATTTACACAATGAGATTTTTGATAAATAATCATCAGTAATGTGGATATTAGGGATGAATGATATCCCTAAATAAATCACATCCTGATTATTTTAACAGACATTGTGACTGCGATATGAATTTAGTTGGAATGGTAATTTTTGCTTTTCATCTTCACTGAAAACAAATATATACAACTGATGATGATGATGATGTGATTTCTTGCTGTTTCTTTATATCTGGAGAATATGATCTGTAGGCTGGGGCATTTCTGTAGCACAGCAACGCTTCATTTATAATAGTATGTTGTGACACATTTTACATTTTATTAAAAAATTGCAGCTCCTATAATTTGGATATTGCACGGTAAAGAACAATAATACAACAGCTGGAACAGTTTGATATGTAGTCAATTTACGGTAATGCAGCCTTTAAACCCAGGAAAAGACAGCACACTTACAATATTACCATATCCAAAATCAATAAAGACTGTCTAGTCTTGTATCACAGTATCGATATATTGCCCAGTCCTTCTATAAATCAGGCTTTGTTTTTGCTGCTTACTCTTTGTCACAGTCTTTTTATACAAAAATGTACAATAAATACTCCAGTCAGAGTTGCCTTGGAAGTGAATATTAAGAGCTAACTCCTGTTTCTGACCCACATGTCTGTGTTAGTTGTACTGGTTTCTGTGTGTGACTGACATACAGAGCTAGCTCCTTGGTTACATTAACCCGTGTAGCATATTATTAACAAGTACTGTCAGTGTTGAAATAAGAGGAACTGCAATATTTGCCTTAAAATGTTCTGATCCACTCCATTATCAGGGAGCAGTTCTGCCGAAACATGTCTGACCTGTGGTTTGTCCAGAAAAAAACAATTTTGTATTTCTGTTTCAAAAAGTCTCAATAAATTACAGTTTGGAATATACGTGTGATGTTTTGTTTTTATACAGCATCTGCCGCAGTGTTTATTTTATAGTTAAGAATTTGAGATGATTTAAAAAAAAACTACGACTTGTGTTTATGTTAGTTCTGATTTTTTTTATTTTTTTTTATTTTAAGTAACAGATTTTATTTGTTAACAAAGGTCTGCATAATCAGGCCTTTTTATTGTTTTACCAAGCCATATTTATGGAGAGTTAATCATAGTCACACTTGGCATCCATGTATTGGTTTTTTGTTTTTTGTTTTTTTTCCTGCATGTGATATCTGTATGAGAGTAAATAGACCTTCAGTTTATTTTTTAAGGATATATTAATGACAATTACCTTTATTTATAAAGCACTTTTCAACAGCAAGTTTACAGAGTGCTTCACAGACATCAAAACAGAAAATATACAGTACAATTACAAATTAGTTCTTTGCAACCAAGAAAAATAAAGACATTTCATAAAAATCTTCATAATCAGAATCTTAAATTTGAATGTACTTATCAACTCACTGGCCTCTTTATTAGGTACACCTGTGCAATCTAATTTAATCCAATACAACAGGTCCGCTTTAAATTCTGCATTTATGAAGCTTATAAGATAAGTAAGAAAATTCATTGCTACAGCAGCTCAGCTCAGTGATATACAAAAAAAACAAAAAACAAATGTATACAACAATAAAATTAAAAACTAAATAAAAGGACCCTTAAAATGCAATTATATATATATATATATATATATATATATATATAGCCTTTATATAGCCTTTATCTTCTTTAGCTGCATTCTCACCTGATCCACTGTTGGTATCAAGAGATGTGTTGATGACATTGTGAGAATTCTACTTTATGTTTATTATTGAGGTCATAGTGAGTGATGGTGATAACAATAATAATAATAATGCATTATATTTAAAGGCACCCTTCAAAGCACTCAAGCACACCTTACAAGGCACATAAAACATGACAACAGTACATCAAACAATAAAAATCAGGTAACATTTAGTGCAAAGATAAAGAAATAAATATGAATGTGACTATAAAGTGCATCAGTACAACAAATAAACAAGAATGTGATTGCATAGTTAGTGTGAGACAGAGTATGCCACTCTGAATAGGTGCGTTTTCAGGCGGGATTTAAAGGTGGAAACAGAGTCCCAAGTGCAAATGTCTGGTGGGAGAGAGTTCCAAAGGCAGGGGGCAGATCGGCTGAAAGCTCTTGACCCCATGGTAGTTAAGTTGGCAGATGGGGCAAAGAGCTGGTTGCCAGAGGAGGATCGGAGAGTTCGGGAGATGTGTAGATGTGAATCAGTTCCGAGAGATATGATGGTGCCAGGTTGTGAAGGATCTTGTAAGTGAGGAGTAGAATCTTAAAGTCAATGCGGGATTTGATAGGGAGCCAATGAAGTTGCTGCAGGGCAGGAGTGATGTGTTCAATAGAGGGGGTTCTGGTTATGATATGGGCGGCTGCGTTCTGTACCAGCTGGAGTTTTCCGAGATTTCCGCGGAAGACCAAAGAGGAGAGAGTTACAGTAGTCCAGACGGGATGTGATCAGGGTGTTTACCAGGATGGTGAAAGTGAGGGACGGAGACGGTTGATGTTCCGTAGATGGAAGTATGCAGTCCGAGTAACGTTATTGATGTGGGCTTGAAAAAGATAATGTGCTGTCCAGGATGACACCCATGCTCTTTAGCTGAGGGGATGTAGGAACAGTGGAATTGTCGATGGACATGGAGAAAGTGTTGAGTGTTTCTAGGGTAGATCTGGTACCAATGAGGAGGACCACAGTTTTTTCGCCGTTGAGTTTAAGAAAGTTGAGTGAGAGCCATGATTTAATTTCCAGTAAGCAGTCCGATAGGGCGATGGGTGGAAGAAGGCTTAGTGTAAAGATAGAGTTGGGTATCATCAGTGAAACAGTGGAATTGAATGTCAAATTTCCTGAGAATATGACCAAGAGGCAGAAGATAAGTGATGTACTGAGGACCATTATATTGACTGGTGTTCCTAATATTTTGTCCACCCCATTAACATACATGAGAAAGGCAAAATATTAGGAACACCATTCAATATAATGGACCTCAGTACACCACCACCACTTAGTACGACCTCAGTAATAAACATCAAGTAGAATTATCCCCTTTCTGACAATGTCAACAAAAACTAAAAATGTATAAAATTCAAAAAAGTAGGATTTAAAGCAGAGCTGTTGTATTAGATTGAATTAGATTGCACAGATGTACTTAATGAAGTGGCTTGTAACTGTATATTTTATTTTATTTTACATTATTTTGTTACATGTGGTCAAAATGGTTTAGAAAAACCAATTACATACAACCATAGAGAAAAAAAATAATTGAATAGTATGTTATGTAAATGGACAGCACATTCACATGCTTTCTATTCATAACAATGTTTTATACTGCAATGACCTTTATTTAAAAAAGTACTTTTCTTTCTCTAAAAAGTTTATTGAACAATGCAGGAAAGGGGGATATAAAGTCTGCATGCACAATAAATTGTAGCAGCTTTTTTTTTTTTTTTTTTTAACTTATAACACTGAAAGTATGAGCAGTATGAAATAAATTGAACTGCCTCACAGTATGTGGAAGGTAATTTTTTCTGCTTAGCTCTTACAGAAATTTTTTTCGGAATTATGAAAAGATTAGTGTTGCTTGTGTCTGGATTTCTCCTTAAAAGGCCAAGTAGATTCATACCGAATAACTCGGAATAGCTCGAAACATTACTATATAGTCAGAGAAATTAATTACTTAACTAAAGCAAATATAATTTAGTAATTTAAACTGCAAGCAGTGTCGAAGGGCCCTCGCACCCCCAGTTTCCCCCCCCCCAACTGTAACGCACCGTACGTGCACGTCGGTGCGTGCGGCAGTGGCAGGGCTGTCAAAACTGGCATGTAGATGTCTTTGCTCCTGTGCCTTTAATTGAACATTGTGTGATGCGGTTAATGTCTCCACTAGATGGCAAACTAAGACCACAAATGAGTCTGGGTGACTTCTCAGCACAAAGGAATGTGGTTGAAGGGCCAAAAAATCATCAAGATTGAGCATTTTTGCCTGGATGGCCGACTTCCTGTTGGACTTATGGTATGGGTCCAAGAGGCTTTTTTGTGCGTCTGGACATAATACATAGGCGTTGTCGATTTCATTTTTCTATGTCAATGTAGAAGGCAGGGCTTAAACTTTGAAATCTTCCAGGGGGCACTGTAGAGTCATCTTCTCACTTAAAAATCCCAAACTTTGTCAGTAGTCAATCTGTGTGACTGTTGAAGTATGTATACAATTTGGTGAGTGTAGGAGTTTGGTAAAATGTACAAAATGGATAAAGGCATTAGGGGGCGCTATTGAGCGCAATTATGGTCTCAAATGAAAGTGCTCCTGAGTGTGAACCTATGTGGGCAATTTGGTGATTCTGTGAAGACGGGAAAGTCGTCTAAACTATGTGGGAAAAGCGGAAAATTGACGCAGGAAATGCACAATAACTCACTTCCTGTTAGAGTGAAAATTTTGAAAAAAATAATTTGGGGGTTTACCCAAGAGTGCTATGAGTCCTGTAAATTTCACTAAGATCAGACAAAGTTTGTAGTCACATGACCTGCTGTTAGGGGGCGCTATGGAGACCCCTTGCCACACCCACCCCCAATGATGATGAAATTGAAACATGTATAAACATCCGACAATGTATGGAGGAGTTATAAGGAGTTGTTTGTTTATACAAACAAACGACTGCCACGCCCACCTGGTATAACGTAGGTAAAATCTGTCGTAAAGTTTACATCATCAAGGTCTGAGGATGATACAGTTCGAATCTGAAGTCTCCGGAGTCAAAACTGTAGGAAGAGTTTTTTAAAGTATGAGGCCTGAAAATGGGGATAATGGCGGAAAAAATGCACCTGTGATCCAACATGGCCGACTTCCTGTTGGAGTTACGGTATGGTTCCAAGAGGCTTTTTTGTGCGTTTGGTCATGATATATATGAATCCTAAATTTCACTCATGTACGTGTATGTAGAAGGCGGGGCTTCAACTTTTAATGTTCTAGGGGGCGCTGTAGAGTCACCTTGGCACTGAAAAGGTTGCGCTTATACCAAAAAATAATATTCGTGAGTTTTGACGAGTGTGCCCAATTTGGTGAGTTTTAGAGTTTGTCAGTACATACTAAGTGGGAAAAGGCATTAGGGGGCGCTACTGAGCTGTTGGGGCAAAAATGTTGGGCAAATGTGGTATCAGATGAAATAATTCATGATTTTAAACCTACGTGGCAGGTTAAACCTACATGCCATGTTCTGTGAACATCATAAAGCGGTGTTCGAAAAATGAAAATCGGTGCACGCCACGCCGCGTGGGCGACTTCCTGTTTGGTAAAAACATTCCACAAAATTAATTTCCTGATGATCCGATGAGACCTATGACATATTAAAATTTCATGCAGATCCGAGAAGATTTGTGGTCACATGACCCGACGTGTGGGGGCGCTAGAGAGTCCCCTTACCACGCTTGCGTCCAATCACGTTGAATTAAATACATTTTCACCAGCTGCGACGTGTGTGCAGAATTTCATGAGTTTTCATGTATGTTCAGGCCACCAAAAATGCGATTCATTTGGCGGCATAAGAACGTGAACAAGAAGAATAATAAGAATCTTGGCAAAAGCAATAGGTCCCTCACTGACTTGTCAGTGCTCGGGCCCTAATAAACGTGTCTCCAAAATGTGGGAGAGTGCCAGTGATTAAAAACAAACACAACATTTATAAATGAGCATACAGGAGAAAACTGTTGAGGACTGCAATTACCATTACATCCTTGAAACTCGACGCTACGTGCGTCAACGTCATCGTGCAGCGTCGTTATATACGTCACATCCCCGGATGTCGTTCTTTTTTTCATAGCAAAGGTAAGACTAGCTTGTCTTCGTGTGACTGTGGGAATAAAATCTGTATTCATCTGCGTTATTTAATAAAAACTTCAGTCATCTAATGGCAGGAGATGAATTTAAGTACATACACGATGCGTTAAACGTCGTTATTTCTGTGATTTATCTGCGGTGTTTCTGTGATAATAAACAGTTTAATGTGTCGTAGTCGTAGGCCGTCGGGGAGCCTTCGCGTTAGCTTGGCTGCTAATAGAAACGTGTCTGACATAAGTCTCGTATATTTGTAATGTTACGGTGTGTAGTAATGTTCCGCAGTCGTGTAGTTAGGTTTTCAATTAATGTAAATACACTCAAGTTTGGTTAACACGAGTGGCTATCTAGCATGTAATGTGACTCAACTGTGCTATGTTGCTAAATGGCAGCTAACGATACTTGTCATGCCTCTTCTGCAATTGCAATGTATCCGTAGGCAAGCAATAAATACACAAGATTGTATTGTAGATTTTTAAGTGCAGTTTTACTTTCTGCAGTATACGATCACGTTTCAGATTTAGGTGTAGAAGAAACACTTTTGTTGCTTCAGCTTCCATAAATAACGTGGTAGCCTCCTGAAGGTGATAGTAAAGCTTATAGCACTGAGAGCACAAGTTTATCAAACAGCTAGAGCCAGTGTTTGAAAGGGGCGATTGTGGGTCTGAGACCCTTTATTGTAGGTGTGGACCCCCTAAATATCGCAATATGAATTTCGAGTTGGGGGGGGGGGGGTTCAACAATGGGTTTAACTATCCCCTATTTATCTTATTTACACAATAACTTAATTTTATGCAATTGTGGACATCTAGATTAATTGAATGCTATTTTAATGCAAATGTTCCACCACTGCATATTCAAAAGTGTCCTACTTTTAATGTGAAATGTCAATCTGAATTACTTTATACTGTATACTAAATAAGTCCTTTTATCTCAAAGAAAAGAGATTTCCTTAAATAAGTCCTATCGCAGAAACTGTTTTGGAAGTACCACCTGATGGTCACACTGTTACATTTACTAACCTCTGTTTTACCTTTCCTTGTTTCAGATGGCAGAGGGTGACAAAAAGGCTGCCAAGAAGAAGCACGGGAGCCGGAACCCGGTTCTGGCCCGGGGTATCGGCCGCTACTCCCGGTCTGCTATGTACGCCCGCAGGGCCATGTACAAGAGGAAGACCAAGACTACTGAGACCAAGGTTAGGACAGAGCATTAAAAAAGTTTGTGATGAAGGAACTAATATACAGGTTATACCTGTGGATTGCACATGGTTTTGATAATACTCTATTTGTTGCAGACTGAGAAAAAGATTAAAACGAAACCTCAGGCCACAGTTGTCAAGACTGTTGGGGGAGACAAGAATGGAGGCACTCGTGTTGTCAAGCTGCGCAAGATGGTGAGTGATGTGACTTTTTTTTAAATTCAGATTTGATTTTGTGCAGCTAATGACAGTTGGGACTGTAAATGTCATCAGCTTACAGAGAAATGCAATTAAAAAAAAAAACAAAAACAAGTTGTAAACATGTCCTGGCAAATCAGATGGCTTTAGTAACTCCTTGTATCGGCTGTTATTGAGATTTTTCAACAAAATATTGGGTGTGCAGAGTTTTTGCATTCACAGGAGAGACAAGTGGTCACAAACTTAAAACCTCAGCTAGCAGCAAAAACACAACACATGCAGTCTACACACATTGACCTCATGCTGGTTTGAAGTGAACTGGGCAGAGAAACATTCATGCAGTTTTTTGCATTGCACTTAAAGAATGGGTTCACAATTTCTCAAGTCTGTCTAAAAACAACTGTCAAGTGTCCAAATGAACATTTAAAGACAGTTTTCTCATTTAAGTGGATGGTTGTGTCCAAGACTTTGACTGTTATTCATGTATTGTACATTAACTACTAAATGGCATGTGGAGACTGGGATATAATTTTACATATTTATTAATGATGGTTTTCTTGAACAGTGTTAAAAGGACAGTTTCGTAGTTTGTCTTAAAATAAGTCAAATGCCCCAAATTCCCAATTCCTCCTGTTTTTATAGTGGCCATTAGATCTCTACTTAATGCACTTATAATGTAATTGCAGCTCAACATGGAAACTGAGGAAACACAAAGAGGGAATATTCACTTGATAGCTGTCACCTGTCTGATAGCTTCAGACAAACTCTTAAATATGTTATTCCTGTGTGGAGACACTGTGGATTTTGGCCCCCCTCACTTGCATTGAAAGCAAATCTGAAGTTGATCTTTTAATAGCCAGTATGAACAGGAGGAATGATTACAGCGAGGAAAAAAAACCTGTTTGTGTTCATATGGGAACCTGACTGCTGTTTTTAGAGACACATACCGTCTAAGTCTATTTTCTAGGCTGTTTCATGGCTCTAAAATGGTATAAAATGAATGCATGTTGTCATTTTGTTCCCGTTTTACAACGTTCACTAATGTCCTAACCCACCTTTTGGAATGAAAACGATAACATTGTCTGCTTTCGCTCTTCCCGTATAGCCCCGTTACTACCCCACAGAGGATGTTCCCCGTAAACTGAAGAACCATGGGAAGAAGCCCTTCAGCCAGCACAAGAGGAAGCTGCGTTCCTCTATCGTCCCAGGAAGTGTCCTCGTTCTGCTCACTGGTCGCCACCGTGGAAAGGTGAGAACCCTTATCAGCACATGCTTTAATTTTGGTGTGTATGAAACCATTCTCATACACTGCACAGGTTAGAAAATACACAGAATTGTCTAAGAGGTGCCGCAAAGCTTTCAGTGAACATGTTCCGTGTACGCCACTATACAGACCCACAATCTTTAAATGTCTTCCATGATTTCATTTATTTTGTGAAACTGATCGAAAAGTCCGCTCTGAGAGTGGCATCAGTCTGCTGGCTCTGTGAACCAAATCAGGACCATGTATGTCCTTTATCATATTACAAACATTGTTTTGATGCTGTTGCAGACTTTGATAGTTGCATTGTATCAGTATTGGTCAATATGAGCCGTAAAGGGATGAGCTGTCATCCAGGTTCAATGAAAAGGGTAAATCCACTATCCATATTTAGACATGACAAGACACAGAATCACAAGACCACAAACTAATGATAAACAATATCTTCTGATGCCATTAAAATGTTTATTAGTAACATGAATTTACATTTTCAATTTATAAGTTAAAACACGCTTAGTCTCAAAGTGTGGAAATTGACATAATTGCAGCAGCAAGTGGATAGCAAAAATTAAAAGATCAATAGAAAGGATAATGAACAATAAATAAGTACACAAGCAATAAAAACACAGAAGTGGAAAAATGGTAAAATAAAAAAACGATCAATTGAGGAACAGTGTTTAAAATAACAAAGTGATTCTTGTATTTATGTGAATATACAGCAGCTGCATATCACTGCAGTCATTGATTTTTTTAAAGGCATTACATCACCAGGAAAGATGTCCATTGTGTGACAGATGTGCATTATTGTATATGAAAACACCTCAAACAGTGAGTCAGCAGTTCAAATTAATAGCTTGTGGGAGCACATCATAGTAGATGGCTCATTAGCATAACATTAATGCAGAGTTAGTTTGAGAGGCACACTGGCAGTTAAACCCAGAATAGTAAACTATAATTGTGTATATAATGGACTGCAATTCTCATTTGAAATTTTCTTTAACTTCAATTTACAGAATAGGGAAAATGAATGGCTCTTGTAGCACCAATGCTCCATACAATCTATTTCCTGTACCAGACATCCTCTGCTATTTTGACATTTTTCAGATACGGCTGTTTTTAAACTGGCAGCCTAACAACCGTAACATTGGTTTACCTCCTTTCCATCAGTATTGTATCATAAAAGATGTTATTCCTCCAACTGTAGTGGTGCATCCCACACAAATGTTCTGCTTAACAGGCATACTGGACACATCACTATAATCACACAGCCTCGCTGCGGCAGACGGTCTTTCCCTCCCCGTTCGCTCGCTCGCAAATGCTACACGAACAAGTTATGGAGGCATGCGAGTGTGCCCACACACACTTGGAGCAGTGGCTGACCTAAATAATGT
Source organism: Scomber scombrus (assembly GCF_963691925.1). Classification (NCBI taxonomy): domain Eukaryota; kingdom Metazoa; phylum Chordata; class Actinopteri; order Scombriformes; family Scombridae; genus Scomber; species Scomber scombrus. The sequence goes on from NC_084973.1 coordinate 22,838,817, forward strand.
TTCGGCTATGAAGCTGACAGTTGGAGCCCTCTTGATGAAATTGGGAGTATATGTCAAGTAGATTTTTTTTTAAATTCTTTAATTTTTTATACAAGTATAAATTGCTTGGCTTTAAAGTGAATTGCAGCTGTTTTTAACAAAAATGGCACAAATATAACCGTGTACTCTTATAGATGTAAAAGGATCCGTGTCTTCTATATGTGTTGATTAAATGGCAGCTTTGTGTGGTAAATGGCCTCAGTGCAGCAGCTGTATGCGAAATGACACTTATTTTTTCATTTTTAGCGTGTGGTGTTCCTGAAGCAGCTCTCAAGTGGTCTCCTTCTTGTTACTGGTAAGCTCATTTACGACAGCGTCACACATAATGCAGGTGGTTTCACTGCCAGTAAGAACTTGTGTTTCTCTAACACTGGTGTTTTCTTGTTTTTTTTATAGGACCTCTTGCCCTGAACAGAGTCCCCCTGCGCAGGGCTCACCAGAAGTTTGTCATTGCCACCAACACCAAAATCGACATCTCTGGCATGAAGATCCCCAAAACCCTGAACGACGCCTATTTCAAGAAGAAGAAGCTGAGGAGGCCCCGTCACCAGGAGGGAGAGATCTTCGACACAGAAAAAGAGGTAAACTAACTTGGATATTACCTCCATAATACATATTTTAAAAAAAGAAAATAGGGTGGAAAAAACTCAATGCCTTTTTTTTCTTTCGCCTCTCTGCAGAAGTACCAGTTGACAGAGCAGAGGAAAGAGGACCAGAAAGCTGTGGATGCTCAGCTCCTGCCCCTCATCAAGAAAGTTCCTCAGATGAAAGGATACCTGCGCTCTTCCTTTAGCCTGTCTAATGGTGTCTACCCACACAAGCTGGTTTTCTAAATGTGTTGTAATAAACAGTACCGCCATATTACGCTATCACTCGTCTCTTTTCTATTGAAAGTGTTTTTATAGGTTGGATATTTGTGACTTTAGCAGCATATAATTAAAAATGTCCAAAGCTCAAACAGTGCATACATGTAGTTTAATGGTGTCTTTTTGTATTTGTATTAAATATGTGTATATATGTATACAGTCACTGACATCTAAATACATAAGACCAAAAAAGGCTATAAGCATGTTCTAGGTTAATAGTGCTCTGAAACTGATTTAAAGCAGCTATAGAGGCAGCGGTTTAAACTACTGGACTAAATGGCTTCAACATATTGAGTATGAGACGCTTGTGTGATGTGCCAGTTTTACACTCAGTGATTGACTTCAGATACAAAGGCTGAGTAATGCTGACAATGTTAAACGAGAGTTGAGACATTACTCCACCCTGGCTAATGGCATGATATAATCCCATTTATTAGAAGTTACAATACATTTCTTTACATTCACACCATAAATGACCCATTTATTCATCTGACACAGGTATAAGATTATAAACACCCTAGCTCAACTGGTGTATGATGAAATAACCACACCAAGCATTGGACCCAGCTTGACAGCAACGCTTTAATTAAAAAATGACATGTCTAACTTAACAAGACAAAAATAAATACAAGTGTTTCATCTCTTTAACATGGCCATGTTTTTTTTTTTTTTTTTGGGTTAATCCTCAAAAACAAAGTAGAAAGCAGCACAGAAAAAGGCAGCGGCCCCTTGCCAAGGAATGATAAGTGCCTTTGTCGAGTCAGTCAGTACTGTATGTATGGTCAGCTGAATTGAGAAAACGCCTTCCCCTCTCAGCCGGACTTAAACAGCAGAATGGCCACCTGACCCAAGTAGAAGTAGATGAAATGTTTGGTCTCATGAGTCACGTAGCTGCCAAAGTTCCTCCCGACGATGCAGTGCCAAGTTGGGTTGTATTTCTTGTCGAACTCCTGCGTGGGACAAAGACATTGTTTTCATGAGACGTGAGGACACATGGGAGGAAAAGTGAGAAATCTTAAATACTGTTTAATGAGGTGTACAGATGAAGCATATAGTGTAACAATCACACTGTATATTATATTTTAACAGACCATCACATCGTTTATGGTGTTTGTGGCTTCACTTCATTAATGCTGGAGCTGAGTGAAATGAACAATGTACGCTTTTCCTTGACTGGCCGTCACAGCTAATGTTCCTCCTCAGACCAGAGGAGACTTCCCCGCTTAGACTAAATATTGCATGAAATCACTGAATGTTGCCCAAAATATTTTCCTACCAGTCTCAGTAATGTTACTGACTAAAGTTACTGTGTACCTATGTTAGGAGGAATTATAGGAGGTACAAACTAAGATAGAACTGGCTGATATGACAAGACTAGACTATTATCCATTTAAATCTTAGTCGCTACATTACTGTTAAGAGATAATTTTCTAGATATCTTTTTAATAGTTCAGTGAAATGAACAGTGAATGCCTCTGGCCATTTGATAATTATCACATCTGTCTCCTACTGTATCTTCTAATGACTTTTTCTTTTCATAATTAATTAACATGTAATTTGCCAACTATAAAGTTAAGTCGCTATCATCTAGCTGTAAACAATAATACATCATGTTTTAAGGGTGTTTTTCTCTCTACAATGAGTAGGAATGTCAGGGGCCATGTGGCCTCTTACAGGACAGTGGCTCCAAGAGGACCAGGTTTCCTCAGGAAGAGTGGAGACAATTGGTAACAACAGGCTGGGTGTGTAACATGGATGATGCATAGGATGGTTGGTCACTGAGTGCAAAAATATCTTTACATCACTGCTGTGCAAAAAGCAGACCAGTTTCGTCCAAAAACTATGTTTTTTGCTTAAAGGCCAGTAGGGCAAAGTTGCACTGTGGGAACCTGGAAGACGCTGGATGCGCCGTAAAAAATAAATAAATACATACATATATATATATATATTTTTTTTTTTAATTATTATTATTATTTTGTTTTACCTTTTTGATATATGCAGCGATGTCTTTCTCGATGTTGTACTTCTCCAGGGCCTGTGTGGCACACTCCACGGCGTCCTGCTGCATGTCCTCCGACATGTCAGCGTTTTTGATCACTGCCTTTCTGTCAGACATGGTTGCCCTGGGAAACCAAAACACAGCGGAGGATTCATCATCTTCTCAAGCGCATAGGGGCACACACAAACACACACACATACACACACAGCGATCGACTCGAGAGCCTGACCATCCAAACAGCGCTCATCATCGATTGACTTTATCGGTATTTGTATGGAGAGCATAAACAGCTCCCCACCGACCAGAAAAGGGGGCAAAAACAGCTAGTTAGTGACGAAGTTGTCCTTACATAATAAGTGACACATAATATTTGAACTAGCCGTTTCTACTTGTGTTGCGTAACAACTTCCATCAGCGGCAAGCTCTCGATGGATGCGCGCTCTGCGTAGTTTCTATGGATACGCAAGACATTTAAGATTATCGTCTAAAAATGTACCCACAATAAAATCTGCGAAAAATTAAAGCACATCGCTGCCAAGTAACGCACCAAAACGCTACACAAGCAGTTAAATGTGTGTTTATTTACCTCAACGTAGCAGTATGCCAAATAAATAAATAAAAATAAACACCCGATTCTCCTGATAATAAGAGTTAACGTTGGCATGACCGAGACTCGACGTTAACTGAAATAACTAACGCTAGGATTTAATGGAGATAAAAGGATTTGGGAGCAACATCTCGTCACATGCATAACGTTATACAGCGATGGATGAGTGGTTGATTACAGCTCCATAACTAACTGTTCATTCATCCCTCAAAATGAGAAAAAATAAGTCTGCTGTGGAAACAAATGTTAAAAACATTCAGAGTAAAATACATAAACATTCCTATAATTTACTGCATGCAAAAATCTTTAAATTTACCTAGTAGTCTCCGTATACTGCTTGGCTAATTTTAAAGAGACGACCGCTCCTGTAGTGACAACTCCCGCGAAGTGGTTGACACAAAACTAATGTGGGTGTGTAGCGGTTAGAGACTGCTGCCTCGACGTGATCCCATTGGCTGATATTAACGTACACAGCGCCGTCATTGGCTGTTTACGAGCTATATTTTCGGTGTTTCTCCCAGCATTTTATTTCGAACCAGCATGCCTTGCGACACTATCGTTGCCGGGGCAACTGTTGTAAATAACTTGCCCATGCCTCACTTAGGGATATCACCGAGATGATAAATGTCAGGAATTCATTTAACTTTATCCTATTTTTTCCCTGTTTCCAACCTGTTGTGAATTATGCTTTGGTAATTAAGTTATAGCAAAATTAAAGTACAGTACCGCAAACTTTTTTTAATGTTTAAGGATTATGCGGTATAAGAAACTCCTTACAGCAAGTGTCATTATAAGAAGACAGTATGTAGTTAAGAGGAATCTTTCATAGTATTATAACGTGACAAAATAAGATAGTAAGTAATTAACAATTATTTAGTTATTTTATTATAATTATAATATTTTATTAGTTATATCTGCAGTTATCGCTCGGTACTTGGTTGTAGACAGACACGATTTGCATACTGATCTGGACTTATCCTAATCATTGATATTAAATATGCTGTGGTTAGCACCAATTTTTGGCAATACTATTTGGCATTTATGTAATGATTTCAAGTATTATTCTAAAAACAAATCAGCCAAAAAAAGAAACACATTTTTCTTATACTGCCACAATATACTGTACCTTGCTAAGTACCCATTTTCACAATAATGATATGTATCAAGACTGTTGTTCACTAAAAATAAGGAAATGTGTTAAGTGAGCACTACTCAAAAAATACAAGACATAATTTACAAATAACGCAGATATGTCATCAATTCATTTCAGTTGTATGCAAGTAAACTGAAACATCACTGAGCAGGAGACCAAAAATAAAACAGTATTATTACAATTCTTTATTCACAACCATCCACATACATAACTACATGAACCTCCTGAACCTAATATTTAAATGGTGTATTACTGATTGAAATCTGTATCACCAGGATATACTTTAGCATTTCTTTCACAGTAACCTGACTTTATTGTATCTACTGTTTTTTCCCTGAAGATACAATCATTTTCTGACCTAAAAAACACAATCATTTTCACAAAACCAAATAAAATATTTATCAAATCTACCAGCATAACAGTCATATTTACACAGTTATCAATGTTAAAATGCATTTTGGTTGAAATACCTAACAGTCTAGGTCTTATTTATTACCCACTTGAATTTAACAGTACAACCACAAATTCATTTACTTGCCCAGACCTGATCAGAAATATGTTAGGCTTCAAAATGACACGCCATACATTTACACAGTTAAGGAGAAAAACATTTATTCTGCTGTGTTTTCAAAATGTGAAACAACCATACATTAGCACATCTTTGCACCATGCAGCCAACTGCTTATTTTTAAGAGCACTATTTTTAAGAAAAACAATTTTACAGCAAAATATTGGCAACAAACATAATGGTAGTGACTGTAACAGAAGCCAGCCAACATCAAGACTGCTTGTCTGTAGACTGTTGTAAGGACATCCAAAAATCCCTTTTTAGTATATAAATTAAAAAAGTAGTGTGGGAGGTAAGAAGTATTGTTGAACATGATTTAAAAGATTGATTTTTAAAAACAAGCCCCAAAGTCTTCAGAGATCATTTCTGTGTGTTTGTATGTGTATGTTTAAAATATCACAGATGGTGAGCATAATAATAGTTTAAAGACAGAAAAAAATGTCCAGACACTTAAAATTACTTTCATAGTATTTCTTCCGATAACAAAGTTGAATGGTATATTAACGAGTACACAATTTGTAAACATGCTCCACGTCTTGTTTGCATCAAAGCTGTGATTTGCTTCACTGGCTGCGGTCCTTGGGCTCCCTGTATTTATACTGGATGTACTCAAAGATGTCTCTCTCGCTATCCACCAACAGAGGCTCCCCTGCTATACCTACAACAGAACCACAAAGAAAAAATAACTGATATTAAAAAGATGAAAGCATTAATCATTAGTTACTTACTCATGGCATAAGTGACACATGGCCGGGAAAGAGTTCAAAAGTTCATTTTTTGCATATTTGACTGAGACTCACCAGTGACTCCAAGTGGTCGTAGGGTGTACTCATTAAGAGTGAAGCCCTTCTCCAAAGCATGAGTTCTCATGTTCTTATTGAAGATATCGCTTCCAGTGAAGTACAACACACCGCAGTAGTACTGGTCCTTGGGAATTAACCTTAAGGCAAAGATCAAAAGGACAGTCAGAGAGCAGAACGGTTTATACAGGAGGTTGCCTCTTTACTGTGTTTACACATTCAAATGGGCCCTCTGGCTAATGTAGGAGGTAGAGATATTTTAACTGTAAGATCGTGTATTGATCCCCTTAACAAACAAAATTATGTAAAACAGTCACATATTTGGATTAAGGATTCTTTAGCAACACACTGAAACCCTTCTCATTAACTCACATTAACCATGTTGCTCTGCACACAGCATCTACTGCCTACAATATAAATGTTAAAAGCAAAATAAAAAATGGCACCTTATATCAATACGCCGGTTAAGGAATTTCTCCTCATCTTCATCACTCTGTTGCAGTTGGCAAACTCCCTAGAAAAACAAAATCAAGCACATCGTGACCACAGTCATGTGCTATATGGGTTGGGTACAGTTACTGTACTAACTGCGTTACCAATCACAACATCAAACGCACACAGCAGAGCACGAGCACATTGGACGAAGTAAACAGCAGCCTCACCATGAACTTGGTGTCTCCTTTGGACAGAGTTTCGGTCACAAACCCAACGGACTCCAGATGTTCGACCACGGCATGGAGGAGCTTGGGCTGGAAAAGATGATGAATGGAACAAAATTAATTGTAAAAAGATGTGAAATTATGATGCATGGAAACAAACCGTATTGACAACACGGTAACTGAGCTTCAGTGAAGAAGTCTTACTTGTTTCTCAGTCTGAGAGGTGTAGTCTGGGTGGGTCAGCAAAATATCAATATCACCACTGGATGCTGCACCTGACAATGATGAACATGTGAAACAATATTAGATTACCAGGGTATAAAACGCTATCATTAACTGAAAATTAGTGTGATTATTGTGATTATTACCTCTCCTGTAACTTCCACAGATTGTTCCAATATATTCTGTATCGACCTTCTTCAGCTCTCCAACAATAAGAGTCTAAATGAGGACATGAGCACACAGTGTAAGAAAACTTAAAATAAAACGAATCTGATGGTAACAAAACAAAAAAAAATCTTAATGTTTGATCACCTCCATCTGTTCCATCTCAGCTCGTGGAATCCTTTTCTCAAATTCCTCAAAATACCTGAGGGCAATAAAATAATCCATTAAACACAGCCAAAGAGAAGAAGTCTTAAGGATATTCATGACTTTATTTAACTTAAAAGTTACAAACTTTTTAGCATTTAGCCAAACTCACTTGAGTCCGATCTGCTGATGATGGTTTAGCTTGTGCTCGATCTTTTTCAAATCTAAAAATAAAACAATAAAAAAGCACATTTGAAATCCCAACAACCCCAATACCAAAACCCTACATTCATAGTGCGCTACATTTAATGAACCAATTTATTGACAATATAGTGTATGTCAGATAAAATATGAAAGCCTGCAGACTAAGATTTAGATTAAGCAACATTTTGTGAGTAATCTGGTTAACAAACCTTCTAATGTCTTCACCCCTTCTTCAAAAAACTTCCTGGCGGCAGCGGGGCTGAAGTTGAGAGCCAAGAGATTGAGGGTTTATTACATGAAGCAAGAGTAAATGTCCATATAAAACAATCAGTAAGTTTTTTATTAGATTTAGTAACATTTAACACATACCCAATTCCAGTTACTCTAGTGAGAAAATTGATTGAAGAGCTGGTGTCATCATTTCGAATCTAAAAGAAAATATAAAAGTAGTCAATCAGTCTGAGTAGTGTGCTACATTTAAGGTATTATTAACTGATACACTGTGGCATGAATTATGTATTCCCATGCCCCGAGACTCACCTTTTCCAGCTTCCGTAGCTTCCCAGTTTGTAGGAACTCATCAATCTTTTCGGCTATTTTAGCTCCAACACCATCCTGTTGAAATGTGAAAACCAACACGAGGGCGCTAAACATCACAATCTGCAGGGATTATGTAAGATGTGCAGGGTGGCTGTTGACAGACATTTTTAGGCTACAGCAGAGGGCATCACATAACACACAACACAACAGTAACATGAGCACATTAGTGGCCCAGAGGACAAACAATGATGGAGTCATTTCCAGTTTCCAGACATCATTACACTGTAATTAATCATCTGAAAGCAGCTAAAATAAAAGCATTTGTCCTGATCCCAAGTTCAACAGAGCTTCCACTGAGGGATTTTAAAATGTAACTAATACACACTGAAACCTGACATGTCAACAAGAAAATAAACAGGAGTGGACAGCCAACAAAAACTGTTATGATGTAATTAGAAAAATGTAATATGAATAATTAAATGTATAGTAGGAAATCAAGCAATCATCATCAATTTACTTCTGATGAAGATACTCTTGATCAATAATTCTAGCACATTTTGTTAATTTAAAAATATTTTAAACCCATTTTCAGTGAAATTAACATTACTCCGGCTTTTCCACTTATGGCACACAATGGTGTGATGGTAGTCCTGTCTCATGTCACTGCAGCCATTTAAAGATAACAGAATACTCAGCTGATGCATCACTTTTAAATGGTCTATATTTGACATTATTTCGTATTAATATAAACATTATAGTGGCTGCAGATAACATGACTGGCTTTCAGATGCCTTCTATGAAAGTGATGATAATCACAGGATGAACAAAATGACTGGAACCAAGAAAACAACCAAGAAAGTAAAGAAACCACTCAATTGAAAAATGTACTGGGTGACTTTCTGACCCATACATCAAGCTTAACAATAATAGATTTATTGCAGTTCGGTACACTACTTTGCTATGTGTTTGCCATATGAAATCTCATTAAACCTCCAGACCACTGTCTCAATATCTTTTTTTTTTTTGGCATTGATATTGTGTTAAAAAAAAACACCAACATACCAGTTTCTTGGCCTCTTCACCATTTCTAATCTTGGTGGGGTACTTGGAAATGGTAGATGCTGCTTTCCTGGTGACAAAGCACAAGAGAAATTATTTGTAATGGCAAAACAACGCACTAACAGAAACACATTTCTGCTGAATTCTAGATACAACAAGTTGTAATAATGATAAACACATGAGCTGCAATTATGAGTCAATTAATTGATTAGTTGCCAACTATTCTGATTATGCATTAGTTGTTTGGAGTGATTCTTAAAGACTAAAATGTCCAAATTCTCTGATTGCAGTTTCTCAAATGTGGGTATTTTGTTGTTTCTTCAGTCGTCTTTAATGACAATAAAGTGAATATAGTGGCAGCCCTAATAAACACACCAACTTTATTTGAAACTATCTGGAGGAGTCCTGCGTTACACGTGTTTCATATTGAGGTGTTTAATTTTTAGTCTACCTTATTTGACATAAATGCAGTGGACAAAACATAACAAAGTACAAGTTGTTGGCACCACAAACAAAACCCTTCAACATGACCATGAAGCTGAATCATCTCCTCTCTTAACAGTCTCAATCATAAAGGTATGATTTATTGCAGAGCTGTTTCAATAACTGGGTGTAACTACTAAATTGCGAACTGAGTGAATGTGTTTCCATGACAACCAAACATATGTCACTACATGCTAATGCATGAACAGTCACGAAACCATCATCCGTGTACAAAGCTCACCTCATTACTGCTGAGGCTTCAGCACTTACCTGTAAGCATTGGACTTGTGTATCGCCCTGTTGACATTTTTCTCGTAGTTGGCCAGTTCTGGAAACAGAAATAAAACACTGCATGACTTCCCGTTTCCCTCATACTTCTCTTGTTTACAGTAACTAAGTACATTTACTCAAGTATTGTACTTAAGTGCAATTTTGAGGTACTTGCACCGTACCTACATATTTCCATTTCATGCTGCTTTAAACTTCCACTCCACACAATTTCAGAATGAAATATAACAAGCTTTTAAACACAGAACATATGGTTAAAGATTAAACCAGTGGTTTCTGGCTTTTGACATCTTACTAGGAGTTGTGTGTAGTCGGGGTCACATTTCAGATGTCTGTGAGTTGTTAACAGCTTCACCAAATAGTGATTTTCCATGTAAACCATGTGAGTTTACAGGGAACAAGGAAGTACAAAAAATGAAAACAGACTCGTGTATCAGAACTTAGTTTTTTCTTCTTTCCTCTTCCATTAAACATCTCATGACCCCCCAGATTTATCTTGTGACCCTTTGGAGGGGCTCGACCCCTCGCTTGGGAACCAGTGAAATTAACCGTATATGAACTAGCTCCACATCCAGCAGCTACAACAGTAACATGCTGCTTACACACTGATGCTTCACTTTTAATAATCTAATGATGTCATGTCATTTATGATAATAATAATATATTAGCCAGAGGGACCAAATTGATTCGTTCATTTTAATTCTTAAGTACATTGTGCTGCTCGTACTACTGTACTTTTACTTCAATAGGATTTTTCATGGGGGACTTTTACTTGTTGTGAGTGTTTTGACATTGCTTTGTTGGTACTTTTTACTTAAGTAAATTATCTGAATACCTCTTCCACCTCTGGTTTATTGCCAACTCAGCTGAAGGCAGGGTACATTTAAATGACATGACAGTGACTATCAGCCTCCGAGAAACCATTATTTTACTTCCAATCAACCCAGACAACACATGTGAAAAAGAACATGATCCTTAAGTATATTTTGACAAAAATATACAGCTTATGCAAAGCTGATTTAGCATTATTAGTATTATTATTCAAAACATCAACACGGATGTCATGCAGGCTAATGTTAGCTAAGCTCAAATGACTCCTCTTCACATACCGACAAGAAAGTCTGTTATTCCCTCATTTAGGGATTCCTGCGGCGCTTTCCTCTTGCTCATTGTTGAATTTAAAAATTCTCAAATGTCCGCTGAAACTTCCAACTATCTTTTATGCATGAATGAATGAAAAGTAAACAAGTCTTTGTCTTTAGCTAGCCTAACACTAGCACATTAGCCTGCTAGCTCAAGCTGAACAATGACCGAAACACGTACAGCGTAAGGGGAGGAGCGTACGTCCTTCGTCATAGATACCCAAAATGATGACACAACACAAATGTTCCTACATTGATGTATTATGAAGAGTTTGCTGATATAGATGTGAAATGCACCTTCTGTAATACTGACCTGGAGACTATCTTACATTTGTTTCATCACTGCCCATCCTCATCTGTGTTTTGGAGTGATATGGAGAATTTTGTGTACAACAAAACTGGACTTTCTATAACGATTATGCCTAAACATATTATCACAAAATTTGAACCTGACAATAAATCCTTAAGTTACATAACAAATTCCATGCTTGCAATTGGTAAAGTTCACATACACAAAGCAAAGTTCTCTAAATCACTTCGAAACTTTAACATGTTTCTTGTAGATTTTAATTTATATATTGATACTTTAACTCTTATGACCAACAAAAAAAGTAAATGCACATTATCATATTATGAAGAACTCTTTTCTGTAACCCCTAGTTAGTCTACCTTAGTTGTAAATATGTTGCACAATCTCATGTACTTTTTTCTGTCTTGCTGATTGTCTGGTTGTTCAATTTTCAATAAAACTTTGTTAATAAAAAAAAATAAAAAATTAAAATGTATTATAAAGAGTAATTGTATCCTGATTAACCTTATGTTGTTCTTCGCTGTTTTTAATCTGATTTGATTATGTTTGTAGTTTTATTTTAGACTGTGTGCTGGGTACACAGGTTCTTTTTTTTAGGTGTTATATCTTTTAGATATTATGTGTTATATATTTTAGATCAGGGGCGTCAAACTCATCTTAGTTTGGGGGCCACACAATAACCTATAAATAATATATATATATATGTATATATATATATATATATATATATATATATATATATATATATATATATATATAGTAACTACTGTCTACTTACAAAAAAGATGAACAGTCTCAGAAGTCTGATGAAAAATGAGTGCAATTTCAACAGTATTATGTATCAGATTATTTTTTACAGAAGCTGCTGATTGATGGTTTAATATCTGAATGGTTTAAATATGACCACAATAAGAACCACAATATGAATTGTTTTTTATATAATTGTATTCTGATCAGGATGTAAAAATGTCCGAAGCAGCAGAAAAAAATTTGAATGACTTTTAAGCAATTTTCATACTTTGCTAACTTGTCCAGTGGGCCAGATTGGACCCCTTGGCGGGCCGGTTCTGGCCCACAGGCCATGTGTTTGATACCCTTGTTTTAGATATTTTTTAGATACTGCAATGCATTTTTAATACATGTATTTGTTTTATTAGTACAACTTTCGAGTATATTTAGTAATACGTTTTTTAGTTTTTTTTCCATTGGATAGTTAGAGATGTGTTTCTATGTGATGTTATGTCTGGATGTAGCTGCTGTAAACCAAGCAATTTGAGCCTCTGAAGGCTCAATGAAGTATCTCTATCTATCTATCTATCTATCTATCTATCTATCTATCTATCTATCTATCTATCTATCTATCTATCTATCTATCTATCTATCTGTTAAATATTTTATTTATTTTACACATTTCTTGTATTTTTATTTACTTGACATATGTTTTGCACAATGATATATATATATTTTTTGTTTTTTAATTATTTTTAAAACATAAAAAGACACAATGCGCTCAACTCCTGATTAGATCTTGAAGACTGGGTGCTGGATCCTCAAAAAAGTTGATCATAAAAAAGTAAATAAATAAACAGACAAGGGGCAACAATATTTTTATTTATATTTTTAATTGCACATAACGCATATTTTCTATAAAAACTGCAGAATGTCTGTATGTTTGTGATGTTCAGTAAAAGGATGAAAAAACACCATTAAGCGAACAAAATAGTTGAGAATTTATTTAATAGCTGACAACCAATTGTTTAATTGACTAATCATCGCCACTCTACTCACAATTCTTGTGTAATAAGCTGTGTTACAAGGTTCAGTGTTATGTGAAAAAATGTAATGACAAAATGAAAGAAATCATATCAGCAGATGGAGTTAAAGGACCATCTCCTAATCTTCTTCCTTGTGTGTTAGGAATTCATTTTTAAATAAACTTTGTCCCTGGAAAATATTTTAATGGCCTCCTCGATTTCAGAAAGCCTACAATCAAGATGAGCTCGCCGTGAGCGAAAACTCAGGTTGTCGGCTTTGAGTGGGAGTGACAGCAGCTCTGTCACCAGGGAGCGGTGGGCTATGGAGAAAAAAAAGAAAACAGGAGCAACAGTATTAGAAAGCCAAATTTTCACCGTGCATACAGTATATCACCATTATGAATAAAGCAGAGATAAAGAGCAACAGAGGCGTACTGTCTTTGAGGGACTGCAGCGTTTCCAGTCTTTCACTCTCGGGCATCAGGGTGTGACCGGCTGGAGTGGCGGGATCAGGTGCATTCTTCTTCCTCTCCTCCTCCTCTTTACGCCACTGCTCCTTCCTTTCCTTAAGACTGTGGGTGTTTAAGTGTCAATGAGAGAGAACAGTTAATGTATATCAAAATAAACCTGTGGAGAACATTGTGTGTTCCTACCCAACAGGCTTCTTTTAAGTTAATTATGATTAAGGTAAGATCTGGCATGAGAATACTCACTACTGTGGCACTTGTCCTTTGACAGCACTGGGTACTGGCTTATCTTGGAGGTTTGTAAGGGACTGGGACCGATGCAGCGCAGTCTTTCTTGCAGCTCGCGCGTTATATTTTATGAAGTCTATTGTCTGGCCTTTAATCTGTAACTGTGCCCACATATACACAAAGAGCTGTAACAAACAGCAAGTCCTGCAGATGCATATTCATGTTATTTGTTTAATAAAACATTTTAGGGCAACAGACAAGAGTTGTAAACCCTGCTCTTTACTTCTTCTTACACAGACAAATGGTATAATCAACAATCAATCGATAAATAAAGCAAAATGTGAGTGTATCAATAAGTATACATTTAATGGCTATCCTTACCTGCAAGTCCTGTTCCTGTGTAGAGGTGCAAGAGTCACGGCGTTGCATATCCACAGGAGAGGGTTTTGAGGCTGGTCTTGGTACAGGAGTAGATGCACTGCTAGAGTGACCCCTCAGGAAGTTTTGACACTGTGGTTTAACAGTTGGGTCGGAGACCTGCATGAAAGAGGATTAAAACGGATCTGGAGGTAAATTACACTACTCAAGGACTCATGTCTTTTAAGACCAGGCATGCTTGTTACCTGTAGCTGGGCCATGACTCTGGATGGGACATTCCGGTATTTGGGGGAGGTCCAAAGAGCTTTGACTGGAACAGGTCGGGACTGTGCTCGTTCGGCCTCCAGCTCTTTGCAGCGTTTCTGGATTTCCCGCAGCCGACGCACATTCTCTTTACCGAAGTCATGTACTCGCTGTTCTGAGGGCCAAGGGGGACAAAGGACGTCTTAAATTACTTATTATTTTTAAATGTGGTCAGGTGTGCTCATTCAAACATTTATTCACACTTGTTATTAATCAAAAATAGAAAAACTAGGAATAAGAATACACACTGACACCTGCCTTCAACACCAAATGGGAAAGCTATTTTTTGAATAGCACCCAATTTGAAAACCTTAAAAAATCTAATGCACTTACTCTGTCTGGGAACTGGTGTGATAGAGACCCCGTCTAGTTTGAGTAGTTCCCCAACGACCCCTCTCCGTCCTCGCTCCAGAATATGGATGGCGTTGGGACCAATGCGTGGAGGATGTGCTGGGGTACGAGCGCTGTACCAGCCAGTGTGCAACACAGCATCTGAAGCTAGTGGCCGTGAGAGCAGGGCCAAAGTCTCGTCCTTGTTTCCCTCTAAACGACCACGAGCTGGAAAAAGACAGAAGACTAAATGAGGTCACTTCAGTGTAATATTTATTTCAAACACACTCAGAAAGCAGGTTACACTAAAAGGCAGTTTCCTAGATGTGATGTGCCTAGGAATAATTTATAAAAGTGGAAAAAGGATTTAAACTTTAATGTATTCTTAAAATAATTTCCCACAGCAATGTTATTGTTTGAAAAGGTTAGGTTACAAAAAGAAATCATACAATTTAGCATGAATGATGATATAATGTGGTCCCAAAATGTCTGTTCAAATACAACAGCAAACACAAACCAAACTTTTTATGGAGAAAAAAGCAACTTGGAAGCACGATGCTGGAGCAGCCATTGTTCTCAAATTTAGCACACTATTTATAGCACATCTAATCATATTTTTGCTTTAAATTAATTAGTTTTTACTCTTGATTACTCTGTTTTTGGCTAATAATGTACCAATCAAGTTGTTAAAAAATCTCCCAAAAAGTAGACTTTGCATGTTATTTCTATTAGACTGAACAATTATCTGCTTAAAAGCTGAACTGCAGAGAGACAGGCTGATATTTACTGTTCAATATTGCTGAATTGATACAGAGTAAATTGTGTTTAAAGAGGGATTTTAATATAA
Organism: Scomber scombrus; assembly: GCF_963691925.1. NCBI lineage: Eukaryota > Metazoa > Chordata > Actinopteri > Scombriformes > Scombridae > Scomber > Scomber scombrus. The sequence continues at coordinate 22,854,372 of NC_084973.1, forward strand.
CAGCACATCTGACTGCGTCTAACCTGAAGCAGGTCGTCTGTAGTACTGAGGAAACAGAGAGGGATCCGGGGGGATTGGCCCAGATATCGTTGAAGGCCCTTCACACATCAGAAGCTGTAAATTGACAGTTACAATGTAAGCAAACACAGTGATGAACTGAACATTGGCTTTAAAATTAAAGTCCTCTTCCACTCAAAACAAACACTGTTTTTCTTATTATTCCTACAGCCGGATGTTTGAGCTTCACTGTGCAGAATGATATATATGCTTGATGTGGAAACTTGAAGCCTCCAATGCACAACACTGAGAATTTACTTTACAGTGAAGTAGAATACATCAAGTGTCCAGCAGTTAAAATTATCATATTAAATATATATTTGTCTATGTATACATTATGGAACTTCTAATAAGAAAGAAGGAGTTAATTACATTTTAAAGATTTTTTAAGGATTGGACTTTTTTGTGGAAACAATAGGGCTGGGCAATGTATCAATATTATATCGATATCGTGATATGAGACTAGATATTGTCTTAGAATTTGGATATCATAATATCGTGATACGGCTGAAGTGTCTTTTCTTGGTTTTAAAGGCTGCATAACAGTGATATAATGTAATTTTCTGGACTTACCAAACTGCTTGCTCTTTTATTATTTGCCTTTACCCACTTTGTCATTATATCCACATTACTGTTAAGTTATCAAAAATAGCATTGTGTAAATATTTTGTGAAAGCAACCAATAGTCATCCCTACAATATTGTTGTGATATTGAGACATTTTGGTCAAAAATATTGTGATATTTGATTTTATCCATATTGCCCAGCCCTAGACAACAACATATCAGACATGAATTATAATCCAAAGAAAGGGAGAAGGAGTAGATGCAATTTTAAGGATTTTTCCAAGATAATTGAACTTGTTTGTGGAAACAACATATCAGACATGAATAGTAATTCCAAGAAGAGTATTTTATACACATACTTAAACATGTTTCTTTAAGCAAGATAATTCATAATTGCTCTCCTAAGCCTGCAGGGGTGCAACAGTTTACTGCAGTTTTTTAAATAAAATACAAACAATTGAATATAATAAACCTTACAGACTGACTATTTCTGATTTCATTTTAGGTTCAGCAGTCTATATGAGTGGCTGCAGTGTAGCTAGAAGGTTACAATTAAAATAAAATCATTGAATAAATAAATCAAGTCATTCATGTCAATGAGTACATTACATTGCTTGCTAATGCTACTGATCTACATTTTGATCATCTTTGTTGCAAAATTGGCTAATCAACGCGGGCTCATTCGACGTGATGTGAATCCTCTGTAAACAACAGCAGCTTATCAAACACCTGCACTAAACAAACAACACAAACAAACAAACAAAACAAAACAGACAGCATCACTACCTTTAATATCGTCCTGTTTATCAGTTTGGGGATTTGGTCCACGCACACTGATGACGCTGGGATCAACGCCGCTTGTTTTAATATCCGTCACCATGGCAACGGAGCCCCCGCCGCGCACAGACCTAGATCAGGTAGAAGAGAAAACTTCCCCTAAAAAGAGTGCAGAGTCTGCGACAGAAAATTCATCCAAATCGTTAAGCTGATAAGCGGTTAAAGGTCTATTAGAAACAAGGAAGCACACGCAAATCGATAGACTACAGCCACAGCCCACACATTTTGCAGTTAGAGTCGGTTAATAGTTGACGCATTAGATTGGAGCACGGATTACAGTAGTGATAATATAACGCGATAACAATAACAATACTGTAACTGATTATTTAATATTTAATAGCAGGGGCGATTCTAGGATCAGCCCTTTAGGAGGGCTCAGCTCCTAATGACAATGTGACCATACAATGCCCTGCAAGTGTTCAAACCCCTCTGCTAAATTACTCATTTCACTGGATAATTTAAATTACAACAAGACATATTAATACATAGTAGAGTGGTTTACTATAATGTATAATAATAATGGTTCAGAATTACAACAAGACATATTAATACATAGTCTTGTGGTCTACTATAATGTATAATAATAATGGTTCAGAATAAACAATCACAGATTTCTACAGCGAGGACTCTAAGATAGATAATAAACCCTGAGGGAAAGACAATATTAATGACGGAACTATACAAAGCTGTTAAAATAAAAACATTTTAATGTTTAGGGGAAAAATACAATGATAATTTATTTATTGTTTTAGGGGTGCTGAGATCAAATTTAGGGGTACTTGAACGCCCCTTAAAAAGGGTCTAAATCGCCCCTGTTTAACAGCCTGTTCACCTGTGTTGATGTCCTAGAGAAAGTTCTAGCAGGTTTATTTCTGGTTTTTGCAGTTTGATCCCTGAGTTTTGCCTTGCAGGCTGACTTCAAACCATCAAACAACAGTTATTCCACTAGGACTGCCAGACACAACATTTTAACTATATTACTATTAAATTCAAATATAACCATAGAATCGTAGGACTGTACTAGGTTGCTACATTTCACACAATCTGTGATTAAGGTTTGCCTGACAGTCCAGTTTAAGGTCACATTGAACCGAGTCACCTGCTAGCGGTCATTGCCCCCGAGCGGTGCTAGAGTCTTATTACACCAAAAACAAGTACAGTACTCATAAATACATATAAATCCTCCCTGCTTGGTTCACACTGGCAGTGGCTATTATGAAAAAATGGACCATATCATAAAAAATAATTTTAAATTTACCATCATTAATATGTTGAGTTGTTGCAGTGTACCTCGATTTCTCAGATTTGAATTTTCTTTAGTGGCCTTGGACACATTGGAATCAGTTTTACTTTTTAGTTTTCAAATCTAGGTGACTACACCCAGGATAGCCTATACTTATCCTATAATATGTTTTGGAATTGGGATATAATAAACCCTATTACCATGAATATTATAGGAACATTAGGGTGATACTGTCAGACAAGCCTCTCCCAAACTCACAAGATTTCCTGAGCACTATGGATTTTCTCCGCATATGTGCTCACATTGTGGACTATGTGATCCACCTCATGTGTAAAACATTTACAAACTGCAAGTTTCTTCTCAATGTCAATTGCACAACGGCCCCTCCCTCGGCCGGAGGTCTGACTTGCGCCTGCTCAGTGTGTCCGTCTCTGTTTCTCCTTCACGGTGCCCCGCTGCTGCAGTGACCAGCGCTCACAAACTCTGCACACTCCGCCACACAAATACAGGTAGGAAATAATGCACTTTTACTACAATCTTACTTTAAAAAGTTATGGTTTAATGTTGCTTTAACTGCATGTTTTTTCACAGCTGTTGACAGTCAGCGAGATATGAGTCACACATAAAGGGGGTGGCAGCGCAGCAAGCGGGTGTGCCAGCCAGGGTTTTAAATCCAGTCCAGGCCTGTGTGTGCATCACATTAGTTCACTGAAATTCACAGCTGTTAACTGCCTCTGAATTGATCCGTGTACTAGGTGAAATGAATTTGCGAGTATTGATATGGCGCACAGAGAGGGTGTTATTTTCTTTAAAAGTGGCATATTGTATCTTAGCAGGGCAGCCTCCACTATGGAATACATGAATTATAAAGGATATGTTTTTCAAAAAGTGAGGATTATGCAGTGTTTGTAAGCAGCTACACAACAGACTGACTCACTGACGTATGAACAATGGAAACCAGAGGTGGACACATCTGGCAGATAAAAACACTCATTTGTGCTTATGGGACAGGGACACGTGAAATCTTGTTAAACCTTTCATCTGTGAAGGCACAAGGTCCACGAACGGTTACATATCAGAGGCCTGTTATCTTCTGGCACTGCTACCTTTACACACTCCTTCTTATGTTAGTACAATTTGTAGCTATCAGGGCTGTTATAGACAGAGCAGTAGACATCTATAGTGTGAGTATTTAGTATACAAGGGAAACCTCAAGGTCAGCTTGGAGGTAAAAGTGAAACCTGTGTTTTTTTAGCTGTTTTTAAATATATATTAACAGGAGATTGTGGTCTGTGGTAGGGTCGCTATCCAAAGTTCTGAAATCAGGACTGTGTGTATTTATTAACCTGATTTGTAGGTGAGAAATCTAATCAGTTATAATGTGGTATAATAACTGGTGTGCACCCTCAACAGTAGTCTAACTCATTATACACATTCAAGTCCACTTGATGTGACTATGGAGCAAGCACATCACCACCAGCCTATGCGCTTTACATCCAAGCTATAAATTGTCTTAGTGTAACTTGACTGCTCTTGACCTTATCTCACACTCACACATTCTTTCTGTTATATGCCACACACACACTTGTCTTGGTTTCACGTTATCAGAGGGTTCGAACAGGGTTGGGTAACTGCCTGTTTACACAATTTTATAGTTTGGGGTTTACTATCTGTTCATTAGTAAGTGTCTTACATGAATGACTAATCATACACATGTAAAACACTTCACATATGAATAAGAACATATTTAGTTGTAGATTAAATTATTAGATAAAAATTAACACATTTTCATAATTTACTAGACAGTTTTGAAGTACCACATTGACAGTAACGCTGGTTTCTCTTAAGAATACAAGAAATTGGTAATTTCTCACCATTTTATATACTAAAAAGATGGTTTACACTTTTTGAGCATTATTAGTGATTTTTAGTGGCAGGTCTTGAATGTGTGAGTTGAAATTGTCACAACATATTATGTGTTCTTCATAATCTCTTCACAAAAACAACTTATTTGTTCACAAGTGATAATGTCTTAAATGTCAATGACACATAAACCTGCACATTAATTGGAAAAATACAGAGATTTGTATTTGTAAAGGTACTATTTGACTGTGTTTGTCTGTTAACAGCTGCATCCACCATCTTGTTTTATGTGTGTGGTGGTTTTCCTTTCACATGTTTCTGTTGTTTATTGGTCTCATTTTGACCTTTGAGCTCGGCCATCCGGCTGCAGCTGAACAGAGAGGTTTAGACAACAGGCGGAGGGGGAGTGTGTTTACATATACATACAGGTTTGAGGTACAATGAGGACAGATGAATTCATTTTTATAGGGGCTTTAAAAGGCTGAACCTGTAGCAAGGAGGACCCATTTTGAAATCCCTGGCCCATGTGTTATAGTGTCAGGTTCACCGGTGGCTAAATTTAGACTGTTGCGACTGAGATTTGAAGGCCAGGAGCGAAAGGGTCAAAAATGGTCTGTGCGATAGAAGTGAAGAGTGTTGAGAAGGTGAAGTGACAAAGACAGTCTAGGAATTGTGCGCAGTCAGCAAAATGTCGCTCGGCTGGCACACAGTTGCTCAGAGTATGAGAAATGCAGAACGCAGAGACAGACACGACTCTTTAACACGTTTTATGACGTATGACAGGTGTTTGTGCACGAGAAAGATGGCGATCTTAAGCAACCCCACGACTTATGAATGTGGAAAGGGCAAATTTGGAGACAGATTACATATAGGCCTCTGCTCCTCTGGCTTATAGGGGACACAAGAGAGGTGAATGACTCATGGGCTTTTTAAAAGTGCAGTTGAAGCAGTTTTTCTGGCAAGTCCCCTATCCATATAATGTGCTATGTTTTCTTTGCTCTCGTAGGTGCATTGTAGTACATTATCGTTTTGTAGCAATCTTACATCATATCAGCAAGGATTGCACCTTATCTTGTTCGCAAGTTGCGCACAAAGTACATACGTTCATCATTTGCTGGTGTATGCACGTACTGTACAAAATTACAAAGACAGTTTTCTGCGTAGAACACACGCCAGCTACGACTGCATGCTCAACGAACACGCTAATATTGGCAGCGGCTGCAGACAAGCCCGCATATTGTGCTGTTGCTGCTAAAAACAGTGCAGGACTACTTTGCCAAAGTTCTCTATTGTACCCTCCTTGCATTTTTCTCTTCTGAAAAGACATGACAGAGAAAAAAGTGGAGAGTGTGGTGCAGCAGGACAAGACAGGAAAAGACATGCAGGCAGAGAACAAAGGCGAGTGTGTGACATGTCAACACCACGCACACAAGGGACATGGTGAGTGTGAGGGGGTTGTGCGTATGTGTAGAGACAGATGATGCATCATCAGGGTCCCTTGATCAACATTAATCTTGCTCAAAATGATCGTCTTATTCCATTGTGTTTGATTCTGGTGACAACATTTTCATCCTTTGCAGAAGAAATGTGATAAGTGAGATTAACATTTAGGGGACCAGTAGAACAGACGCTGTAAGACGCATGTAAACCATTTTTACATTTTAAGTGAATGCAGGATATTCGCTCCTGCAAAGTCACCTTGTCAAAAAACATCTTCACACACACACTGGATTATGCACACACTCACACACACACACTGACTCAGGGGACCCTGATGACTGTCTCAAGCTCGGTGCAGTGCAGTGGTTTGCAGGACTGTTAGTTGCTGACTAACCAAACCTGCTGCTGCTTATGTTAGCTCTCCTGCCATCGCTTGCATAGTATTTCTTTACACACCATACAAATTACATATATTTGTAAGGCATAGCTTTACAGGGATGTTTGTAATATTAAAACACAGCAGAAAGTCATGCAGAAGACTCTATTAAATGGTTCTGTGGTCCTTTAAATATTTGCTCCTGCACATTTTTAGACGCTCTCTCGTAGAGAATCAGTCCCATTACTTTAACAGCCTCTACTGCTTGCTAATGGACTGCTGCCAGGCAATCAATAGGGTTAACATGGAAGACAGAGGGGGAGGAGAAAAGCTGTATGTCACCAGTGTCCACACAGGCCTCCTCCAGATGGTAAGGGTCTCCCAGCTGAGGCAGCAGCGTCCCGCTATGTATACTGACTCTGTTTGCAAGTAAATATTTAGTGGAAAGTGTAATGTGTGATGCTGTGTGTGAGCGAATGAATACAGCACTTACATGTTGCTTCTACAAGGGTGTAGAGCTTCATGTATCGCAAGAAGTTTTCAGCTTGTATTTGTTGGGAGCTTTAGTTCTAGCATATTGATTTAAAGGGACAGTCCTCTAATTTGTGAAGTTGTGAGATATATTTAAAAAAAAATTCTGCTTGGAAAAAAAATGTATTTAATTTAGAAACCTTAAAATTCCATCTATTCCTCCTCCCACATTTAAAAATGAAATGAATATGCCAGAGTTGATGAATATACAAATATTGTATATTTTACTAAAACTTTAACTGATGGACAAAAGGTGTTTCCTACTTCACAGTAAAGTCTTTTGTCAATATTTGTGCACTGGAGGCTTCAAGTTTCCACATAACACTAGTGTAAGTTGCATATTGAAGCATGATTGGCTCCAGAATAAAAGTGGTGTCACAACTCCTGCTCAAAGGCCCAGCCCTTAAACTCAGATTAAGTGAGCATAGACAAACGTTTCCATCTTCAGCAGACGAATGTGAAAACAATGATAAAGATCATGTCCATGTATCATACGATAAGTCGACATATAGACATAATGATGTTGATAATTACATTATTGTACGATAAATCAGTAACGTGATTATTGTGACAGGCCTACCAGTACTTAAAATATTTTTTGTTGCTCTGGAGGGAGCTTGAAAAAAGCCTGGGCCTTTTGACATAAAAACTGTTTTACAAACTGGAACATTATAAAAGATTTTGGCCTTTACTGGGGTTTAATGTAGGGTTTTTGGAGCGTGACCTATACTGGGGATAAGATCTCTTGTTTTTGCCTATTGTCTGTTATGTGTCGCCCAACTCTGTGGAAGTGCATTACTAAATTGCTGGAGTATCCTTTTATGTTGCATCAGTCAGATTAATGCACCGAAGCGTGTGTGTATGTGTGGGTGCTTTATTGCTCTGAATCAACTTGGAAAACTTAAGATGCCTATCTGTTTCCTCAGGCACAATGGCTGTCCCTCCTTCATACTCAGACTTGGGGAAATCTGCCAAAGACATCTTCAATAAGGGCTATGGTAGGTACAGAGAACATTGTTTTATTTGTGACCTTTTAAATACAGATGTTTATTTTTGCTACAGCTGTTTCAGAGTCATGCTGTGCAGCACACATATACATTATTATTTCACCCTTTTTTTGTAGTTTTTTTTAACCTCCTCAATTTCCTTTCACACCAGGCTATGGAGTCCTGAAGCTGGATGTGAAGACCAAGTCCCAGAGTGGTGTTGTAAGTATTACTGTCATCTCTGTCAGCCTTTGATTCATGTTCTCTTTTAGCATTCTGCTGTGTAGATCAAATGGCTGACTCACGGCCTTACAGCAGTCCATATCAGAGTGTGTTTGCAGCCTGACATGTACTCAGTGTAACAGCCAGAGTCAGCAGAATAACACTGTCTGTCCAACAAGTTTCATCCTCTCCTCCTTTGGGCAGGATGCTGTATCATTATGGGGAAAAAAGTGCTCCATTTCACCAAGTGTTTAGTTAGCTCCAGACATGCTGTGTGTCTTGGTTGCTATAAACATGTTGCCATGGTGAAACCATAATGATCACTTGCATACAGAGTTTCCCACATCCTACCAAACCAAACTCACAGGTTTCCCCTTTCTGTGGTGCTGCTTTTTGTTTTTCCCAGTGAGCGGATAAATTGCTGCATGTACTGTAAACTCTGTGGTTCTAACTTTCTCTCTTTTCTCTCTTTTTTTCTGCTTCCTCTTTGGACACTCCTGTCAGATGGTAAGAGAGAGTGTGTGTGCGAATGTAATGATGCAACACAGGTGCACTGCAGCGTAAGCCAGTAGTGTTTGTGTGCAGATGATGTGTGCAGGCTTTCTGCCAAGTGTTTTTTTTGCAGCAGTAGCTCATCTAAAGTGGCACTGCTACCCCCAGCTGCTGCACTCACAACCATACTCTCCCTCACAGTCCTACTGTACCTATATTTTCACTTTTCCTTCCCAACTCAACTCTTCATCTTCTCACTCCCAGTTGAGCAAGTATATCCCCTAAAGGTGTAGCTTTTCAGGATTGTGTGGCAGATGAGGAGCAGGGAATTAACGCTTTCTCATCTCTGCCTCTAGTGTCTGTAGCTGAGCTTTAATGTGGCCACGTGCCTCTCTGCTCCTCTTCCCACCTCATTTTCCATCTCCATTTCCATCTCCCACATCATTACTCCAACCGTCTTTGTCCCGCAGGAGTTTGCCACCTCCGGCTCCAACAACACAGACACAGGGAAGTCAGGAGGCCACCTGGAGACCAAGTATAAAGTGAAGGAGCTGGGCCTCAACTTCAACCAGAAATGGAACACAGACAACACTCTCACCACAGAAATCACCTTGGAAGACCAGGTAGCATGATTATTATATATTATAAAAACATCATGGAATACTTTAAGAATATATGATTTTACTTAACTAGTCTGAAAAAGCTTTAAAAACATACCTTATGTTATGTTATGTGTCTCCATGTCCTCTTGTCTGTAGCTGGCAAAGGGTTTGAAGCTCGCTTTGGACACGTCGTTTGTGCCCAACACCGGGTAAGAGCAATCCTGTTCTTGATAAGAGGTTTACAATGGAACAAACAACACAGATGCACAGTATATTACATATATATTAATAATGCAGTATACTTATATTATCTACTCTATTTCTGTAGCAAGAAGAGTGCCAAACTGAAGACTGCCTACAAGCGTGACTTTGTCAATGTGGGCTGTGACCTGGACTTTGACATGGCCGGTCCCACCGTCCATGCAGCTGCTGTGCTGGGCTACGAGGGCTGGCTGGCTGGCTACCAGCTGGCTTTTGACACTGCCAAATCTAAACTAACCCAGAACAACTTTGCCCTGGGCTACAAGGCCGGTGACTTCCAGCTTCACACCAACGTGTGAGTTACTACATCTCAGTGAACAGAGTCTAGGAAAGGCAGTTTTGTTTAATTAGCCAAAGGTCACAGAAATGTCTCAAAGGGATGTGATGATGATATAACAATGAGAGAGGAAGCATTGCCACAGAAGAAAACATTAAGTTCAGCCTGATCTCTGCTTTTCTTGTGTGTTTTTCACAGTTCTTACAGTGTGTTTTGTTGTTGTATTTCAGTAATGACGGCACAGAGTTTGGCGGCTCCATTTACCAAAAGGTGAACAGCAACATGGAGACGGCGGTCCACCTGGCCTGGACAGCCGGAAGCAACAACACACGATTTGGTATTGGAGCCAAATACCAACTGGATAAGGACGCCTCTCTGTCTGTAAGAACTGGCTTTAAAGTGTCATGAACAATTAATTAAGAACAAACTCCCCACTAGACAAGAACTGCAGTGTTAAAGGACCAATTTGCAGATATTCAACCTCATCTCTAGATATCTGATGTAGGGATATAGTGTGAAAAATGCCTACAGTTGTTGCTGATGTGTCTCTGGATCACAGCTGCAAAATTCTTCTGTTCTTCCGGCACCAGCGGAGGCATTTGACGTGTACAGTGACGTCATTAGGGGAAAAGAAAAACTAAAGGCTATTTCAGCTTGGATTTCTAGTCTCCAGGAGTCAGGAGCCCAAACGAACACTGACATGTTTTTCTTGCCATAATAATTCCTCCTGTTCATACCGGCCATTAGAAGATCCCTTCATAATGC